>NC_090266.1:414187686-414501905 GCF_040414725.1 Anabrus simplex
TCTAGGAACAGATTAGTAAATGGGCATAGTTTTTGCCCTGGGTCTCCACTATTCGACCCTCTCTTCGCCAAAGAAGACCAAGAATGTTCAAGAATTACGGCTGTCTGCGGCTTGGTCATTCCAGCTCTGGAACTTCGGACTGTTAGATCGGCAGTGTAGTCCTGTTCGTTAAAAGTGAGAAAATGTGTGGTGTTTCATTTGTTTGAGTATTTCATATGAAGGCATTGCTTTAATCGCACCATTCATACTGACGTCATGCTAATGTATGTTTATTTCAGTTGGGAAAACCACTAAGACAGTCTTTCTGAAGGTGTAAAAAGGCAGGTGAAGAGTGAGTGTCTACCATTATAAGTAAAACTCCCCAACCTGATTGTGACTGATGGTATGCAAACGGGTCTACCATTACAGTGAAAATTCCCTAACTCAGTCTACATATGAGAAAAGATGTTTGGTGACATACCCGTCGCGTTTCTAGGGTAGCATTAAGAGCTATGCAATTTAATACAATCTTGTGCACAACGTGTACACTAAAATTCCTTACACAATGTAGAATTCCGTAGCGAAGCACGGGTTCATGAGCTAGTTTTATATATATAGACAGATATTTGTAATCGAGCACTGAAGGATTTCGGGTATTTAATTTTAATAGAACATGGTAGTGATTTAAAACCAATAAATGTAAATTTCACATACTGGTGTTTTATGCAGTAGAAAAATACTTGATTTTCCTATCTCACGTATGTCAGATAATTATTGCGTGCAGGGCTCCTTATCTGGGGAAGCGGCACGACTTACGTACCACTAAACGATCAGGATTCAAAAGAAAAGAAAATTAATAATTATGCCTTTATTTTAAGGATAAGTTTCAAAAATTAACCATTTGTTTTTACTTTATTACAGGGTGGTCGGAAACAACGAGCACCGGGTATATGAAATTGAGAGCGGTGGAGATACTGATAGTTAATTTGAAAGAAATAATCCGAAATCTCGCACCGTTATAATTTTATCAGGTGCTGAAGTAGCGAATCAGTTCGCTCCGAGGGCTACTTCAAATGGGTGTTGCTAAACCTGCACGTGGCTTAGACAGGTTTAGGAGCCTTGAGAAGAAATCAGCATCAAACACAAACACAACGTGGGTTTCAGCCAAAAGCATTCTAGCATACTCGCTATGGCGCGAATCAGTCAACGCGCACATCCGTGTGCATACCTTTCCCCCGGAGTTTGTCTTCGATTAGTGCACTCAAGACGCTCTTAAGCCACGTACAGATTTAGTATCACCGCCTTGTAAAGCCCAATGGAATTCGACCGGGAAGCGATGCGATTGGCTAAATTCAGCGGCTGATAAAATGACACCGGCTTGTGATATCGAATTTTTTCTTCAAATTAATTATCAGTATTAGCCAAACCTGTAACGTTCATATCGTCGCTTCACCGGTAAAAGGTTGTAATCCACAAAGCTCTTCCTATCGATTATTCTCCTTAAGACTGGTCACGCCTCCCAGCCACGTATGGATATGCAGCCCATCAGAACAATGTCCGTTGTGTTCGTTTTCCTATGCCGACGAGTAACCGAAAATGAACCTAACATGCAATATACAATAGGAGTGCGTAAATGCGTAATGCAAGCATACATCCGTATAGCACGGTACAGTAAGGTTCATTTTCCTTTACATATGGGCATAGGAAAATGAACACATCAAAATTTGTTCTGATGGACTGCATAACCATATGTGGCTGGGAGGCGTGACCAGTCTTAAGGAGAATAATCGATAGGAAGAGCTTTGTGGATTACAACCTTTTACCAGTGAAGCGACGATATACTAGATTCGCGTTGTTTACGACCACCCTGTATATAGCCATAACTCTTTGGTCGTGTTCTTCAATCATAGCCAACACCAGTGTTAGCTTCGGACGACGAGTGATACCGCAATGTTATAATTGCCTGATAGAACGCGTGAAAAACCGCCTTCTGCAAACAGAGGACACCTTTCGACATGGAGTTTCTTATGGTGAGACTGACATAAAATCGTTATGTAGTAGATTGGGATTTCTGATAGATGAATTGTTCGATGGTTTTGGATTATTTTAAGGATGAAAAAGTTACAACGTCACTTCTTCCTCTGTCAACGTAGTGTATGCAATTGAGTGTGAGCGTGGATTTCTTCAAACGAATTTAATTATCACACTTTTAAGAGTTTTACTGCTCCATTCTACTGTCATCACTCTCTTATTTATTAGGTTTATTTGTCTGCCACTTCAACTATTTAAATCTACGGTTTATGTGAACTTCTGTGTTTTAAAAGGAGGCCATCTAGCAACGGTCAAGTAGAGTAAGGAAAGAAGGCCTGATGACAACTGCACAGAAAAAAATGGTGACAATTTGGAAGTTTCTGTGATGTGAGGTCGTTTATATTACATATGCCTACTGTTTGCATGTATATGCTACTACCGCCAATACCACTACCCTCTCCCTTAGGAGGGAAACTCTAAATTCGTAGTCACGGTTTAGGTTGAGTCCCAGACGAGATTAACCCTAAACTGTTTTTATAAAAAGAGCCCTGATTGTATGGACATTTGATGTACAATACTTCAATAGCATGCCAGTATTTACAGTACATTATCGCTAAATTCTAAGAAAGTTAGTATTTGAAGAGGAATATGAATTATATTTTCATTCCTCTTTGATTTCTAATGTATTTGATGCAGTCGTTAGAAAATCTAAGACCGCACCTTCACAATTCATCAACCCATTATATAATATATGCTTATAATAAGTCATTCAATGCAGTGGAATTGTAAAGCAAATTTGAGAGATCACACAGATATTCGATGGATTTTATTAACAACGTCTTCATAACTTAGGCGGGAAGATTAATTTCATGTTCTACTGCACATTTAAAAACTATTGCCCTCTTTTCTTTCAAGTTTGGGTCTTCGAGGTAGTAGACATCGAATTTTGTTTTCTAAATTACTGGGGGTTTAAAGTGAGTTAATTATTTTCCTAGTTGCTTTACGTCGCACCGACAGAGATACGTTTTATGGCGACGATGGGATAGGAAAGGCCTATTAGTTGGAAGGAAGCGGCGGTGCCCTTCATTAAGGTACAACCCCAGCATTTGCCTGGTGTGAAAATGGTAAACAACGGAAAACCATCTTCATAATTGCCGATAGCGGGATTCAAACCCACGGTATCCCGGATGCATGTTCACAGCCGTATGCCCCTGACCGCGCGGTATGTGAGTTAATTTGAGATCCCAAACATGTCTACAACTGCAACACAGAATTTTTGAAATAACTAATTTTATGATGGAGACATCCAGTACATACAAGATTCAAAGTGAATTTGGAGTAGGAAAACATTCGACAACGCACATAGCAGAAGGAAAGCGACACGCATTTGCCTACCGACGGTAAATATTCATGCTTAAGAATGTTCTTCATTTTCTAAAAACATCCGTTAACTTCTTCTACTGTGAAAACTTGGGGTACAAATGCAGACTTCAAAATTTTAATATATAATAACAGCAAATTCAGCTTGATATATGACTGGAGGTTTAAATAGAAAATAAAATAATTCCTATATAGGAAATCACCCTTTATTAAATGAAAATTCGCATTGTTAGTGAAATACAAATCGACGTCCTAATTCAAATACCAAGCATCTGACAATGATCTTCCTATCCACAATTTCCCTTAAGACCGTTCACTCCTTCCATCCACATTCGGATATGCAGTCCAACAGAACACTTTTCGTTGCGTTCATTTTTATTTGCGAATATGTGAAGGAAAATGAACCTTACCGTACCGTACGGCAGAAATGTGTGCTTGCAGGACGTACTGACACACTCCTACAGAATAATGCATTTAAGGTTTAATTCCCTTTAAATTTCAGCATAGGAAAATGAGCACAACGAAATTTGTTCTGATAGACTGCGTATCCACATGTGACTAGGAGGCGTGAATCGTCTCAAGGAAAATTAGGGGGAGAAACAGCGTTGTCAGATACGTGGTATAAAACCAGGCCGTCGAAATGCTACCAAATCTGAAAGCTCAAAAATATATGTATTCCTGATATATTCATGAAGTATGCTGTATGAAGTGTAATGCTTTACAGATCGTTCTTTCAGTATAAACAAAGTACTGAATGGGCATGTCCTTTTTGTAAACAGAAGACTATCTTAATAATGAAGTTAAAATGGAGTCAATACTTTTATTGTAGGCCATTAACTCGTTGGAAGCATGATATGCATCTAGAAGGTAAACTATCTCAATTACTGTGAATATGCTATTTGCAAAAAATTATGGATAAATTAATAATCAAAAGTTTTAAAGGATTATTGAAAGAAAATCACATTATTACCCGAAACAAGAGGAGTGTGACTGCTTATGTTGTATCCCACCTCACCCGATATCCTTCACCTAGGACAGACTTGAATGGCTATGAGAAAAAGAATCTGACGGTGAATATTAAGATACGAAGGGTGTTCGATACATCAGAGTTACACATTCCATTCTAACACAATATACGTTCATTTTCCGAATCGAACACACTTCATTGTTGAAAAAAAGATATTCACGATTTACTCTTTTGAAATTAGCAGTAACAGACAGAGAAGGAAGATCTTCTGCATTCATCCCCTTTCGGCAAACCAGAAAATGACATTTTACAATTTACCAATGTTGATCATGTTTATGAGCTAATTCTCTAGTCGTCTTTGTCCACATCGTGGAAATAAATCCGAGCGGTATGATCGTAACGTTACATAAAATCGAGTTCCTAAGATCAAATGAACATTAAATTTACTTATGTCATAAAATATTTGTTCTTACATATGAATTAAATGTTTATTATAAAATCCAGTTATAGTGAAATTAAGTTATGTTTGATTGTAAGGCAAATTAATTAAAACTAACGTTACCCTTATGAGGAAGGATGCGCGTTCATTCTTTAATAGAGTTGTTACATTCAGTTTATAAAAATAATATTTTAAATTATACTTTTTATGCATATCAAAACTTGCATTTAAAGTAGGATGCCATTTCGATGGCTTACTTCTAAAACCTCGTATCTCTCAATGCACTTCCTATCCATTTTCTTCCTTAAGACTGGTCACGTCTCCCAGCCACATATGGATGTACCGTCCATCTGAACAATTTTCGTTGTGTTCATTTTCCTATGGTAATGTGTAAAGGAAAATCAACCTTAAATATGTTAAACTGTAGGAGTGCTTAAATTCGCCATGAAAACAACATCCCTACAACACTGTATGGTAAGGTGCATTTTCCTTTACACGTGTGCACAGGTAAATGAATACTACGAAAAATGTTCTGGTGGATTGCATACAAATATGTGGCTGGGATGCGTGACCAGTCTTCATGAACGTAATGGGTAGGAAGAACATTGTAACGTACGAGGTTTTAGAAGTAAGCCGACGATTTGCTGTTATTCTATTCAATTTAATGGGTTAGTTTCGTGACATATGCAACTTCTGAATTTACTAACCAAGAAGTAATCGTAATTCTTTCCCACAGATTCATTTACTAGCTTATAGAAAATATATAAACAAATAAGGTGACGTAGAAGAAATCAGAATTTACCACTTGGATTTCATTTACATATACTTCAGAACTCCTCAGTTTAAACTAGTCAATCTTCATTAAGTATTTTCTGCCGTCAAACATGACAAGTGTTCACATTCTGGAAAGCATCCGCATTGGTTTCATCGTTACATGAGGCCTTGCGAATCGCTATTTGTCGATGAACAAGGATGAACCATATAACGCTAAATATACTTTGTTATAAGATATTCAAAATGTTCCCGGAAAATGCACATCTGAATTGTAACTAAAAACAATACATTTTCAAACCTCGTGTCAACGTAAGTACGAGTTACAAATAAATACGGTTAGGTATAAAAACGTAGAGAGCGTTCTTTTAAGTCCGTTCTACGGCACGCTAACGCTCAGTTAGCACATTCTGTGGATTACCCAAATACAGTGGGCCTCATTTTTTAAATTTATTCATTTCAAAATACAAAATGTACACCTGTTTAATTGTGTGTGATACACTAAACTAATATCAGTGATAATATCCATTCATATCCGACTTCATTAATAATAAAGGACCAAATAAAACAACATTGCATGAATTATATTTTACATGGAACAGGAATCCATACATTTCGTACATTATTTCAAATTTTGAATTACACTGCGAACCTATCTGAAAACAAAAAGAAAGCGCAGCATATCAGAAAAATCTCGCACGTGATTTGCAACTGCTACACTTCAGTGAAGACAGTACTGTAGAAGAATTGTTTTACAACACCCTTTTCATATCATATTATGCATTCATTAAACGTGAAATTACCTAGATCAAGAAAATGAACGTGTAGGATAACACACACTCCACTTAATATTCCAAATATATGCATACAGCTCTTCAGTGAGAACCACGCTTACGGTCTAAATTGCGGTGTCAATTCTTACATACATACATACTTACATACATATATATACATACATAGATACATACTTACATACATACATGTATACATACATACATACACATACATACATACATACATACATACATACATACATACATACATACATACATACATACATACATACATACATACATACATACATACATACATACATACATACATACATACATACATACATACATATAAACATAGGAACATTCATGTATTTACGTGCATGCAAATATAAGACAGAGATTCACATTCCCTCCAACATGTACATTTGTAATTTGGTATTCGTCTTTCAAAACAATTCAGGCGGTTAAAGATTGAAGTGGATAGAAAGTGCAGGACAGATAAAGAAGAATGGCTGAAAGAGAAGTGCAAGGATGTTGAAAGTTGTATGGTCTGAGGATAGGTACATGCTGTATACTGAAAATTCAAGGGAACCTTTTGAGAAATGAAATCTAAGTGTATGAATATTAAGAGCTCAGGTGGTAACCATTTGTAGGGAAGGAAGGCAAGGCAGAAGGGTGGCAGGAATATTTTTAGCAAGGTAGAGATGTGGAGGAGGCGGTTCTGGAGGAGGAAGAGGCTGTTGATGCTGATGACATGAGAGACAACATTTTGAGTTTAGAATTCAACAGAACTTTGAAAGACCTAAACAGAAACAAGGCACATGACATTCCCTCTGAATTACAGGCTGCCTTAGGATAAACCAGCAAGATGAGGTTATTCCAATTATTGCGTAACATATCATCGGCTTACTTCTAAAACCTCGTATATTACAATGTTCTTCCTACCCATATTCCTTAACACTGGTCAAACCTCCCAGCCATAAATTTATATGCAGTGCATCAGAACCTTCTTCGTAGTGTTCATTTTCCTATTCTAACGTGTAAAGGAAAATGGACCTTACAACATCGTATTGTAGAGGTGTTGCATTCATGGCGAATTTAAGCACTCCTACATTTTAATGTATTTAAGGTTCATTTTCCTTTACACGCTACCATAGGAAAATGAACACAATGAAAATTGTTCTGATGGACTGTACTACGATGTATGGCTGGGAGGCGTGACTAGTATTAAGGAAGAAAATGGATAGGAAGTGCATTGGAAGGTACGAGATTTTAGAAGTAAGCCATCGATATATGATGCAGGAGAAGTGCCATCCGAGTTTAGACAGCATGTGTTGAGACACGTGTGAAAACTACCACATGCATACATCATGCATGCAAAATTTTAACCCATATGATTTACAGAAAACCGAAATGACAAGTTTAAACAGATTAGTTAGAAGAAAAATTTGGCTTAAGAAGGAATGTGGGGATACGTGATGCAATCCCGACTTTAAGTCTGACCTTAGAGGACCAAATTAAGAAGATCGAGGCCACGTGCATTACGTCCGTAGATCTAGAAAAGGCATTCGGTAATGTCGATAAGACCAAGCTATTTGAGATTCTGATAGTGATCGGGATCAGATACAGAGAACGAAGAATTACGTACAATCTGTATATAAAACAGTCTGCAGTGATAAGAATCGAGGGCAGCAATTCATGAAGGAGTGAGGCAATGATACATGTTTTAATGGAACAGGCAGTAAAGGAAATCAAAGAGGAATTAGGATAGGGAATCACAATCCAAGGAGAGGAAATCAAAACACTGTGATTTGCCGATGATATTGTTGTTTTATCTGAAATCGCAGAGGAGTTGGAGTTAATGCCGAATTGCATGGACAGAGTCATGGGTAGGGAGTAAAATATAAAAATAAATAAGTCCAAGAAAAAGTAATGAAGTGAAGTCGATTGAAGTCGTACGAGGAAATACTAGATCAGGAAATGAAGGGTTAAAGGAAGTAGATGAATATTGTTACTTGAATAGTAGAATAACTAATGAAGGCAGAAATAAGGTAGACGTAAAATGTAAACTGGCGCGAGCAAGGAAGGCATTCCTTCGAACATTGGTATAGGAATTTGAAAGACGTTTTTGAAGATTTAATTATTAAGAGTGTGATTGTATGGAAGTGAAACATGGACGATAACTTGCTCAGAAAGAAACAGAGTAGAAGCTTTTGAGATATGGTGTTACAGAAGAATGCTGAAGGTTTGATGGGTAGATCGAATCGCGAATGAAGAGATACTGAATCGAACTGGTGAAAGGAGATTTATTTGGAGACATTTGACGAGAAGAAGAGATAAGAATGATGTGACACATCTTATGACACCAGAATTTGTTCAGTTAGTATTTTGTGGGAAGTGTACGTGGTAAGAACGGTAGGTGTAGATTAAGGTATAAAAATGCCAGCAGATTAGAGCGGATGTAGAATGTAGTAGTTACGTTGAAATAAAAAGTATAGAGCAGGGTATAGATGTATGGAGGTCTGAATCAAACCAGTCTATGGACAACAGGTACATATATACAACGGAATGGAGTAATTATTCTGGGACTATTTAGCAAGTAATGTTTCATCTTAATATAGAAGGAAACTAGGCCTCCATTTACCGCATGGAGAAGAGTTTTCATTTTATTTATTACACAAAAATTGAAAATTATACTTACATACCTACGGTTGATTTGAAATCACAAGGGTTTACAAACCACCGCTGTTAACTGATATGTTAACTGATCTGATGTGTTTCTCCTTCAGTGTTGGATATCAGAATTCCCGCATGGAGACGAACAATTGAACATAATTTTTTAAGTCATGTTCATAAAATATACGTTATTTTTCAAGCAGGACAAGTATGGTTTAAATATTCAAGAGAGTACATTAATGCAAATTTGGTTTCGAGTTAACTTTCGTCGTTGGAGATCCGCCATGAATTGAAGGTATACATTTCCTGAAAGAAGGTTTAACTCATTTCTTATCTTTCTAGGTTCTCTAAGCAGGAAATGGTCTAGTGGTGAACAGCGATTCATTATAGGTATACATGTTCATCACGGAAGACATTTCTTTTCAACGTGTCATTTTTTAAGATTGATTTCAGTGCAGATTTTTATTTCAGCTGCTCTGTTAATTGTCTCTGGATAATTGTTTCTTATTGGATTTTATTTCCGGGCTTTAATCTGTATAATAATAATAATAATAATAATAATAATAATAATAATAATAATAATAATAATAATAATAATAATAATAATAATAATAATAATAATAATAATACATTTTTGATCCAATATTAAAATTCTTACCCAAGACTCCTTCCTGGTGAAATTCAGATCTACTTATTGATCAGATTTTTCGTCCCTTACAAATTTCAATGTTCATGACTAATTTTATTTGTAATTTTAAAATGAATTAAATACATGTTGCTTTCTCTCCTTAATTATTATATTTAAATTTGATATTTTTCCACAATCACTCCATTTTTACTTCTTAATAAATTTAAAATATAGTTTTAATCTTTGCACTGGATTTGTGATTAGTCATATTGAGATAGCTTTAAATTTATAGGCCTACATATTTGTTAATTTATTTATTTATTTATTTATTTATTTATTTATTTATTTATTTATTTATTTATTTATTTTTCATTATAAAGAATGTAAATATACCAGTGATTTTTTTTTTTTTGGAAATCGATTTTGCAGAACAATCCCTTTCAAAAATATCGAGAATCTTCATATTATTACTAGTGAAACCTTGCAAAAGTGCTTGGTGAAAATAATTAACTTTGTCACTTCAGGTAAGTTTCCCAGCGTATTCGCCTCGGTTCTTCACTAGAAATTCTCCTAAGACCCTTCAAAATCGATAATCTAATAGTTTGGTTGCTCGTTTTCTGCGAGACGGTCATGGTTCTTGTCACGGTCAATCCATGTGGGATTTTTGACATGGAAGATGACCCCAGTGATTCGCATTTCACGCCAAATTCGAGGTCTCGTTGCTGTGATCAGGAAATCAACAAGTATATAGAATTATGACCTTCTCTCCTTCACCTAACACCGTAAAGGAGACGGTGGCGTGAATACTGAGTGATCTGGCTGTGTGCTACGTGCCACATAGGTGTGAATTTGCACTCGGCACATGGTAAGTTCGAACCCCACCATTGGGAGACCTGAAGTCGCTTTTCTGTGGCACCCTATTTTCACAACAAGCAATATTGTCACAAGAAGCAAATGCAGCCGACTCTTTCCCAATCCTGTTTCAGGTCCCATCGTAAAAGGAAACCTAATCTGAGTTAGTGCGACGATAACCTACTTTCAAAACTAAGAAATATGATTTCATTTTAGTTTAGCCGGAGAGAGTAGTCGTAAATTCTGCGAAATTGAGGAAATCTTGAGATTAGCAATATTCACTATAACGTAGCTGCCAGGAAAGTACTATGCCTAACTTGTAACAAAGGAATTTCAAGAAAAATGATAAAATATCTCATAATACTCAACGGGTGAATTTTTTTAAAAAATCAGTAATCCTTGTATAATGATTAAGTTAGTCTTACCTCATAATCTTGCAGAAAATCAATTAAGTTATGAGAATGTCTACTCGGAAAGTGAACTCTACTTCAGCATGTTACAATAGGGCATCTTTGCAACGAAGGAAGCCTGCATACAAGAGAGAAAGTATTAAATTTACGCAACTCCGTAGCTAAAACAAGACGCAGCTTAATACAAAGCCACAAAAGAATGAACAACGGAAGTTAGGGTGCAGGCGAAGAAGAAATAAAGGAAACGAGAAGGGGACGCTGGAAGCAGGCAGGTTACACGTACAACGAAGATCCAAACGGAGTCAGGAAATTGTCCCACGGCTGCTCAAAACGTGGGGGACCCTGCAGGATAAGGAGCAATACATCTTGCAAACCAACTGAAGTAAAGCCCACAATTTATTCAGAGTATGGAGTGGAATCCACAAGTAATGGTTATATCTTCAGTAAAGGTACAACAAAACAACAAACCTCTCTCCAACACCGTACGAGCTGTACGTATTAGAATCGCACTTTCGGACACTGCCTACAGTAAATGCTAGTGATTATTCTGAGCATAATTATCATGATATACAGATAATTATTTAGAGGTACTCCCTCAAATGAATATTACACAAATTATGACGATAATAATCATAATAATGATAACAATAAAACAAAATACATTTTATTACGGTTTATAATAGACTGTTTTGTTTTCTTCAACCAGTCTGAAAGCATCACTGAATAAATTATCCACATAACCCTCTATTAGCAGCTATCACATCCGTTTACCCACTAAAACGGCAATGTACCGATCTCGTTTCACCTGGTATAACCCCACCGCCGGAATCAATGCTTGCACACACCTACACGTGCATTCATCGTCTATTAAGTTCACTTTCTGATAGTAATTGCTGGAGTGAAAACGTTGAATGCATGATAAGAGAAACGTCGTAAAAATAGATTGATTCAGCAGACCATTCCAATACAGTTTTCTTCAGCCCACCTAACGTACATATGATTGTAGGGGTGCTATTCCCCAGCATGCGTACAGTGTGGTACTAATGTTCAGTGAACACATTTTACACACGACTCTGAATCCTAGCGAAATCTTATGTCATTCGTTCGCAAAACATGACGCCTTGAAATCATGTAGCACCGTCCTTTTACCATGTAACTGTGTTAATATATCGTGCCTCGCGATCGGGTGTAACAGAGAGGAGAATCAATGCATAAAACTAGGTTATAGTGCAGTAATTAACGTCTTAAACACCGAACCGAATGGCGTATGTACTCTGTTCTTGTCGTACTACCAGTATGTTTCCAGCAGTGTAGCGTAGTGGTAGTGAATGTGCCAGCGACGGTTCGAATCCTGCATCGTTCGAATATTTTTGCATCGGTATGATGTTTGAATACGTAAACACAGGTCCACCTTTGCCACTTTCAAACAGTAGAATAACGCTGTTATGCATTTTGTGCCTTGCACATACTCCGCTGTTGAGGGCCAGAATGTACTGTAATCTCTGCTGTCATTCGGCATGTTTTCCACAGAGGAATACGTTGACATGCACCTCATTGATGGGGAAGTAAGACGAAACGCGTGCGAGGCACTACGTCTGTACCAGGAACGGCATCCCGACAGTAGGTACCCGGCTGCTACGACATGCCGCCTTGTTGAAAGACGCTTAAGGACAACAGGCGTGATTCCCAACCAGCCACCAGTCCGCGATAGGCACGTTACATCGGGTGAAACAGAAGAAGCCGTTATGGAGGCAGATCGTAATAATCCACACATCAGTACAAGGGCGATTGCATGACAGGTGAACACCAGCCAACCGTCCGTTTGGCGAATACTGTATGAACTTCAGTTTCACCCATACCACCTAGAGCTACAAAAACAGCTCCATTTGGGGGATTTCGAAGCTCGAATGGAGTTCTGTCGGTGGCTATTAGGCAGGCTGGAAAAAGCTGAAGCATTTGTATCGCATATCTTGTTCTCGGAAGAATCTCGCTTCCACAATAATGCGAACGTCAATCGGAGTCCGGAAAATCCTCACTGGGTGCGACAGGCGGCCCATCAAGTACGATGGGGAGTTAATGTTTGTTGTGGAATTTAGGGGATCGCATAGTTGGACCTTATTTTTTCTAGGTCCATTGGACGGGCCCACACTACCAGCACTTTATGCATCAGGAACTCCCACTGCTGCTGGAGGATGTACCCTTGCACGATCGTCTGACTATATTGTTCCAACAGGATGGAACTCCACCACGTTCGACTTTGCCCGTACGTAACCACCTGAACGAGGAACTGCCAAGGAAATGTATAGGACGAGGTGGCCCAGTTTCTTGGTCCTCCAGATCACCAGATTTAACGCCGTTAGACTTCTTGCGGTGACATTTGAAGAACGTCGTTTACACTCAAACGCCAGAAAACTCCGACCAGCTCCGGCAAATCATCACGGACGCCTGCCGAGCAATTACAATTTGAATGCTTCAGCGCTCAAAACGATCTATTGAATAGCGGACCCGAATGTGCATAAACCAAAACGGTCATCACATCGAGCATTTGGTGCGATAAAACAATGTCAGGGCAGTTGTGTTCCTATTATTTCCGGGCTGTATGTGTCTGCTAACTAATCGGCCCTTTCTAGGGGCACAGATACATTCATTCACACACAATATGCATGAAAGCGGTGATTGAGGTTGCATTGCGTGAGGTTGCTATTAAACAAACATTTCAAACATTTGTCATTTTCGCCCCGGTCTCGAACCTCTCACCTGGCATGCAAGCCCGCTATGCCACGCCTTTACCACCTACACTACGGTTCCGTACGACACACATTGTTATGGTTACTCTTACATTTTCGTCCGATTGGACAGAGGTTTTATTTTACATACGTTATGAACAGGATGCCAACTTTACGAATACATCCTAGTAGCATATTTTTTTTTATCAAGGCGTAGGTGTTTGGGAAGTCTTCTTTCCTCAGTTTTGAGTAGGGATTGGTAGGGATTCTGCCACCTGGGCAATAGCGCTAAATTAAAATTAGTGCTGATTGATAGATAGTGCCCCTTATTTCCCGGTCCAGCTCAGCCACTACACGAGAGATCCCGAGGTGGACCGTTCGTTAACGGGCTGTCCTTCTTTCAGAGGCATTTGAAGCGATAGGATTGACGACCATAAAGAAAAGGACAAATCACAACACGGATTTGAGATTTATTCCATAAGCATGAATTTAAATAAGTCATAACATTTCATTCTTGATGTTTTTCGAACAAACATCTTCACGGTGTTAACGTTTTTATTTGAATTTACAAAATTAACTGGTATAACTTCTTCATTCTCGTAGTAAAAAGGTTATGTTCTGAAAATAAAAATGAATCAAAATTAGGCCTTCAGTGGTTTCAAAATGAAAATCAAAGGAGGCTGAACCTCTTCCTAACTCAATCCTGAATTAACATCCTAACTGAAATTGAACTTCGCTTACATCACCTTTAACAAAATAAAAAAATAAATATTCTACTCGACCACGCGGCGTATAATTTTATCTTACACTTCCAGTAATAACTTTGGGTTATTTACAGTATTCACGTTATCTTTGCTTCCTTAATCAATGAAAACTCTTCTAATAACTTTGTCACAGGTAAATTAATCAAATGATTGATTTAAGCACATGAAATTATTAATTTGCTTTATCGACGTTACGTTATGTGATCACATGACGTAAAGATACTGTTACATCTTAAGACAGTACTCCTTATTTTAAATTATTAAATTCCCTAATTCAAAATTTATTTCTGTCGTCACTTGCTTTTGTGTTACTGAATTATCTCAGCATGGAATAATCCTTCCAAAATTTAAAATTTTAAAATTCTAGTCTAAATTTACAACCTTTGTCAAAATGTTCATTCTTTGCTTTTGCCATCGAAACTAGATGATCTTATTCATCTTGAACTTCAAAGCAAAAAAAAAAAATTAACTCTATCATTAAGTTGACGTAACTTCAATAAACACTTCCAAAAAAATAGATCAACAAATGCTACGCTGAAATAACCTGGACAATCGTGGTGAACACATGGCCAGACTAAAGCACAATATTCAAAATTACATAAAAAATATCTCTAACTACGACTTTCATACAACCCACACACACAATGCATACACGAAATTTACTTACACTATTTACACTCGAATCATGGGTGAATGATTATTAGTTCATGATTTTTATCATAATAAGTGTCGATTTGATCATATAGATGAGCCTTTATTCATAAAACATGCTCAACATAGTACGTGGCACGTGATTGAATTTGAGTCATCACTTTAAAGAATGTAATAATTACATGGCAACGAAGATTGAATAGAATTGAAGGTTAGTATACGATGATCTGATAGAAAGCAATCAGCATGCACATCATATGGGTTATAATCTTAAGATAGTCAAACACATCGTCGATAAGTACCAATTAATTCATTATTCTAAAAAAAACTAGAAATGTGACTCCGACGTGCTCCACAATTTCATTAGAATGCTGTGTTCCCATGAGAGATGCTTCCAAATTACTATAATTATCCCGCAGGATCACCAATATTCCAGGTAAATACGCAAAGCACAGAGCACACCATAAATCATCTATAAGAATAATCTACTCTTATTTACTGCTCACGACCTTTAACTTCATGTTTATTCCGATCTCATAATTTCTCATTCTTATTGTTATTATCAATGATTTTTAGGTCTATCGACAATAACCGGATTAATCTGAAAACCTGATGACACAATCCTAAATAATCATCGAATAATTGCATAAGATGAAACTCAACTCAATCTAGTTAAACGAAACATTACCTAATCTATATCACAATGTTTCCAGAAGTCGAAATTATTATTTAAATCCATTATTAATCGAGAGGTAAATTATTATTAGGTCTTATTTTAAATACTGGCATAAGATTGGAAAACCATTCTGATGACAAACTACAGTTAGCTTCACTAATAGAATTCCAACTCACGTTCACACATGTAACAAGACTAACATGACACCACCACTATTGGAAGTACGAAATATGGCTAAATATTCAAAACTAATAGAAATGCTGGCTAAGAGAAGATCATCTAGTTTTCTGCACAGATGGACAGATAGATTACATAAAAGGGTACTCAAATTTTATGATGGAGTTCGATCCTTGGTAGGTGTCTTCATTCTCCCAGCTCGTCTATCTCGTTCAACCTCTTGAAGCTAGAATTGCCTCACACGTCTAGCAACTCATGATGGCCGGAAAGTTGAAGTCCCACATCGAGTATGTTGATCCTGTTGATTTTGGAAGACATCCTGAAGTAGGCGACGATTTCCGATGGATTTGTGGGCCTTTTCTCGAGCAAAGTTGGAATTAGCTGCAACTGACACAACAAAATTTTGGAAAATGCTCGAGCCTGGCGGACTTAACAAATTTTTTGAAACAATACTTCTGGCCTCGATACTTGTAGATGTGATGGCAAGGTAATATTCCGTCAGAATAAGAAGAAAAGAAAAGCAAAGTCACCTCCGTACAGGCCATGCAGGCCCTTGGAGGAGTGGAAGGTAAAAGCTTCCACCATTGTTAACCTCGGCACGTGGTGGGGTAGAGTGGTTAGCTCTACGCTCGGCCGCCTTTGCCCCCAGGAATTAACCTGGTACTCATTTTTGGTGTAGGCTGAGTGAACCCCAGGGCCATATGCACCTCAGGAAGTGGAAATCTCGTTTCGTAAACTTTACGACTTCCTGACGGGGATTCGAACCCACGTACTTCCGGGTGAACCGAGCACTACATTACCGCCTCGGCCAGGCCGCCCCTAGAAAAATAAGAATGTAAGACGCAATTAGAGAACGATTTACGTTATGTCGAAGGTTTTATAGCCTCCGGCTTGGAGGTATGTAATTTATTTTAACAGACTATTGGTTCATACCTGGAGATAGTGGGTTCTACCCCCACTGTCGGCAGCCTTGAATATGGTTTCCCGTGGTTTCCCATTTTCACGCCAGGTAAATGCCGGAGCTGTACCTTAATTAAGGCCACGGCCGCATCCTTCCAATTCCTAGGCCTTTCCTATCCAATTTTTCCTATCCAATCGTCGCCGTAAAACATATCTGTGTCGGTGCGACGTAAAGCAAATAGCAAAAAAAAAAAAAAAAAAGGTCATAGCTGGGCACATTTATTGGTTGAAATTATACCAGAAACCCAAAGCGAGCAAGCATACATGCACACGCGCAGTATTTAGCCTTGAGAAATCCAGTCTGTCACGTGACTGTCATATTGTCTCGATCGAAGGGATGGCAAAACGATCAATACTTTGCCTCGCTAAAAACTTGTCAAGTCACTTATTGCATGCTACCACGGCTCGCTGATAATAAATTCTAGCCCTCCTCACTCAATAATATAACTTATGCTGGCTGTTGCGAGCATGTAAATAAATGTTAAATGTTACATAGGCCACAGACAGGCATTTATACAAGTGGAGGCAAATGCTTCTCCTGGTGCACTGTCATTGCATTGTCCTAGATAGGAGGCTTGCAATGGTGTCTCAACGGCGTACTATCGCCAGCGTATTGGAAAGGTGTACCATTCCAACTGATGAGCCCGCTGCTGCACTGGGGCGAAACGCTGGTAATTTCACGGTTGAAAAAGCCTAAAGACTTAAGAGCTTAAATAAATATTAATTATTTACCAAATTTGACGGTTACAACAGATAGATAGATAGATAGATAGATAGATATATTGATTGATTGATTGATTGATTGATTGATTGATTGATTGATTGATTGATTGATCGATCGATCGATCGATCGATTGATTGATTGATTGATTGATTGATTGATTGATTGATTGATTGATTGATTGATTGATTGATTGATTGATTGATTGATTGATTGATTGATTGATTGATTGATTGATTGATTGATTGATTGATTGATTGATTGATTGATTGATTGATTCAATTATGCATTCATTCAGTCATTCATGCATTCATTCAATGATTAATTAATTCATTAATTGATGAACATATACCGAGCTCGATAGCTGTAGTCGCTTATGTGCGGCCAGTATCCAGTACATTACTCACAAGTTGGAAACGGCGGTTGTATAAATCCTGACACATTTCTAAAAATAATATCTGCTTTTTAAATCCTTTTTGGACGTGAACATTTTTCAATGGCTTGGATATTTACAAGATTTGGACCAATTCCATTACCATCAATCCCATGACAAAATAATATACCTTCCCTCAGACAGGAATGGAATTTCTTAAGGTTAATCTTGAATACTTCTATTCTTAAGTTTTCATTCAATTTTACAAATTGTTTATGTTTACAACGAAGTTCTTCGACGATAGCAAGATGTCGCCTAGGTGGCGAATTGTTATAGCCTTGACTTCTTCTGTCAAAATCCTGTCCAATTCACAGATCAGAGATGCACCGTTGTTCTTAAGCATAACCGATGATCCATTGCAAACATATGCATTTTGATTAAAGCTCAAACTTAAGACCTGACTTTTCACCACTTTTACTAGCATACCATTGCTGCTGCCCATTACACAATTTTTTCGACGTATTTTTTAGTCACTCATAATCCCATAACTCAGTATAACACAATCAGCAAAAAGCCTTGTATTCGATTCAAGTTCTTTATTCATGTAATATATATTACGTAGTTATGCGAATATCAGCCCTGTTGTAGTATTTCTTTGAAGGAATATATGAATCGGGCTGTAGAGTTTCCGGCCGGCCTGAGGGCATGTAGCGATCTCTGCTTCTAGTACGCTTTATGTCTTGTGAATCCATGGATTTTCTGGAAGGTGGAACTAGAAAGCTTCTTTTCTGGCCGCATATCGAAAATACTGTAATTTCATCACCACGTATATAAAAGCAGGGTCACCTTCAACAGGCAGTTGTAGTTGAGTTTTGTTGTTTACGTTGTTGTTGTTGTTGTTGTTGTTGAGAAGTCAAATTAAAGTCCTGGTCAAAATGTGTAGAGCGGTTATGGAAGTTGCTTGTAGAAGTTTTCTGTCTTGTACGGAGTCGAGTTTAGTGTGTAGCAGTCGTGCGTTGTGATACCCAATGGACGTAGATTCGAACTTCTCTGCATGGGACTGCTGTGTGAAATGACCAGAGTGCGTGAGAAGAGAAGTGAAACTAAAAGTTGAGACCTGTCAATCAATATACTGGAAGGATCGTCTCTTCCAGGTAAAGACTGCCAACTGAAGACCCACTTCCGCAAACTTATATATATATAACACCTGGATCTATAGGAATTAAGGTAAGTTAATGAAATTATAAGTCGTGGTGCAATTAAAATAGAAATATAACGTATTTGTTTTAAAATATTGACAATCCTGATTAGCTACAGTGAAAGGAACGGTCGTTACGGTAGTGAATGTAACCAAATGACATCCAAAATAGCAACCGAATTTGGTGATATAAGAATATGCCCTAACATGCCTACGAAAGGATTGCTTATCTCATACAGTCTCGATCGGAATTTATAATCTAAATTTACATAGAAATCCTCAAAGTTAAAAATCTTGAAATAATATTAAAGTTCAAAAATCCTCAAAATCGAAGTTAAATAACACTGAAAAGTGCAGCAGTTTGATTATGCACTCATTACTTTTACGTAAGGAAAATATTGATTTGACGTCTATTCACAATACCCGAAATAAATATTCATTCATTATTCAATTATATAAAGTAAAATATCATCTCCCGTATCTCAACTTAAGAAAGCAACGCTGGACCAGAATCACAGCAACTCTGGCAACAAACATGTAAATGCACAACAAACAACGATAATCACTAACATCGTTGTTAACAAAACAATAATTCACATGGCTCTATAAGGTACATGACGCAACGAACACAAAGCAAAATACGTGTGTCCAATAAAAATATAAGTGCACAAGAACAAAGATCACATTAACATATTATTTAATTTAATGTCTCAAATATTCTCAAAATGCCATGGCAATATCTTACTCAGAAGATTGCAATATGTTTCCACACGCTAATATAAAATAATAATAATAATTTCGTGTGGCTATTTCTAGCCGAATGCAGTCCTTGTAAGGCAGACCATCCGATGAGGGTGGACGGCATCTGCCATTTGTAGGACACTGCGTGTTATTCAATCAATCAATCAATCAATCAATCAATCAATCAATCAATCAATCAATCAATCAATCAATCAATCAATCAATACTGATCTGCATTTAGGGCAGTCGCCCAGGTGGCAGATTCCCTATCTGTTGCTTTCCTAGCCTTTTCCTAAATGATTTCAAAGAAATTAGAAATTTATTGAACATCTCCCTTGGTAAGTTATTCCAATCCCTAACTCCCTTTCCTATAAATGAATATTTGCCCCAGTTTGTCCTCTTGAATTCCAACTTTATCTTCATATTGTGATCTTTCCTACTTTTATAAACGCCATTCAAACTTATTCGTCTACTAATGTCATTCCACGCCATCTCTCCGCTGACAGCTCGGAACATACCACTTAGTCGAGCAGCTCTTCTTCTTTCTCTCAATTCTTCCCAACCCAAACATTGCAACATTTTTGTAACGCTACTCTTTTGTCGGAAATCACCCAGAACAAATCGAGCTGCTTTTCTTTGGATTTTTTCCAGTTCCAGTTATTGTGGTGGAGGATAGTGTTATGTGTGGTATGTAATTTTCAGGGATGTTGGGGACAGCACGAACACCCAGCCCCTGGCACATTGGAATTAACCAGTGAAGGTTAAAATCCCCGACCCGGCCTGGAATCGAACCCGGGACCCTCTGAACTGAAGGCCAGTACGCTGACCATTCAGCCAACGAATCGGACACGCTAATATATTATCATAAAACAAATCTCAGTGCATTGTGACTTTATCGAAACCTGGCCACTTGTTTGAGCTATCACAGTATTCACATGGTGGAAAATATCATAATTGGGATGAATTTCCTTCCAAGAAATGTCGGAAACACACGCTGATAACTAAGCGATGTATCTCACATGAAATAACTTAAAATAAATTATCCTCAAAAATGTGAATTCACCATGGGATGGCTGTGCTACGCATCGTGGCTTTAAATCATCCTAAGAGCGCTTGGTAACATCCATAATCTTTCATAAATTGCTTATAAATACACTGAGTGGCCAAAAGTCATGGGAAGGCATTGAATGTGATGACAATAACGAGTTGTTTCTCCGCGAGCCCTCATAACGGCAATAATACCACGCGGCATCGACTCTACAACGTGTTGGAATCGTCCTGGAGGGATCCTAACCCCCGCATCTTGCACTGCTACCCACAACTGGTCTTGTTCAGTTGGTGCAGTATTCATGGAGCGTACACCAGCAAAGACAGCATCTCATAAATGCTGGATGTTGTTAAGATCGGGGGAACTGGAGGGCCACTCCATGGTCGTAAATTCACTGGAGTGCTCCTCCAACCACCTACGTGCCACCACAGAGCGGTGACATTGACCTGTTGAAACATGACATTCCCATCAGGGTACCCTAGGACCAGAAAAGGATGCAGATGGTCTGAAAGAATGTCCGCATACCGTGCACATGTCAGCGTTCCCTGTAGCCGGACAATGGTGCCTAATTGCGACCATGAGAACTCTACCAAAGCCAGAAGTGAGCCACCTCCCGCCTGTACACACATAATTGAGGTCACCAGATGTCCAGCTGTAATGTATTGCTAACAAGTGTAAGTGAAGTGCGTCTCCCAAGCCAAGAATTGCGCCCAAAGTTAGCTCCTTCCTCGAAAGGACGCGGGAGAGCTAATTAATGGCGGGAGCTTGATTACTTAAGGACTGCCGAATGGGTTGTGATGACATTCGGGTCAAGTGAAAGAGAGAATAAGTGTCTACAATACGTACCATTTAAATTTCTTGAACACCAGTTATTAACGGAGCCGATTTCCTTATTTAAGCGTGAAGGAGGCTCCCACCCCAAAGACCAACGAGTGCATAATTATGCTTGGGTCTCCCATCCAAAGTTGCCGTAAGGGTGTATATTGGCGCCATGCAGTGTGCGGTATGGTTCAATACCAAGCTTGATAGCTGGAGTCGCTGAAGTGCGGCATGTACCCAGCATTCGGGCGATAGTGCGTTTAAACCCCACTGCCGGCAGCTCTGAAGGTGGTTTTCCTTGGTTTCCCATTTTTACACCAGGCAAATGCTGGGAGTGTAACTTAATTAAGGCCACGGCCGCTTCCTTTCCACTCCTAACCCATTCGTGTCCCATCGTCGCCATAAGACCTTTCTGAGTCGGTGCGGCGTAAAACAACTTGAAACAAAAACTTTCACACGACTGCCACTCATAATTCCCTTCTTGGTCAATGTATCGGAAAAAGTCATAAAACAACAATTCCCCATCACCAACTGTACGAGAGATATATGGAGTTTTATACTTTACACCGCACCCGCCTTCTGAAGTAGGCTACCCTTTCCTGCTAAAATTTTTTGAACAGCTTATAACTAAGACACTAGTCGATCTTATTCTAAACTGAAATACCAACTTTTATTAAAATACACCCAGCCAGTTTGCCGTGATACTGGAACAGATACCAATATTAAACTGAACTCGACATCGGTCATTACAGCCACGTCAGTATTCTTGTCAAAGTAAAATATTATCACACTGGGATATCACGGTTAAAACAATGCTATTACATGAAATGACCTATGAAATGAAAAAGGGCACAGTTTCTCACTTTTCAGGCTTTTTAACAATGCCACGCTCCAGAGTGGAATGACCCGTGCACAGATAGCAGTGAACACTGCGTCGCCGTTTTCCGTTAGGCCTAAGTGTTTCATTCGCCATTCTATCAGTGCCTAATGGCAGGGATCGAATAGCTGGAATACTGTGATGAACTAGTGTGTCATGTACCAGTAGCTATCAGAATATGTGTGAACCACAGGAATGGCATGGTAAAAAGAGGAAGTTATCTAACTCCTCAACTACTTGCCACCAATACTCAGGCAGGCTGTTCTACTCGGGTAGGTGTCCCTTACCTCATGCGGCACGCAGCAGTAATGCTGTCTATCGGATATGATTGGCAGCAGAAGTGACAAAGCACATCACAAGCAACAATAGTCAATTTAATTTTACTGTTGATCTATTTTATGGATTTTCGATATTGTAGGCCTTCAGATTTTATTTTTCTTCCGACTCTGTGATATTAGGGTATCCAATTTAAAGGAAGTTGTTCTTCCTCCACTCTTGGCTCCCTCTTATCATATTCTTCAATTGATCGTTCCTTCACGATTTTTTCCCATTTTGATAGTCATCTTCACAATTTTTCTTGTCGTTATGTGCTGATGACCACGGGGTTTTTCACCTTAAGACAACAATAAAAATCGCACCTTCTCCAGTTAACATTATTGAACAAGATTTCCATGTTAGCAGTGCTTGGCGTTGACATGGACTAAGCAACAAAACGCTAAATTCATGAATAACTCTCTGTTATCATAGGCGGTAAAATGCGGTAAAATTGTACAAGACATACATGATCTGAAATTATATTCTCTATAACATTTGTGATATATTATTTATTATACTGTATTATTGTATTATATTGGACTCTAAAGGATACAAATTTACAGTCAATGTACAAGTCAGTCTGAAGTACACAATACATGTGAGATCGTATTACTCATCCCCAGTGCACTCGGAATGGTTTGTAAGAGATCATCCATCCTCTGTGCAAGATTTTGGTCACAGAAGGCACTGAAGCTTGTGGATCGTCGTTTGTTCTTGTCCACATTCACACCTTGTATCACTTGTGCTGAACCCCCATTTCATGAAATTATCCCTGGATCTTCCCACTTCTGATCGTAGCCTCTTCCACACCAGCCAGGTTGCATTATATCCAGGTCATAAATACTCAGCTCATACCATCCATCTGTGGAGGTGAGGGGACTTTTTCTTCCACAGCTCCAACCTTGCCTTCTCTGGTGAGACAGTAAGCACCTCAGATGAACTCAGGGAGTTCCTGAGAAAGACTATGCCCACGTAGTGGATGGGCGCTGTTAATTTCCACTTCAAGCCCCTCCCTGCTGGCATGTTGGCAGCTACTTATCTACGTGCACAGGGTGGCGCTAATCCAGTCAGATAATAGAACTTATCTCTCGGAAAACAGTGGTAGCGAATCTATTAGACTAAAAGTCTGAAAATCAAATATTCAGTTATTCTGAGTGCACATTTATATTTATTTATGTCCATCTATTATGGATCTGATGCCCCTGGTCTCTCAAGTGTAACGATGAATAGTCATATGGTTGAAGAATGTATTAGTAACTGTTAATCCCATACAAGCAAAGAATTCCAGTAAAAGTTTCCCACATCGTAGCTTCCTTATCTTCTCCACAATTATGAATTACCTTTTCGTGTCCTTCAGTTATGTTTTCAACATTCTGGTTGAAATCGCCCATTAGCTGTTCACCGTGACTACGAAGTCACTCAAAGCTTCATAAAGCGTTTCGACTTCATCCGAATCTGCACCCTAATATAGTGAATGCACTGGGACAATTCTCGTCCTACGTCCTCCAACTGCCAAATCTACTCACACCATTCGTTCATTTATAAATATGTCATGCAAACATATATTCCTTCAGCACGTACAGTATGGTTCATTTTCCTTTACACATTGGCGTAGGAAAATGAACTCAGCGAAATTAATTCTGATGTACTGCATATAAATATGTAGTTTTCCTAGACTTTTCTTAAATGATTTCATATACACTGGAAATTTATTGAATATCTCCCTTGGTAAGTTATTCCAATCCCTAACTCCCCTTCCTATAAATGAATATTTGCCCCAATTTTTCCTCTTGAATTCCAACTTTATCTTCATATTGTGATCTTTCCTACTTTTAAAGACGCCACTCAAACTTATTCGTCTAGTAATGCCAATCCACGCCATCTCTCCGCTGACAGCTCGGGACTTAGTCGAGCAGCTTTTCTTCTTTCTCCCAATTCTTCCCAGCTTAGACTTTGCAACATTTTTGTAACGCTACACTTTTGTCGGAATATTGCTTGTCGGTCTGGGCATTTTATGCATGTGTCACTCAGAAGATGTTTAATCTCTACCTTGCCACCAGACTTACCAGGTTACTGCTAAATTACATGCGATTCTGGTAGTTTATGACAAGGTTTCGTTTAGGACTCTTTCTACTTTTTCAATCGCGATTTCGTTACCATTACTTGCAATTACGATATTCAAAACATTACATTGATACTTTTTCATGCACCTATAAGCGGTTCTGTATGATCTATTGTGAGTACACCAACCACACACACACACACACACATATATATATATACATATATTCCACAATTTATGGCTAAATTAAATCTTCCTTCCTTCTTTCTCTGTTTCTAAAATTGTTTCCTTATAACCTAGGAAGGTTGTCATTTATTTAATTCCCATGGCCTCATTGTTCGCGAAACATCGAGAGAAAATTTGATATACTATACAATACAAGGGTTATTCTTAATAATGATGTTATTGGCTTCGCCTCCCTCTAACTGCTTTTTCGGTTTTCGGAGACGCCGAGGTGCCAGAATTTAGTCCCGCAGGAAATAAAGTGAAATGGCGTATAGCTTTTAGTGCCGGGAGTATCCGAGGATATGTTTGGCTCCCCGGGTGCAGCTATTTCTATTTGACTCCGGTAGGCGACCTGCGTGTCGGGATGAGGATGAAATGATGATGAAGACGACACATACACCCAGACCCCGTGCCAGCGATATTAACCAATGATGGTTAACATTCCCGACCCTGCCGGGAAACGAACCCGGGACCCCTGTGACCAAAGGCCAGCACGCTTACCATTTAGCCATGGAGCCGGACAGTTCCTCAGGAGTTCTTTTAAGACACGAGGCTGACGTATTTGAGCACCTTAAAATACCACCGGACTGAGCCAGGATCGGACATGCCAAGTTGGGGTTAGAAGGCCAGCGCCTCAACCATCTGAGCCACCCAGCCCGGCGCAAGGATTCTTGACGATGTCCTTCCTAGAGTTTGTATACTTTTTTTTTACAACTTGTTTTACGTTTCACCAACACAGACAGGTCTTTTGGCGGCGATGGGATAGGAAAAGTCTGGAAGTGGGAAGGAAGCGATTGTGACCTTAATTAAGCAATATTTTCAATATGCTACCGAGTATTCGCCAATAGTTTTCTCAGCACTCTTTTAAAATTTTTCCAATTAAGAGTGAGCATTTCTTTTCACTAATTATATCCATATAATTTTGTCTAATTTCCTCGTCCAGGAAATTTTCTACACGTATTCATCTGCAGACAAAACTCACTTTCTCTGTCCTAGGCCTAGAGATACTGAGTTCATTACAGATCAAGTAATTGAAAGGGAAGGGCAAAGTGTGGGGCAGGACTGTTCATTAGAAATACTATTTATTTATTTACCCGCTCCTAGAGTGTTATATATTTAAGGTTAATTTTCCTTTACTCATCCGCATAGGAAAATGAACTCAACAAAACTTGTTCTGATGGACTGGGATGCGTGACCAGTCCTAAGGGAAATAGTGGATAGGAAGAGCATTGTCCCATTCGCGATTTCGATATATGATTAACGATATGTTAAATCAATGAACTGAGAGGCTAAAAATTTAGTGACACAATTGGTGGCACTTTCGAGAGTGGTAATGCACGAATCATCCGTATTTGCTCTTGATAAATCAGTGATAGTTTATCAGACCAGGTTACGGGGACGCAACTAGGACTGTAGGACCACATTATGTATACATGTACTAGAGGCCTGTGAAGCGCGGTGCCCACAGGTACCGTGCTACCCCTGGTATACATTTTTAGCGCCTTCCGTCCGCAGATTTAATTGTACCAACATTAACCGTAGCTAAACGTTTAGGATACTTTTTAACATAAAGTAATCGTTACATATTTTCCTTGACATTCCCACTATTCCGATTCACCTCTTTCTATTCTTAGTTTTAACTCTCCTAGTTCCCCAGACAATACCTCCTGATATTCCCGTATATCCTTTCAGGTGCTGTGTGCTTTTGAAGTAAACCATGTATTGTTACAACTCTGTACATTATAATCCTTGCTTTCTCCTGAGTGCTAGGCGTTGTAGAGAAAGGTCGGAGGATGAAGTGAATATGTTGACACTTGGTATTTCTCATTTAGAACACCTTTCAGGAAAATCGCATTGTGGATGTTCCAAAGGTTCATCCATCTCAACATTCTTACGAAGTATTTCGATGGTTTACTTTTGAAACCTGGTATGTCCCAATGATCTTCTTACCCATGATATTCCTTGAGAATGGTTACACCTCCCAGCCACATATTTAAATGCACCCAATAAGAATAATTTTCGTTGTGATCATTTTCCTATGCAATCGTGCAAACAAACATGGACCTTTCCTTACCGTATCGTAGGGTTGTTGTCGCGTGGCGCATTTACGCCCTCCTACAGTAAAATGCATTTAAGTTTCATTTTACTTTACACATCAGCATAGGAAAATGAACATAACGAAAATTATTCTGATAGAATGCATATAAGGTAGCGTGCTTGCTTCTTACCCGGAGGCCCCGGCCAGGTCAGGAATCTTTACCTGGACCTGAGGGCTGATTCGAGGTCCACTCAGCCTACGTGATTAGAATTGAGGAGCTATGCGACGGTGAGATAGCGGCCCCGGTCCAGAAAGCCAAAAATAACGGCCAAGAGGATTCTTCGTGCTGACCACACGACACCTCGTAATCTGCAGGCCTTCGGGCTGAGCAGCGGTCGCTTGGTGGGCCAAGGCCCTTCAAGGGCTGTAGTGCCATGGGGTTTGGTTTGGACTGCATATAAATATGCAGCCGGCAGGAGTGACCAGTCTTAAGGAATCTAATGGATAGGAAGAGCATCGGACATACGTGGTTTTAACAGAAAGCCATCGATCTGCTATTCAAGGCCGTGGAAAATTTCATGGAACCCTCAGCTGAATCTGGATTGTATCGTGACAACAAACAGTGTGCTATTTATCTATAAGTGCTTTGTATCTGTTCTTGTCATTAACCTAGATTTAAACTTGATTTATATTCAATGATTTAGTGAAGAACTAAATATTCATGAACTCATTTCTATTTCTGTTGACTGCGAAGAGAATACATCACTTATTAATTCACTTTATTATTGTATATAGCGATTATAATCATGAAGTTGTTGCTAACCTACAGTTTTATTGTGAATGTAAGGTCCAATATTGTTCCTTAACTTGCAGCGACATTCGATGCCTGTAAAGTTTTAAAATAATCAGTCAGTATTATTATACAAGTTTCTATGTTATTATTAGTATTAGTATTATTATTACTATTATTATTATCATCATCATCATCATCATCATCAAATGGCACCCGCGCTTCCATAGTAAAGAGCCAGGTGCATCCCAGTACATGAAAAGGTTGGAAAATCTTGATGTACACCACTGTAACACAAGTTAGATTTTTCGGTACGTTCACAGTGCTGGTAGACCCTAAAGTTAACTGACGATAAAGCTAATGGTAATGATTTTTCATTAATGCTGAGAGTAATAATGCAGGTAACTTATCTTGAATGTAAATCTGAAACTACTCTCTTTGTATTTCCTTTTATGTTCTTCATTCTTCAGTGCATTTTGTGCCTGAACAACAGTGGTTTGTGTTTAAAATAAGGAATTTTTGATTACGCTTGGTCTATATAGAATAACGGTACCACGAACGATTCCAGTAATGTCATAATACCTTAAATTCATAAGACGGGAAATCAAACATATCAACGGTGCGCGAGCAATACCCCGCCTCCTGCAATGCTCTTTTAATGCATTACTTTCTTTGAGACTGGCCACGCCTCCCAGCCACATATGGATATGTAGTCCATCAGAACAATGTTCCTTGCCTTCATTTTCCCATGCCAATAAGTAAAAGAAAATTAACCTTATGGTACCGTACTGTAGGAATGTTTATGAAGTATGTACACACTCCTACAGTATAATGAATTTAATGTCCATTTTCCTTTACAGTGCTGCACAGGAAAATGAACACAACGAACGTTGTTCTGATGGACTGCATATCCTTGTGTGGCTGGGGGGCGTAATCAGTCTTAAGGAAGATAATAGATCGGAAGAGCATTGTGGGATACGAGATATTGCTCGCACACCGTCGATATACAACCTTTCTCCAAATATGAATATCATAATAAATACTGTTCGAGGAATCCTAACCGTTAATTCAACATCACAAATTCAAGAAAGTATATTTAAAAATCTGAACATAATAGAAGACCATTCCCCCCTCTAGGAGAATTTCTGTCTAAATCATCGGACAAAGGTATTATGCTGCTAATACATTGGCCGAAATAGGTACTATACACCGATTGTAAACGGGCCGTATGAACACTCAATGTGCACTGTCCGAACAGTACATGAACATACACTATTAGTTATTGTTCATAAACATTTCAAATGATGAAGTAATTCCTACAATATTCTTCAAAATAAATTTGACATCAGACTCGTTAGCTAAATTTGAATATTTTTTCTTCTATCTGTTACTTTTGAACCTATCAGCCTGCCGTTTGCAGTGTAATCTGTCTTCCCCCAAGCATAGTCATCTTTGTTCTTGTTAGGCAATGTGACAATTGAGTCGTTGTTGTGAAGTGCTTGTATCTTTCTCGTTAGCAACACAATTTTTGATGAAACTGTTTTGAGCAATATACGAAGTATGCTTTGAGTATAATATACAACACAAAAATACTAGATATACACGTACAGTTGTTAGTATAATCTATTTATGAATTTGTGGATCCAACATTCTGCATTCTGAAGGACTGTTTTCTGTAACCCCGCACGATAATGTGATAAACTTAGTACTAACACCTCGGTTTAGTGTCCAGACTTCATTTCATTACTGCTGACTGAATTGTAAATTGAAACTATCGAATTAAGGTATGAAGTAAGTTCAACCGGTCCAATTTAAAGATTACAAGAGTCATTCTTCTTTAAAGGTGCATTCTGCACTCCATGTCATACGTCGTTGGTGTGTAAAATAATCTCTGGTAGCACATTCGGCGTTTTTCCGACCAAATTTGTTTGAACTCTGCCTTAGAACGCCCAGCAGGGATATTGGTTAATCTGTCATCTAATTCGAAAACACGAAATGTCAAAACTGAGTCACGGGTAGCCTAAGTGGCGTCTAAGTAGTATGCTCACACACGGTAGCTGAGGCCATACTATTATTATTATTATTATTATTATTATTATTATTATTATTATTATTATTATTATTATTATTATTATTATTATTATTATTATTATTATTATTATTATTATTATTATTATTATTCAGACAACGCCGGTATCTTCATTTGGACCATTTTCAACGATTGCACTTCCAGATTCATGTCCCAAACGCCATAACTGTTTGACATTTAACATCTCCGCAGTGACTTCCAAGTTTTCGGAAAATTAAAAGGTGTAGGCGCGTTCCAATTGGAGACGAGGAGGAGAATGTCGCTCCATAATGACTCTACTACAGATGCTGAGCACGAAGAAGGGGCTATCGAATGTTTGGTGTCGTAGTGTGAACAGGTATCTGGTAACCCGTTGGTATCATATGTAACGGAAAAAAGAACATGTTCGGCTTTTGAGCTTTATTGCTCTTTATCGTTTAGATCAGAGCTTTTCTTACAAAGTCATGGATATTAACAATGTGAAGTTTCTTCTGCCACGGCATTGAATTATACCCTTAAAACCTACAGTCATATTATTGAACATTCTCACGTCTCGTAACGTTAGGCCTTACGTCCTACATAGGATCTGATACTACAGTTTTCAGTTTTCCTTTTACTGTAGATCTTAGCTCTACAATGTTCCCTGAAACGAATATTATAACTTAAAGGGTCAATTCTAATCAAATAATGATACCCGGGTTATTGTCCCTCCATGTATCATGCCAAAATACAATTTAAATTACTTCTTCCTTCAGACCTTCTCTTAACTACTTGGAGGCTATACTACTGTGGAGAAGGCCCGGTTTTACGGTCGGATGCCTTCCCGTATTTCTTCTTTTTGCAAGTTGCTTTAAGTCGCACCGAAAAAAGTGGGTATTATGTCGACGATGGGACAGGAAAGGGCTAGGAGTGGGAAGGAAGCGGCCGTGGCCTTAATTAAGGTACAGCCCCAGCATTTGTCTGGTGTGAAAATGGGAATCCACGGAGAAACATCTTCAGGGCTGCCGACAGTGGGGTTCGAACTCACTATCTCCCGAATACTGTATACTGGCCGCACTTTAGTGACTGCAGCTATCGAGCTCGGTTGCGTACTTCTATGGTGGTTTGCAGTGTGATGTGTTCTATGTAAATACCCAGCTCTCGAGCTAGAGGAATAACTAGAAACAGACCGGTTAACGTGTGGTCGACGTACCGTTAGACCTGCGACGATGGGATAGGAAAGGCCTAGGAATGGGAAGGAAGCAGTTGTCATTATGAACTACAAAGAGAGCAACTCTCTGTCACAGTATCTTATCGACTAAATAAAAATATGCTTACTCATAGCATTTATGAAGACTTGAATTTACAAGGGAGGGAGAATGAGCCTGATAGTGAACAAGTCTAATCATGCATATCAATGAATACGTGATCACTGCATGTCAAAACAGTGTAGCCTCATTATGTTACATCTTCAGCCAAGTTACGTTAAGCTAGCACCCTTGGACATAAAATCTTCAGTCCATAAAATTACGCCTTTGTAAGTTTAAGCCTGGTGAAGAAACATTCTGGGAGAAAGGTGAGGAAGCATGCTGGGCATGGACTCACCATGATCTTCTTCCTTTTGAGCTTCATCTTCCTAGTTACCAGTCCTGTGGCCCTGGAACTCGACTTGACGTCCACTTGGTACACGGTGATCCTGGTATTAATATGTTATATTCTGCCTGCAAAGAGCATGACATTCCTTATCGTCAAAACAGACCTGAGGTAAGATGTGTAGCTGATGAAAATCTGCTTCGTAAAGCTACGTAGCGTGTGACATCACCTAATGCTACAGTTGCTGAGAAGTTAACGGTACTTGTCGTTGCCGGTGCAATGAAAGGGACACTGTTGCCGGGTGGAGGCCTTAAAAGACGAAACATCAGAGAAATATATAAGGACTAAACAGGTTTACTTTGGTGAAAGGAGAAATTGTACAAACGCTGAAATAAATAAGATTTGTAAAACATAATGCAGTTGTTGCTTGATTATTTTTAATTTTCCCCTGGTCCAACACTATTCCAATTCCTAACTTATCTAGTAATAGTGATGTTAACTAACGAGTTTATGCAATCTGAAATAGTAGAAGTAATTTTGACTAACAGGTTTATGCAATAGAAGACAGGAGAGGTAGAGGTTTTAGAACAAATAAAATCAACAAAGTTTTTAAAGTGCATCCTCTTTATTAATCCATGAATTCAATCTGTTATTAAAACCACGCCATTTGACATACAGTTTATTATCACGAAATTGAATAACACGTTCTATTAAATATTGATTAGGATCTTTTGTTTTATGCAGCTCTTCGATGTAGAATCTTCCTTCAATAGGCTGTCCTGGAAGATAGTGAAGTAAATAGGTAACTGTATTTGTAAGCTTAACTCTCCTGATTTGAAAATTTTCTATGCTCCAGTTGGGGTGTATCCTTTTGCGAAGACAGGCTTGTGATTGCTGATGCGAACTTTGAAAGCGATGGCGACGTGGATCAGCTGTTTTGATTATGTGGTGAATAGCGTCTAAGCGTGGTGTGTTCTTGGTACAAGACCTGTCTTTGTACCGGTAGTGCGATGAGGCGTATCGTTGTAGGTAGACACAAGTCTAGGTAGGAGATCAATCCAGAGATAAGAGCCTTGAGATATAAATTCTCGTCACATCATAGTTTTGAGCTTTGAGATTGCTGTACGTAGAATAGTGATGAATGCAGATTGACCTGAGATAAGTAGAAAAAACGTTGTTGTAAAACTTAATCAGTTTAAGGACGCCGTGGGCAGCGTTTTGATTGTTGAATGATACGTTGGAAAGCATGTTTGACACGAACTGCCGTCTTAGAACGCACTAGTACTGCGAAAGAAAACTTAGAGTACACATCGATGGCAGTAAGTAACGTTACGTCTGCGACGGTAGGTGCGACGAGCTGGTTTATGTAACTCGTGTTACAGGAGGGGTCCTGCTTTGAGGAGCCATTACTCAATAATACCACCATGACGTAATTCCTCTTCTATTTCTAGAATCTCTGACTCATTACCTGTGTGACTGGCATCTTGAGAGGCACTAGGAAGTTGCAAACGTTGTAAGACTAAGTGAGGGTCGTTACAGTACCTTACGTCTGCATAGGGTAACAGAGGCTTCTAGACAATATTAAGACCAGTTTACCCGTAAGAAACAGCTTAAAAATAAAATCGCGTTACTTGCGGCTCTTATTTGCATTTATAGCTTGTAACTACGTCGAGTAGCGTCAGTAGCAAAATGTATTGCTCCATATTTTTTATGTTCATCTTGCAAAATTTTATCTTAGCCAGGTATGACAGAAAAAGGGGTTCTTAAACACCTTTAGTAGGTTCATAAGTTACACTTTTTATAATTTACATTTACCTCTTAACATTTGCATTACCTATCCGAAAACAGTCCTCTTCATACCGAATAACGTAGTTTGTATCGGTTTGTCCCGTAAGGAATTTTTTCTATGTAAGGTGCAAAGAGTGAGCCGTAGGTATTTTGAATGAAATTCTTTAACTGATTACGATACTCCGGTGTGATTACAACCTCAGAAAAGGAAGGTAAATCGTATTATCATGTAGTAGGTGTTTCAGCAACAACGTCTGTAGTTAAAAACTTAACTTGCTTGGATGGTAAGAGACGTTACGATCTTCTTCTTTGTCCTCTTCCTCTTCATCCTTACCCTGCTTCTCCTCTTCCTCATCTTCCTTCTCTTCTTCTTCTTCTTCTTCTTCATTTTCAGGTTTCTCCTCTCCTTGCTTCTCACAGTTTTTGGAAGTTTGCATAGTACCAGAGCTTGTAATAGACTCAGACGATGACGTAGAATTAAAAATATCTTCTAGTTGTGCACCGAGTTGAGTTTTAAAAAACAAATCAGTATCTGCTTAAACACGTTTAAGCTCTTTAAGTTTACTTCGAATATTGTCTCGCGCATGGATAATACGTTGTGTAACCTCTTTATTGATATCGACATGATGTCGGTTGTAGATCAAGTGCAGTCTGTAGCCACTGTGTTGATGCTTATCAAATGATCAAGGCCCATGCGATACCGTCCGCGATGAATATAACTCTCTTTATCAATAACTAAGAAGCCGTAACATTGTGATGACCAACATGTAGCGCACAGTTGTTTAAAGTCATTCAATGTCATACCAGTGTTAACATGATCGTCATATACATGTAACATGTTGAGTTCATCTTGTCGAAAAAGCACAATGATATTAGTGTTGTCACGTATCAACTGCTTAGGCACACGAGAGTAGGTTTGATATAAATAAAAACAATCTGCATGCTTATTTGACGTCCCATACTAGAGTATGTACGAATGGCATCTTGCTGTTCGGTAACGATATCGTCAAAGATCATAAAAGGATTGGGTAGATCATCATATGGAAGCAATACGAGATCACACACATTAAATTTAAAATACCTCTAATTAGTTTTTACGATATCTTGCATAAAAAAATGTAGAATAGTATGCTGCGGTTGATAGAGTGACTAAGAAAATGTAAATATTTTGGAACCGCATGCCATTTACAGAGGAAATGAGTGTCAGTAAAAGATTTGTCTTGCCACATCCTGATGACCCAGTTATGATACATCAAACAGTAGAGGGGAGCGATGCTCCATGACAACATTGTGTAGTTGTAGCTGAAGTTGGTAGGAGATGTGATACTATGTTACTGACAGGTTGTGTGTCTTGCTGCTTTATAATGTTCATCCTGACTGAATAAAAAGTGGCAAATCATAAGAATATACAACGAACGACGTAGCAACAAGTAACTATCTGTTCGTAAATCACTGTTGGCAAGGGAAGTCTTGTACAGAATGGTGAAACAAAGGTAACCTGACATTGTAAAGAAGGAAACTAAGACTGTTGGGTGGAAAGAAGTTGTAAAGGCTGCTCGAAAAGCTATTCGGCGAGAATACAATCCACCAGTAGCTATTACTAAAGCACTACGCGCAGCTAGGGCGAGAGTTTTTCCTAAGAGTAAAGTAATGTTTAGCAATCGTGCTCGAATTATTCCTGTACCGAAATGGGGCGAATTCCTTCCAGCGCTGTTTGCAGGACTAGCGGCTTTAGGATCTCTGCTAGGTGGCGCCAGTGCTGTAGCGAGAACTGTCCAGGCTGTAGAAGAGGCGAAGCAGCAGTTAAAAAAAAAGTGAGCATCATAATAAGACGATGGAAGCAATTGCATTGCGAGGTAAAAGTGTGCACACGAAGCTAGCGCCGTGCAAAAAAAAGGGATTGGTATCTACATATCGCCAAAAATGTCTACTAAATGCATTGCCACATCGAGCTCTAACCTACGAAGAAGTTGCTACGTATACCAAACAACCAGGAATTCACAATTTTCGTGGTGTGTACATGCGAGATCAGCTACCGCATGCCCACGGAAACTTGGGAGTGTTGTAATCAACTTAGACGACAGTTGTGGACCTGGAACTCATTACGATTTATATTATATAGATGATATGATCTTTTTTTTAAAAGTGTGGTTACTTTTGTTAATGGTATTACTGTTACTATTGTCCATATTATCATATTATTGTCATCAGTAGTTATTATTAAGTGTTCTAGGTTAAGACTGGTTAAGTGTAAGAAAGGGAGTACATCCCTAACTTTGCCAGGATAAATAAAACATATTACTTACTTACTTACTTACTAAAACGTAACCCAAAAGTATTGTATTTCGAGAGTTATGGAGACTTACCTCATCCATTCGAGCTCATACGGTATTTCAGAAGCAGTACGGTCATTGTTTACAATTAAAACGGTGTGAAAAAATTCAATACACACCCGTGTGTGCGATTATGTCTAATGTTCTTATATTTAACCCATACTGCAAACAAAAGGCATTAGTGTGTACGTGATGATGAACGTTCCAAGAAAGGTTTACTGTACGCGGAGAAGGACCTGAAACAACTGTCTACTTTAATTCACCGAACGAACTCAATCATCGGCTACATAGTCTTGGACTAGTACCATTTGAACGCTACGATGAAATCTATAACGTTCGAGATGGCAGGAAAAAAGTTATACTAAGATGAGCATGTCGTAACCCTGCCGTCAGGCACTGTAGACGATATTCGTGAATACATTGAAAGTGTGTTGAATGACTAGTTTGGTGACGATAGTTTTAGTAACAATAATTACAAGTACTTCTTACAATAAACAACATTACCCATAAATGTGTTATTTAATATTCTTTCAAGATTGACTTTAAGTCACAACCTGATTCGATTGGGCCGTTGCTCGGATTTTCATTAGAGAATTAACACTGAACCTAAGTCATGAGTCTGATCACCCTATAACACTTTTCGATAACCATCACGTAAGCATCACTAGTAATGTCATTACAGGCTTGTATAGTAATCAACAAGCTTCGCATGTCCTGCACGATTGTATCAGTACAGAAGAAGGTGGTTACAGTATTCGTGAGAAACCGCCAGTTTTGCTTTATCATCCAGTGACTGTAAAACAAATCAGTAATATTACCCTTAGATTTCTGAATAAAAATAATCAGCTTATTAATTTAGACTGTCACACATACGTATCTTACAAACTTCAGCTTAAATCCATATGAAACAAATCTATAAAACACGGTGTACATCGAAGAGACATGCCACATGTCTGCGAGGAGTTATCGAGTTAACAGATGCAGAGGCAGATTCTCCAAGACTTGGGTTATACGCTACTACAACAACAATTTGGAAGAGATGCTAGACATCATAAACACAGTAGAAACTCTATAAGACGTAGTACGAAGTGAGTTCCATTCTTATCAACCTTTTACGTTTGGACTTCAAAACAATGATAAAATTCCCAAGATGTATATATCCTACCTCATGAAGGCTACATCCATATAAAAGGTCGAATAGATAACGTTGATGGGAGGCCGAACATATCACAACTGAACAACCATGGTCTACCTTTTTATCTTTTCGGAGGCGCGTTATGAAGTAAATTGCGTTGAAATAGATAGATCGAGGAATGTTTTTATTAAAAGTGCAATGAAACTCTACCCGTCTTTTAGTGTTGAAGAAAGTAATCTTTTGCGGATGGCAGGATGGTGTCCTAAAGCTACCAACAACTGGATGATTAATGAGGACGGTACTTTTACAGGTATGCTATTATTGAAACATATTCTTGGCTCCGCTGAAGGCTATAGACGTTTTATAATCAACGCAATACAACAGCTAATTCTGATACGTGATCGCAGTGATTAGAGTGCTCTTTAAGCAGCAGCGGTACCTGTAAACTCAAAAATTGTCCTTCAACGTATCCTGTGGAGGATTCCACATGAAGCATTATCAGATCGAGAAAAGATTCGATTGCTCAATATTGTAGAAAATGATTTTTTTGCAAGTTGCTTTACGTCGCACCGACGCAGATAGGTCTTATTGCGACGATGGGACAGGAAAGGGCTAGGGGTGGGAAGGAAGCGGCCGTGGCGTTAATTAAGGTACAGCCCCAGCATTTGCCTGGTGTGAAAATGGGAATTCAGGGCTGCCGACAGTGGGGTTCAAACTCACTATCTCCAGTAGAAAATGATACACCATTACCAGTATGGTTTCGAATTTGGGAGCTGCATGAGTATTCTGTGTTACCACCTACAAACAAGCATAGCTGGGCAGTAATAATATCACGTTTCACTGAAAAACCTTAGCAATTTTTTTATGGATTTCAAACGGATCGTAAATTCAACCACGAAAAATATAGCTCTCTGTTTGATCACTGCAAATTAAGAAATATCAGACTATACTTCAACGGAGTTACTTACCCCTACGAAAACATGGATATTAATTTCTAGAAATATAAATTTGGCTTGGTCTATGACATGTTTTGTAAATTTCAATCATCATATTGCCAGAAAAAGGATCACCCGCTATTCTCTCCTGAAGAATTTAAAAATAAAGCACCGATTGTTGTTATAGACTGCTCTTATCATGAAGAGTCTATTAAAGAATATCCTGTCGATATTCGTCTAGATTTTTAGACAAGTGGAAATATTCCAGCCATCAATACAGCCTATTGTCTTATTATTCTCATGACTGATGTCGCCATCCACTATCGAATATCGTCACAAGGCCATAACGGATATTTCTACTTCATTATTATTAGTGTGTGTGTGTGTGTGTGTGTGTGATTCTACATCGAAGATCATGTATAGGAAAGAAGAAAGTAGAGACGACGAAGCAAGAAGAACTTGTTTGTGCAAATCTTGCATTGAACCTAATGATACACTAGTAATTGAGGCTATTACAGCTTTCTATAAACATAAACGCTTACGATGTACGCCAGAGCATTTGATTATGTATCTATTTACCATCTGGTTTTCTATCAACGTACGCCGCTTACGATATGCATTCCGCTTGAGGAATGCTACTTCTCCATTGTAAGATGTCATTAGAAGTAGCCGCATGCAGACGTTGCCATCAACAATACAAGAATTGAGTTAAAAACGGTAATACCGATAGGGATGGATTAAATCCATTGATAAAGGACTGTAGACTGTGTTTGCGTGAATTAAGCCATGTACTTTAAGGCTATGTACTTTTAAAGCTCTATCTCAGATATGTTAATATATGTGATAAACTAAAGAATTTCAATAAGGATGTCCCTTTATTCACCACTCCTAATACCGGAATCTACTTTCTACTTTTATCAATAAACATATGCACAGTTATCAGTATAATTTTTTGCATCGTTCTACGGGTCAATGTTATTATGTTCCTGTTACACGTCTTGGAAATGTCGCTAGTATATATCAGGAAAGTTTTAACCTCATTTGTTATATGCCCGGCAAGTAGCGCAAAACCGTTTTCGGATCTGAACACAAGGTTTAGTTTCCAGGTGATATCAACGATATTGTAAGCTGCTGTAAGACTCTAGAAACCAAAACAATAATCATTGAAGTTCAAACCAAAAATTGACAGGACAACTAGTCGCTGTTCGGGCAAAAGGTCATATCAACCAATGCTCTTCGTATCCATTATTTTCCTAAGACTTGTCACGCCTCCCAGCCACATATGGACATTTCATCCATCAGAACAATATTCGTTGTGTTCATTTTCCTATGCTTCCAGATAATGAAAAATGAACCTTACCGTACCGCACTCTATGAATGAATGTTTGAACGACTTATTTACGCACTCTTAGAGTATAATATATTTATACTGACGTGTAAAGGAAGTAAGCCGACGTTATGTTAAGTTCATTTTCCTATAGTGTACCGTATGTTTGCATGACGTATATGCGGCATTCCTACAGTATAATGTATTCAAGGCTCAGTTTCCTTTATACTATTGTATAGGAAAATGAACACAACGTAAATTGCTCTGATGGCTTGCATATACACAAGTGGCTGGGAGGCGTCACCAGTCCTAAGGAACATAATGGATAGGAAAAGCATTGCCATATACGCGGTATTAATTTTTACGGCACGATATATGGCTAGGAGGCGTGACCAGTCCTACGGAAAATAATGGATAGGAATAGCATTGTGATATATGACCTTTCGCCCGAACAGCAACAAACTACTCCCTCACCACAATAGCCATTCATTCTCAAATATTAAAAATTAACGCTGGAACAAAACGAAGATGTGTTTCTGTAAATACATGAACCAAATACTAACGCAGGGCAAATTTATTTGACAATAGATATTTCCTCCCTTTAAAGTGGCCTATTTGGAGAGAATAACCCTTTCAAATGCAAGTTGACTTCTTTTCTGCGTGTGAGTCTTTTACAATCCGAAATTGAAATGAGTAGATAAATTCCATTTCTGCCAATTGAAGCAATTCTTTCAGGTTTATTCAACATCCTCATCAGTTTCCTACCCTTAGGACGAGACTAGGTTCCTCCAGACTGCATACTTGTTCTACAGATTCATAGATTTCTGCGCATTTGCATATGAATCTTCCGGAAAATCAAAAATGTACGCTATGAAATTATCGCCTTTAGCTGTCACACAAAACGACTTGCTCTACAGTGCTTTCAAGCCTGGGATTATCTCATCCTGATTACAAAGTTGAATGATACCAATCATCAAGGCTGTTGTGCAACTTGCGAAGCCTGTATAGAAACGTGTCTACCACAACTGGTTTGATTGCACTGTAGTTGTGCATCAAGAATTGACGGCGTAACTGACCTGCACATATGGACAAAGCAATTCCTTCCTTAAAGAGCAAGTTCAGAATAGAGAACATTATATAGCTTCCTCGACGACATGATTAGGCTACATCAATACCAAAGAAAGGATCGATACATTACTCTCATGAACTTTATAGTCAACAACTATTGGAGTGACAGAATGAACTGAACCGTGAAATGTAATGAAGGTGTGACTTGACGGTTTCAACAATAGGGTTACTATTCAAGTGTTTTACAAGCTGGTTATTTGATATATTTATACTTTTATGGACAATTGACAGGTGTAAGAGTAGGCCATTACCACTTCAAACAAGAATTCTATAAAGCCTGAGATACAAGGGTACGTATCATCGGCTTACTTCTAAAACCTTGTGTGTTACAATGTTCTTCCTACCCATCATATTCCTTAACACTGGTCAACCCTCCCAGCCAAATATTTATATGCAATCCATCAGAGCATTTTTCGTAGTGTTCATTTTCCTATGCGAATGTGTAAAGGAGAATGGACCTTACCACACCGTATTGTAGGGATGTTGTTTTCATGGCGAATTTAAGCACTCCTACAGTTTAATGTATTTAAGGTTCATTTTCCTTTACACGCTGCGATAGGAAAATGAACACAACGAAAATTGTTCTGGTTGACTGTACATCCATATGTGGCGAGGAGGCGTGATCAATCTTAAGGAAGAAAATGGACAGGAAGTTCATTGGGAAATGCGAGGTTTTAGAAGTAAGCCATCGATATTCCATGTACTAGTGAAACCACTGGGAAAATATAGTCGTGTTCGGGCAAACGGAGGTATCTCCCAATGCTCTTCGTATCCATTATTTTCATTAAGACTCGTCACGCCTCCCAGCTACATACGGATATTTAGTCCACCAGAACTTCGGCACCCTAGTGCTGAATCGGTACACCTCAGTTTTTCTTCAAGATACGGACTGACAACCTATGACACCAAAAATGAATCAATTATACATCGTCGGTAAGACATCTGGCGGTGTAATCACAAAACCTCGAATACTATCGTTATTTACACAGTGAAACATAGTTTAAAATGGCTGAACACTGAACTTCTGAAACGTAGTGTAATGGAGGAAAATCCAATTACATCACACGAACACCTCAGAATTCCTACTCGGAAACATCGCATAAAAGTAAAAGCAAAAATAGCAGTTTGCTGTAATAGAGAAAAAGAATAACTATTGCTCTTCACCCTCAGTAAGTCGATTGAGCTGCCGCATATAGACTACGGGAAAATACATTTCCACGATTAAGAGGATTGAAACATTTTTTGCCTCTCATCGTAACAAATCTCCAGGCAACCCTGGTAAGAGCAGATAGGCCGGGTTCATTATCTTATTATGCTTGATATTTGTATGGATGAATAAAGTCTCGAGAGATGATCTGATGCAGTCGCCGCTCACCCCCGTAAAATGAAGTATCACTAAAATGTTCGCGGATAGTACAGATCAGCCGGGCTGAGTGGCTCAGACGGTTAAGGCGCTGGCCTTCTGACCCCAACTTGGCTGGTTCGATCCTGGCTCAGTCCGGTGGTATTTGAAGGTGCTCAAATACGACAGCCTCGTGTCGGTAGATTTATTGGCACGTAAAAGAACTCCTGCGGGACTAAATTCCGGCACTTCGGCGTCTCCGAAGACCGTAAGACTAGTTAGTGGGACGTAAAGCAAATAACATTATTATTATTATTATTATTATTATTATTATTATTATTATTATTATTATTATTATTATTATTATTATTATTATTATTATTATTATAGTACAGATCCTGAACCTAGTAAAAGAACTTGAAGGAATAACGTAGTTTTGCGTCATCCACTCCCTTCCTGAAATTTTGTGTGACTTCTTTCTGTCTTGTATAATTCAAGAAAATTTATGACAGTCTATTTAATATTTCAAGGATAACAAGAACTCAGTAACGTTAACAGTACACGGCCATGGCTGCCACTGACAACCATATTCTTATTGGAAGAGTGACTTACTCATAGATTTTCTTACTAACACCTGGAAAATTGTAGGATAGAAAGTAATTTTAGGACTCTGTGAACCATTCTCTGCTCTATGCCTAAGTGATTACAGTTACCGTCTCTACCACGGACTGAGGTTAAGTTGGAGGCCTCGTATCGGTAGATTTAGCGGCTCGTCAAAAACCTCAAGCGGGACAGAAATCAGACACATCGGTATCTCCGAAAGCCGTAAAAATATAGTTAGCAGGACTTAAAACCAATAAAATTATTCTCCAACAGATCCTTAAATTCGCAGATCCAAAAGCCTCATTTTAATTTACTATTTTTTCCCTGTCGGATTAATGTCAATGACAGGTCTATGACGACGATGTGATAGGATAGGACTGGAAATAAAGCGACCGTGGCCTTAATAAATGTAAAACTCAAGCATTCGCTTGATGTGAAAATGGGGGACCACGGGGAACAGTCTTCAGGGCTGCTAACAATAGGGTTAGAACCTACCCTATCCCGAATATACGATAACAGCTATATGGCTCGAACCACACAGCCAACTCGCTCAGTCAAAAGCCAGGACATAACCTCTTATGTGAAATATTTTAGCTTAGAACTTTGGCCGGTAAGGTTCTGTCATTTAAGGTGCAATATTCTCTGAAAATTGTCAAGGCATTCTCGGTCTTCATAATGTACCGTATGTGCTGCGGGTCAGTGTATCTCCAAAAATATTATCACATATGAGGTTTTGTCCAGGCAACGACGATATATACTGTATGAATACAAAAATTATCATAAATCTTAAAATAACTTTATCAGATTTTCCATTCAACACATCTAACAAAGAGGGTCCAGGCAATAAAGGTGCACATGGTTCACCTGGAGGACCAAAGGTTTTACTTCTGGAAAGGCACAATGACCCTGGATTTCTCTCAGTCTACAAGAAAAAGACGACCAGGTTAATTTCAGGAGGGCCGGGCTGAGTGGCTCAGCCGGTTGAGGCGCTGGCCTTCTGACCCCAACCTGGCAGGTTCGATCCTGGCTCAGTCCGGTGGTATTTGAAGGTGCTCAAATACGTCAGCCTCGTGTCGATAGATTTACTGGCACGTAAAAGAACTCCTGCGGGACTAAATTCCGGCTCCTCGGCGTCTCCGAAAACCGTAAAAGTAGTTAGTGGGACGTAAAGCAAATAACATTATTATTATTATTATTATTATTATTATTATTATTAATTTCAGGAGGCGAAGGCGACTGATACAGAGGTAACTACTCTATCTCGGTTGTTACTGAACTTTCAAATTGTGGAAGACTATTGGACTTACCTTACATTCTTCCTGAGCGGGCTTAAGTTTCCTTTCCTTTCCTTTCTTTTCCTTTCATTTCAATTGAAGTCTATGGCAAATACTGTTTGTCCGAGATTTCTAGTTAACTCCACAACATAAAATCCAATTTATTCCTTTTTCTTACACCACTGTCTTTCTTAAAATATGTGCCATTCTGTGACATATTTAAACGGGATAATGTTTAATTTACCATACTTCTGACAACAATGTGATTACCAACATAAATATATCGTCGCTTCTATGCCAAAACCACGAATGTGGCAATGCTCTTCCTATTCATTATTTCCCTTATAACTGGTCACGCCTCCCAGGTACATATTGATATGCATAAAAGCTTTCTTTGAGTTTACTTTTCTATGCGCGTTTCTAAGGGAAAATGAACGTTAAGAAATCATACTCTAGGAACGGATAAATATATCATGCAAACATATAATCCTACAGTACGGTACTGTAAGTTTCAGGACTATTTCATGATTGGATTATCGAAATGACTTGAATTACATCCTTCTGGACAATATGCGCAAGCTAAAGAGAAAATTTCCATGGAAGAAATCTGAGGGCGACACTACGACTATGCTGTAATCAAAGAGGGGAACTGCTTTCAAGCATCTGGTAGCCATATTCACTTAGCCTTCTTGCATCTTCTACGATCTAGTTACCAAACATAAGAGTACATGTTGATTCCCATCATAGATATTTTCAGATACTTAACACCTAATGACAGATTACTACTGATTACCGCTTAGTGGTCAGGAACGATACCCGCTTTCATCCTAAGAGATGAAATGCTACTTTAATACAGAACAATATATCTCCATACCATAATCCATACCATATGATACGTGTAGGCTTGTAGTGTGCCGTTTGATCACATTGCAGTACATCGTCCTAATGATCTTCACTACGAATATCGTGTACAAGTAGACGGAAGAAGAAGAGGAATGAAGTTTTCAATCCAGGAGAATAAGTAAGAGAGTAAGGAAAGGGACAATCGTGAAGAGCAGAAAACTGAACCATTATCTACTCTTATGGAGTCAAAATGATCGGAATGGAAAGGCACATGACTTGATCACCGGAGATCGAATGAACAAGATGAGGAAAAGAAGCCTACGTTACAAAAAAGTGTTCGTGAGAGGTATTGTCAATGGCTTCTCATTAAGGAGGCCGCGGTTCGATTATTTATCGGGGCCAATGGACCTCGATATTTGTCCCCTTAAAACAACGATAGCCATGATGATGATGATGATCATCATCATCATCATTTTCATCATCATCATTCTGAACAATGCATGTGTGATTTTTGAAATGATAAGTCACGCTCCTGTAGTTTAGTTTCCACATGAAACTGGAGGACCAATCATGATTTCAACAGTCATGTGAAACAAGCTTGTCTTGTAACCGTACAACTAGGTTACAGATTCCATTCAGTATTTATTATTATTATTATTATCATTATTATTATTATTATTATTATTAACCCGATTCATTAGATTTTATATATTCTGTTTCTCATCAATTAGACTGTAATAATTAGGTATCACGTATATTATTGTATTTCATCATAGGTTAAGTGAATATATTTGTAATTATTCTGTATTGTAGTAAGTGAGATTTGTTGGTTTCATATTGTCATGCTGTGGCTTGTAACTTTGGCTAGATGAGCTGGCATAGTATTTTGCAATCGAGGCTATGTTTAACTGTGCAAGGAGATTTCCCGGTGACGCATTCGGCATAGTCATTCTCGGACCGCTTGGGTACGCTTAGACGACGCTTGACTGATGACATCAGTGCGTGGACACGTGATTGCGACCAAGTGTCAGTATTCGCCAGCTACTGTATGTGGAAGTGGAAGGGATGAACAGTGAGTGGGGAGATGAGTCGTCATCGCGAGGTGATATAAGTCGAGGCAACGGTAGTGAGAGAGGCATATGATATCAATCAGTTGATAGTACTCAGTTCATCATATCTATTCAGTTGATGGTACTCAGTTCATAAGCAGTTCATATCGTGCAGATCATATGTAACAGTCAGATGTATCAAATGGAAGAAGTGGTCTTAGTGTGATGGTCAGAGCTCAGAGTTGTGTTTGAAGAGGTAATCATCGAGGAAGTCTACAAGTGGTGCTTGTATCCGAGCAGAGACGGGTACTATGCTGATAAAGAAACATCATCTTCTTGTGAGGATGGACTTCACAAGATGTTTCAATAATATTTTCCAATTATTTAAAATATATTGAGTGGACGTAATTACACTGGAGCTCCCTACACGCGTACATGGTATGTAGGCCAACTCCTTGTTATATAAGAAGATTACAACAGACGGCTCCCGACTTCAGCTCACAGGTTTTCCCAAGAATTTCAAGTTCAACAGCGGTGTATGCAGACAACAGGTAATTAAAGCATCAGACATGTTATGCATTCATAACATGAAGAAGAATGTAATCAGCGGCGATATCACATCTCACTTCAAGTTCATGCCAATAGCTTTTTCTGTTTAAATTAAATTTTCCTTTTATTTGTACCGCAAATCTCACGATATATTTCTTTTGTTAAATTAAAAGACGTAAATGATTGTTCATTGTGACGTAAATTTAGTCATAAACTCAGTTTTATTTTTAATTATAATAAGTGATTCCAGTTCCATGTACAATCCTCAATTGTGGAAATGCAACAGTAATTTAATATTGTCCTGATCCATATCCCTGTATATTGCCAGATATGTGAGTTTATCACCTCACGCCTTGAGATAATTGATATAAGAGGTATGCTCTACCGAATTTTGTTGTTTTTCTTAAAAAAGCAACTGGCGCTCAAACAAATGTTATTTATATTGTGTGGAAGATATGAAGGTATAAGAGTAGTGGTTGGAGTAGCAACAACGTGTCGCCAGCAACGTGGGACTCGAAAGGTTCAGAAGAAGTGTTTCTGAATGGCAATATACATGGATCAGTTCTTTTAATGAGTACGCACATGTTAAATTCACCGAGTAATGTTAGGAAGGTCATTTTGTTGAAGTTTGTATTTAAGGGGTAATGTCAGAGGAATTGCAAGGGGAAATAGCTTTGAGATCGCGAAAAATTAGTAGGAAACCGAAGATGGACAAGGATAGCAATATGCAGTCAGGTGATGAGGCTGAGGTTATTGTGTCCAAGGAAATCCAAGGTGGTAACATAAATAGGAAGTTGGTGACTAAGGTGGGACCTGCGGAAAGTCAGAAAATAGTAGAAACTGAGGAAAACGCTGTCACGCAAGATCAAAGTAAAGGGGTGATTGACCTGGGTTTATTTAATTTGCTGATGTCCAAAATGACTGAGCAGAATAATGCCATTAGTGAGAAAATTGAATCTCAGAATAATATGATGAGTGAGAAAATTGAATCTCAGAATAATATTATGAGTGAAAAAATTGAAGCGGTCATTAGTGAGAAAATTGAATCTCAGAATAATATTATGAGTGAGAAAATTGAATCTCAGAATAATATCATTAGTGAGAAAATTGAAGCTCAGGGTATTAGTATTAATAAGAAGATCGATGATGTTAGTAATAAGATAGATCATAAGGTGTTAGAAATAAGTAAGCAAATTAATAATTTAGAAAGTAAGGTAAATAGGGAGTGTAGTGACATCAGAGCTGAGATGGAATTGGGTCGGAGCAATCTCCATGCGGAAATAGAGCAAATTAGTGAGACATGCATCAAACAGATTGATGAATTAGGCGCCAAGATTGAGTCTAATAAAGCAGAAATCAATGAGTTAGTAGAAGAAAGGTTTGAAAAGATAACCAATACAGTGGGGCAAGAAACTAGAAAATGTATTAGTAGGGTAAAACAGGTGGAAAGAGAACTTGGAGAAGTAGGTGATCTAGAGAGTGAACAAAAATCATTATCACAGAAGGTGAGAGAATCGGAAGAAAAGTTGCAGGAGGAATTAAGAAAAATTCAAGAAAGGGCTGAGGAAACAGTGGAAGAAAAATTTCTGAGTTGCCAGAGAGTACTCCAGAAAGAAGTGCGTGATAGTAAGAATGTACGTGAGATAATTGTAAATAATGGTTTAATCACTAGAGATCATGATTTACCTAAGTTTTCTGGGAAAGAGTTCAACCCGATGGAATTTATGAGAGTAGTGGAGAAGAAATTTGCTGTTCAATTAAGAGACAATATTATTAGCTGGGAAACTGTATTGGAGATCTTATCTAATGCTTTCGTAGGAGAGACTAAGTCTTGGTTTCAAGTATATAAAAGCTCGATGTCTAGTCTAACTGAATTTAAGGAGAAATTCGTGGCTAAATTTTGGAGTGAAGGTGTTCAGAGTAGAGAGAGAGAGAGAGAGAGAGAGAGTAATGTTTGACAGGTATAATTCTAACGAGGGTGTTAGAATGACTGAATACTTTTTGGCTCATGTTTTGGTGTGGAGAAATTTAGAATGTATTGGACCTGAAGCTGATATAGTTAGACTTATGGCTAAGCACTATCCCGATAGAATAAGAGAAGCTGTTTGTATGCAAAGAGTGGAGACTATTAAGGAAATGGAGATTTTGTTGGAAAGTTTTGATGCTTTAGGTAGTAGCTTGAATAATAATAGGACACTAAATAGGAATGTAGAAGGAAGGGGTAACCAATCTAATAATCAGGACAGGCCTGTGAATAATCGTAACTACAGAAGAGAATATCAGGAGAGACCTAATAATAATTTCCACAGGGAGAGAAATTATCAAAATCGTTCGGAAAATTTCAGGACTGGGAGGCGTGATTATGGTAATCAACCAGAAGCTGGGAGGCGGGAGAATACAGGCCATAATAATAATAATAATGACGCTAGAGGAAATAGGCAACAGGGGAGGCCGACTGAGGTGTGTAACCAACAAGTCGTAACCGAACCTAGTACTTTAAACGCGCAACGGACTGTATAAACAGGTCACTGAGACAGTCCGAAAATGGTGAGTTCACGTATAAGGTAGATAAGTATGTTAATGTCGACCAGCCTATAGTTGTAAGTGAACATGATTGTGACCTAAGTAGCAATAATTCAAATATTTTAAGTGACGACTTAATCGTAAACAATAAATTTTATAAGTGTAATTTAAATTTAGATATAAGGCAAGATTTGTTAAGTGATCTTATATTATGTAATGAGGATAATTTAAGTAGTGTTACTGTTACCCCGACGATTGAACTGCTGATATGGGGCAGAAAAGTTAAGATTTTGTTGGACTCTGGTAGTGAGAAGTCATGTGTAAATTCCAAGCTGTATGAGGAAGTTTTGAGAGAGAAGTATGAGGTAGCGGAAATTCCAGTGAGGAATACGTTCATCGTAATAGCTGTTGGAAACAAGTCTCAAAGAGTGAATAAACAAATAGCTGTCCCCATTAGCATAAGTGGAGAATGTATTTTCCAACCATGCTTAGTTGTGCCTAATTTAGTTTATGCCGTTATTTTAGGTACCGACTGGTTAACGTGTCACAAGGCTAAATTAAATTTTGATCTGTGTAATGTCAATCTTATTTGGGGAAAGAGTAGCAGGGAAGTCAGTTTACCATATGATGTTTTGTCAGAAATTAGTGCGAATAAAGTGTGTTCTAGTACGGAAGGATCTTGTGAAATTCCTAATATGAGGAAAAATATTGATGTCTGCCATGTGTCTATACAGAGAGATTCTAGAGATGAATTGTATGAGACAGTGGAGAAATGTAATTTAGCGGAAAGTCAGAAGGACGAATTGTGTGAATTATTGATATCACATAGTGATGTTTTTAGCAATCGGCCTGGTAGAACACATCTTTACGAACACAAATTTAATGTTATTGATAACTCAACTTTTGTAGGACCGAAATATCCCATTCCATTAAAATACGCTAGCGCTGTTGAAGAGCAGATTGACATTGTGCTAGATTATAATATAATTGAACCATCATGTAGTCCTAATTTGAATCCACTTATTGTTATACCTAAGAAGGATAACACGGTAAGATTGTGCATGATAATTTTTGTAAGACTAAATTGGATGAATTTGAACTTGGTGACAAGGTTTTACTCAGAGTGCCACTCCCATCATCAGCAGAAGCTGGTCAATTTTCTAAGTTTTTCTTGTTATATCAGGGATACTTCACCGTAGTGAAACGGATTGGGAAATGTGCTTATTCATTAGAAGACAAGGAAGGAAATATCGTAGGCACATACAATATAAGAAATCTTAAGAAATATATCATGTGAGTTTGTTGATTAATTTTCATTATTATGTTAATTCACCATATTTTATGAAGCTGGCATTGCGAACAGGACTTCAGTGAAATTAGCGTGTGTTGTGATAATAAGTGAGGCACGGCAGTGCAATAAACTCCAGTGCTTGGAGACAGTGTATATAATGATATGTCTTCGAGAATTACTTTTGAACACTCAATGAACGTTTGAAACGACAGAAGTGAGAAAGAAATGTAATCTCTGTATGTAAATAATACTGTATAATCAAAGTGAAAATGATAATTGATAAATGTTTTATATGTGTAACAACGAACATCCAGATGGATGATACTATGTACCAAATTTGTAAAGGGCATTTTTATACATGTATCTATGGTGTACTCGATTTCAGGTGATTGTGTAGATATTTCATGAATCAATCGATTCATTTAATCGATTATTTCATGAGGGAGGCGTTCTGTAACCGTACAACTAGGTTACAGATTCCATTCAGTATTTATTATTATTATTATTATTATTATTATCATTATTATTATTATTATTATTATTAAACCGATTCATTAGATTTTATATATTCTGTTTCTCATCAATTAGACTGTAATAATTAGGTATCACGTATATTATTGTATTTCATCATAGGTTAAGTGAATATGTTTGTAATTATTCTTTATTGTAGTAAGTGAGATTTGTTGGTTTCATATTGTCATGCTGTGGCTTGTAACTTTGGCTAGATGAGCTGGCATAGTATTTTGCAATCGAGGCTATGTTTAACTGTGCAAGGAGATTTCCCGGTGACGCATTCGGCATAGTCATTCTCGGACCGCTTGGGTACGCTTAGACGACGCTTGACTGATGACATCAGTGCATGGACACGTGATTGCGACCAAGTGTCAGTATTCGCCAGCTACTGTATGTGGAAGTGGAAGGGATGAACAGTGAGTGGGGAGATGAGTCGTCATCGCGAGGTGATATAAGTCGAGGCAACGGTAGTGAGAGAGGCATATGATATCAATCAGTTGATAGTACTCAGTTCATCATATCTATTCAGTTGATGGTACTCAGTTCATAAGCAGTTCATATCGTGCAGATCATATGTAACAGTCAGATGTATCAAATGGAAGAAGTGGTCTTAGTGTGATGGTCAGAGCTCAGAGTTGTGTTTGAAGAGGTAATCATCGAGGAAGTCTACAAGTGGTGTTTGTATCCGAGCAGAGACGGGTACTATGCTGATAAAGAAACATCATCTTCTTGTGAGGATGGACTTCACAAGATGTTTCAATAATATTTTCCAATTATTTAAAATATATTGAGTGGACGTAATTACACTGGAGCTCCCTACACGCGTACATGGTATGTAGGCCAACTCCTTGTTATATAAGAAGATTACAACAGACGGCTCCCGACTTCAGCTCACAGGTTTTCCCAAGAATTTCAAGTTCAACAGCGGTGTATGCAGACAACAGGTAATTAAAGCATCAGACATGTTATGCATTCATAACATGAAGAAGAATGTAATCAGTGGCGATATCACATCTCACTTCAAGTTCATGCCAATAGCTTTTTTTGTTTAAATTAAATTTTTCTTTTATTTGTACCGCAAATCTCACGATATATTTCTTTTGTTAAATTAAAAGACGTAAATGATTGTTCATTGTGACGTAAATTTAGTCATAAACTCAGTTTTATTTTTAATTATAATAAGTGATTCCAGTTCCATGTACAATCCTCAATTGTGGAAATGCAACAGTAATTTAATATTGTCCTGATCCATATCCCTGTATATTGCCAGATATGTGAGTTTATCACCTCACGCCTTGAGATAATTGATATAAGAGGTATGCTCTACCGAATTTTGTTGTTTTTCTTAAAAAAGCAACTGGCGCTCAAACAAATGTTATTTATATTGTGTGGAAGATATGAAGGTATAAGGGTAGTGGTTGGAGTAGCCACAGTCTTGACATACACTGACTGACAGAGCAAATGCAACACCAAGGAGGAGTGGTTCGAAAGGGATGAAAGTTGGGGAAAAAACAGAGTCGGCACGGAAGAATAATTGATGTTTATTTCAAACCGATATGCAGGTTACACAAAGCGCACGGCATCGACTCAGTAGGATGTAGGACCACCGCGAGCGGCGATGCACGCAGAAACACGTCGAGGTACAGAGTCAATAAGAGTGCGGATGGTGTCCTGAGGGATGGTTCTCCATTCTCTGTCAACCATTTGCCACAGTTGGTCGTCCGTACGAGGCTGGGGCAGAGTTTGCGAACGGCGTCCAATGAAATCCCACACGTGTTCGATTGGTGAGAGATCCGGAGAGTACGCTGGCCACGGAAGCATCTGTACACCTCGTAGAGCCTGTTGGGAGATGCGAGCAGTGTGTGGGCGGGCATTATCCTGCTGAAACAGAGCATTGGGCAGCCCCTGAAGGTACGGGAGTACCACCGGCCGCAACACATGCTGCACGTAGCGGTGGGCATTTAACGTGCCTTGAATACGCACTAGAGGTGACGTGGAATCATACACAATAGCGCTCCAAACCATGATGCCGCGTTGTCTAGCGGTAGGGCGCTCCACAGTTACTGCCGGATTTGACCTTTCTCCACGCCGACGCCACACTCGTCTGCGGTGACTATCACTGACAGAACAGAAGCGTGACTCATCGGAGAACACGACGTTCCGCCATTCCATCATCCAAGTCGCTCTAGCCCGGCACCATGCCAGGCGTGCACGTCTATGCTGTGGAGTCAATGGTAGTCTTTTGAGCGGGCGCCGGGAGTGCAGGCCTCCTTCAACCAATCGACGGGAAATTGTTCTGGTCGATATTGGAACAGCAAGGGTGTCTTGCACATGCTGAAGAATGGCGGTTGACGTGGCGTGCGGGGCTGCCACCGCTTGGCGGCGGATGCGCCGATCCTCGCGTGCTGACGTCACTCGGGCTGCACCTGGACCCCTCGCACGTGCCACATGTTCCTGCGCCAACCATCTTCGCCACAAGCGCTGCACCGTGGACACATCCCTATGGGTATCGGCTGCGATTTGACGAAGCGACCAACCTGCCCTTCTCAGCCCGATCACCATACCCCTCGTAAAGTCGTCTGTCTGCTGGAAATGCCTCCGTTGACGGCGGCCTGGCATTCTTAGCTATACACGTGTCCTGTGGCACACGACAACACGTTCTACAATGACTGTCGGCTGAGAAATCACTGTACGAAGTGGGCCATTCGCCAACGCCGTGTCCCATTTATCGTTCGCTACGTGCGCAGCACAGCGGCGCATTTCACATCATGAGCATACCTCAGTGACGTCAGTCTACCCTGCAATTGGCATAAAGTTCTGACCACTCCTTCTTGGTGTTGCATTTGCTCTGTCAGTCAGTGTATAAATGGAAGCCGTGAAACACATAGTTATGGCTGCCTGATAATAACTCCCATTCCACAATCTGTAATATAAAATTATCATTATTAGGTTATTATTATTATTATTATCATTATTATTATTATTATTATTATTATTATTATTATTATTATTATTATTCTTGCGTTCCGGCCTTCTAAGGACCACGTTACATTTTCAATTCTTCCTCCTTAGTTGCTCTTTCCTTCTCTTCCAGTATTCTTTCATTGTTTCACTGTGCTTCTTTTTCCTGTCTTCAGTCCACTTTGTGCCTGGTTTCTTTTCCTTCCTCCCTTGGAATCCTTCCATTTGTAAGACTTTCTTCCTAAAAATCTTTCTTTCCAATAATTCTTCTTCTCGTATGTTGTTCCTTTCCAGGTCTTTCTTGACGTCTTGAATCCAGGTGGTGGTTGATTTCTTTTCCCAAAGGTACTTGAAGATTCGTTTAGTTAGTCTCTTCTCATCCATTCTATAAATGTGTCCAAGAAATAGCAATCTCCTCTTTCTTATTGTTTCTGATATGTCTTCTATGTTCTGGTAAATTTCATTGTTACTTCTCAATTTCCAAAACTCTGCAATTCTTAGAGGATCTAATATTTTCCTTATAATTCTTCTTTCTAATAGTTATAATTTATCAAGCTTGTAGTTCATTGCTAGATATTCGCTGGCAGACAGGCATTCTGGTTTCACTATTATTATTATTATTATTATTATTATTATTATTATTATTATTATTATTATTATTATTATTATTATTACCCTCTGCATCTAAATCCTTAGATAAATGGCCATCGAAGCTATTCAGGTGGTCGTATTTGATTGCTGGTCGGTCTGGGTGTTTCAATCGTGTCTGATTTATTCCTCATGCTCGGGGACTGGATGTTTGTGGTTGTCTTACTACACATCACTTCATATATGCACAGACACCACGGAGAACACAACAGTGAATGAATCCCGTCAATTACATATTATGTAGTGCCGAACTCAAATATGCCTAACTAGCAAAAGGCCAGAAAGAACAATAATTCGTCGGCTTATTTCTAAAACGTCGCATGTTACAATGTTCTTCCTACCCATTATATTCCTTAACACTGGTCACGCCTCCCAGCCTCATATTTATATGCAATCCATCACAACCTTTTTCGTAATGTTCATTTTCCTATGCTGACCTGTAAAGGAAAATGGACCTTACCATACAGTATTGTAGGGATGTTGTTTTCATGGCGAATGTAAGCACTCCTACAGTTTAACGTATTCAAGGTTCATTTTCCCTTATATACCACCATAGGAAAATGAACACAACGAAAATTGTTCTGATGGACTGTACATCCATATGTGGCTGGGAGGCGTAACCAGTCTTAAGGTAGAAAATGGATAGCAAGTGCATTGAGAGATACGAGGTTTTAGAAGTAAGCCTTCGAATTGCTAGTGGTTTAACGTAGCACCAACCAAGACAACATTTTGGTGACGATGGGATAGGACAGGGGTCTGTCTGGGAAGGAAGCGACCGTTGCCTTAATTAATGTACAGCCCCAAAATTTGCCCCGTGTGGAAATAGGAAACCAGGGGTAACTCTTTTCTTCAGGGCTGCTGATAGTGCGGTTTGAACCCACCATCTCCCGAATGTACGTTAACAGCTGCATGGCACGTACGAAAGCAATAAACTCACTCATGCTTCTTCTTCTTCGCATTATTATTATTATTATTATTATTATTATTATTATTATTATTATTATTATTATTATTATTATTATTATTATTATTATTATTATTATTATTTGAGATCTAATCTGTTTACCGTAATTTGTGTCGTGAACTTGAAAGAAGTTCCTAGACAGATGAATGGTTTTTGTTTTTGTGAATGTGTTACGATTGGAAGTCATTCCGGTGGGAATTGAAAACAAATTGAATTACCTTTTACAAAAAGAGATCTCCAGCCAGACACATCACGTAATACCTCCGCCTGCATGGCCTACAAATGTTTTTTATTTTGGTCGATGGGACATGACTAACCCAATACCCACAAATCATTGCTGAATGAAAGCAGCTGGCGTGGTAATACGATATGTGTGTGAGAGTCTGCGTGAGTATGTGTACGTGTGGAAAACAAAAGCCGACGTTAATGCCTAAAGCAGCAACAGGTACAAAAAAAAGAGGCTAATATACGACGTCCAAATATTGACATTTCCATACGTTACAGATGATTCTATATGGATTCTCTGCCGTAAACGATGAGTGTATTCTTTTATTTGATGGGCAGCGATTATTGAAGCTTAATAGGAGGCTAATAGCCTGTAACTCTCACTAATATAGAGTGATCACTTAGATATGTACGATATTTTTATAGTTATATTGCCCAGCCCGTCAACGGATGAATAAGCTCACGGCATTTAGTGCTCTGATACTAATCAGTCTAATGGACATACGTCAACAAATATTGAAGCTTTATTTTCAGTTCACTGACAGCTCAGGTAACGGAACGCACAATATTCTTAATGTTAATCTCCCGACTGCGATTATCCATGCTCAATCCTCGGTAGAGTCAAAGACGCAAGACCACTCCAGGTAATCTCAGTCATGAAGGAAGTTTCTCGATTTCTGCGCTAGATTCTTGAGAAAGTATTATTATTATTATTATTATTATTATTATTATTATTATTATTATTATTATTATTATTATTATTATTATTATTATTATTATTGACCCTATCACTATGATAAAATAAGAATGAACTTCTTCGAAGAGAATAAAAGTATTGTAATTCAATCGCGGCTGATTTGTGGAATAATAATAATAATAATAATAATAATAATAATAATAATAATAATAATAATAATAATAATAATGTAAAGGCTTTCACTGGTCAGCGCAGTCAACACATTAGTTCAGCTGTTCGATATTTTGTTCCTATTATTATTATTATTATTACTATTATTATTATTATTATTATTTCCGTTACCACATGCACCTCTCTCCACTAAAATCTGAGGCTTGTCACCATTCGCACCATTAGATCTCCCAGCGGTCCTTTTTATCATTTCGTTACCTAAGCTCCTTCCATGGACATAAATTGTCCTCTTAATTATGATTTTGCTGACGGACTTCAGGTATCGTAATTAGAAATAATTAAATCTGATTTGCCTTATGTACAGAGTTTCCCAGCTAGTGCAGAAATTATAAGAACAAACCTCATAGCAAACTGGAACGAAATTGGCAGGAAAAATAGAAAATTCAAGGAATACGTATCCCGATTTCACTTCATCTAGTCAGTTTCAAAAGTTCAAGTCATCTCCGCGCAGGCCACCAAAGCCCTTGGAGTGGTGGAAGGTAAAAACCTTTCCCTGTCCTTAAACTTGCCAGTGCACCTCCGGAAGAGAAAATCTCGTTTCATAATTTCATTTATATTGTCTGGCAAGGAATCGAACTCACGTCCTTCCGGGTGAATCGATCAAGCATTTATCGCCTTGGCCAGGCAGCAAATACCCAGTCAGTTTATGCAATGTAAATTTCATAGGCTATGCAGTTTACATCACAATTTTAACCTGTGATACATTCCTGAATTTACAGTGTCTAATTGTCTGATTTATGAAATAATAACAACATTGTACCTTCGGCTTTCTCTATAGAGCCTAACTATAATCCATATTGGTGGAGGCTGGAGTGTTCTCCTTATAGACATTAATCGGCACCTGAAAATAGCATCTGTTCTGGTCAGTGCAGCCAATATTTGTTCACTTGTTCGATATTTTGTTCCTAAGAACAATTTTCATTGTTATTATTATTATTATTATTATTATTATTATTATTATTATTATTATTATTATTATGGTTAAATCCTGTAACTCTCCGCGGGGGGGGGGGGGAGAGATTTATGATCGCCTTAATTAACTTGAGCTACGTAGCCTACAACATATCACATTATTAACCACCTTGAAAACATGCAATAGGGAATGAATTCCTTCAACAAGATTTGGCGTCAGTGTTTAGTGCCGACCGCGGATAACGAGGAAATTTGGTCAGGAAAAACATCTTCATTTGAAATGTTTTACATATAGGAATTTTATTTGTTTAACTTGTATTCCACGTAGTAACCTCTTACAGCCTTATCAGACACAGAGATGTATAAATTGTGTCCCAAAAGATCTCTTTAACGTGCCAGATGACAACACGTAACGCCACCAACTTCAGCCGGGATCGAATCAGCCATCACCGAGCTCGATAGCTGCAGTCGCTTAAGTGTGGTCAGTATCCGATATTCGGGAGATAGTGGGCTCGAACCCCACTATTGGCAGCTCAGGAGAAGGTTTTCTGCTGTTTTCTATTTTCACACCAGGAAAATGCTGGGGCTGTACCTTAATTAAGGCCACGGCCACATAATTCCCACTCCTTGTCCCTTCCTGTGCCATCGTCGCCATAAAACCTATCTGTGTGGGTGCGACATAAAGCAACTTGTAAAAATAAAGTAAAACAAGTCCACTATCTCGGAAACAGTATGTCAACGACTAACCGACGGCACCACTAGGGTCGGCTGAACCTCGAATACAGAATTTCTTTCATGCTAGTGGTGTAACGTCGCACCAACATGTACGAAGGTTTTCGACGATGCAAGGATGGTAAAGGACTAGGACTGGGTAAGTAGAGACCGTGCCCTTAATTAAGGTACAGTTCCAGTATTTACCTGGTGTAAAAGTGGGAAACCACGGAAAAAACAGTTTCAGGACTAAACGACTACAGAATACGAACTCACCATTTCCAGAAAGCATGCTCACAGCTACGCGACGCTAACCTCACGGCCAACTCACTCGGTGAATACAGAATAGTGAGCCATAAGAATAACACACTTTATAAACATATCGTGTTGAAATATTGGTCTGCATGAAGTGAAACATAGGAATTACACACTTATGACTGAATAAAAATTGCAGTCTTAATCAAGCCAGCAAATTTTACTTTTTTCCCAATTGAAAGACTTGTCGACTCGTCGGCTGAATGGGCAGCATACTGCCCTTCAAGTCAGAGGGTTCTAGGTTCGAATCCCGACCGGGTCGGGGATTTTAATCGTTTCTGGTTTATTCTTCTGGCTCAGGGTCTGTGTGTTTGTGTCTGTCCCAGCATTTGCCTCTTTATATCCAGACAACACACCACACTGCTAACCACCACAAAAACACGCAATAGTGATTACATCCCTCCATATAGGGTTGACGTCAGGAAGGGCATCCGACCGTAAAACACGGCCAAATCAACATTACGCTATGGTCAGGTGTGGGAAAAGAGATAGAAGGACATGAAAAAAAGAAGACTGAAGTGAAAGTACTGTATCGACTGTGGAATTGTGTAACATAGGCTACTTAAAATAAATACAGTAGGCTATAGGCCTACTATATAACAACCTTCACATGACGTATACGCAGGGACTGGCTCCTTGGCTGAATGGTCGGCGTACCAGTTTTCAGTTCAGAGGGCCCCCGGTTCCTTTCCAGGCCAGGCCGAGGTTTTTGCCTACATATCGTCGCTGAAACCATACCTCGTATGTCACAAGGCCTTTACTATCAATTATTATCCTTAAATCTCGTCACGCCTCCAAACCACATATAGATATGCAGTCAATCAGAACAATTTTTGTTGTGTTCATTATCGTATGCTCGTGTGCAAAGGAAAATGAACCTTAAGTACATTATACCGTAAGAGTGCGTAAATCAGTCGTGCAAACATACATTCCTAGAATGCGGAACGGAACTGTTCATTTTCCTTTACACACACGCATAGGAAAATGAACACAACGAATATTGTTCTGATGGACTAAATATCCATATGTGGGTGGGAGGAGTGACCAGTCTTAAGGAAAATAAAAGATACGAAGAGCATTGGTAGATATGCCCCTTTGCCCGAACACTGACGAATATTCGTTGTGTTCATTTTCCTATGCACGTGTGCAAAGGAAAATGAACCTTAGCGTACCGTAGGGAAGTATGTTTGCATGACGTATTCACGCACTCCTACAGTATACTGTATTTAAGGTTCATTTTCCTTTACACTTTCGCATAGAAGTATGAACACAGCGAACATTTTCTGGTGGACAGCATATCCTTATGCAGCTTGGGGGCATGACAAGCCTGATAAGCTTGAAGGAAAATAATGGATAGGAAGAGCATTGTCACATACGAGGTACTGTTTCTTCACCGATCATATGCTTAAATTCTCTAGCTCGGGGATGGGGTATTTGTGGTCGTCGTTGTATACTTATTTTCATCTACATACAGTACAAGGAGCTGCTGAACACCACAGAAACACGTAGTAGTGAATATATCCCTCCACATATGTTTGGTGTCAGAAAGGGCATCTGACCCCAAAACTTGGCTAAATGCACAGCAAATGCCGACCCCAATAACATCGGAAAAAGGTCAGGAAGGAGTAAAGGTCTATATAAAGAGGGAAGGCGCTGAAGAGCTACCTTATAGTTCGAATTTCTATACAGTGCATAACTAATTCCTGAGAATGGAGACTTGACTGTTCGCCCTATAGAGACTAGTCGGCGCCTGAAAACAGCATCTGCCCTAGTCAGTGGAGTCGAGATTAGTCCAGTTTTGCATATTTTGTTCCTAATCTCAATTCTAATCAATGTGTCCACTATTTCGAGTTCTCTCGGCAGTTCTTTTTAAAATTTCGTGTGGCTATTTCTAGCCGGGTGCAGCCCTTTTAAGGCAGACCCTCCGATGAGGGTGGGTGGCGTCTGCCATCTGTAGGGGACTGCACAAACACCCAGCCCCCGAGCCAATGGAATTAAACCAATTAAGGTTAAAATCCCCGACCCGGCCTGGAATCGAAGCCGGGACCCTCTGAACCGAAGGCCAGTACGCTGACAATTCAGCCAACGAGTCGGACCTCTCGGCAGTAAGCCCATTGTACGAAATAATGAAAATTGAAATAATAATAATAATAATAATAATAATAATAATAATAATAATAATAATAATAGTTGATCTAAGCAACAGAGGGGCCTATGACCTAGACGTTAGGCCCCTTTAAACAACAATCATCATCATGACCATCATCATCTACGCAATAGAGATTGATTTTAGGAAGTGGAAACAAAACCCATTCTTCATGCAGTCCATTTATAGGTTTTATATAGGCCTACCTTTTTACAAGATGCTTTAGCCTACGTCGCACCGACAGCGACACACAGATAGGTCTTATGGTGGCAATAGGATAGGAAAGGGCTGGGAGTGGGAAGAAACATGCCGTTGCCTTATATAAGGTAAAGTCCAGTATTTGCCTGGTGTGAAAATGGGAAACCACGGAACACCAACTTCAGACCTGCCAACAGCAGGGTTCGAACCTATTATCTCCCAAATGTCCGGCTCCAAGGCCAAATGGTTAGCGTGCTGGCCTTTGGTCACAGGGGTCCCGGGTTCGATTCCCGGTAGGGTCGCGATTTTAACCTTAATTTGTTAATTTCGCTGGCATGGGGGCTGAATGTATGCGTCGTCTTCATCATCATTTCATCCTCATCACGACGCGCAGGTCGCCTACGGACGTCAAATCAAAAGACCTGCACCTGGCGAGCCGAACTTGTCCTCGGACGGCACTCCCGGCACTGAAAGCCATACGCCATTTCACTTCATCTCCCAAATGCTAACTCACAGCTGCTCGCCCCTAACCCCACGCCCAACTCACTCGGTTTTAGAGTCTTCAGTTCACCAAGGAAACCGTTGACTAATCAAATAAGTAAACTCGTGTCCTCATTCCGAGGTAGTGCAGCTCTTTTGAGGCACACCCCCGATGAAGTTGAGCTGCATGTACCATTTCAACGGCATACCAGCCCTCCTGGGAATCGAACCCGGGTCCCCGAGGACGGCAGCCAATAACACTATCCGTTACGCTACGGAGGCAGACACTAGTCAGATGATCTGGACAGATTGGGGTGTCACGAATCAGTGTGACGATTTCCTCAGTCTTACTGTACGGCTAGGCTTTTATGGCCTGATTCACTGTGTCTCATTTCAGACAGTTCCTCGATTGATCATGCGGGACTGAGCGAACACCTTTTTAACACTCAGACTGCAATGAGATGCTTGAACGAGCCAGGAATAAAACCTGGATCCTCAAATAAGATATGACACAAACCCAACACCCCGGAGGGTAAAGAATACAGAAAATATGTTTACGCCCTGTTGACTAGCTCATACTGTAGAGCTGTGAGATCAAGTTGGCAGGTTCGGTCCCGACTCATTTCGGTGGTATTACAGTACAAGGCGCTCGAGTACTCCAGCTGCGCGATAAAATTCCGTCACTTTGGCGTCTCCGAAAACCTAAAATTAATTACCGCGACTTAAAACCAAGTACTTTAGGATATCATTAACAATTTCACGCAGTGGTATTTACTGGTAAACATATTCTATGCAGGCAGCAATTTTAAGCGAAGAAAACACTTCACATGTCTCCCACTTGACACTTAGCACCTTCTAGCGCGCTGCGATGATGGACCTGCCTGCAGTCGAACTTGAAGAAGAACGGGTCCAGCTAGGATCAGGTCTTCTTCTGCGACCTCTGGAGCATGGGAGACAGTAACGTCCAGCAGCTGCGAGCGCATCTCCAGATAAACCTGTTCACGTCTGGACCAACACTTGATTCTATGTGGGGTGAAACAAACCGTTCTTCTAATGTTTCTCACGCTTAGTAATTTCGTTCCCACACCTTCCAGAAACAGACTTTTAAGTTCTAGAACTCAAAAATAATAACAATTGTAGTTTAATTCGATATTTAATTCTAGCCATTAATTAAACTACCTACTCCTAATAGTGGAGATTCTCAGAGAAATTATTCAGAAAATGTCTTGTGGAAACAACTGACAGCACAGTGACATAATTGATGGGATATTTCCATTAATACTCTATATGTGATTACATACGGCATCTCCCCACTTTTACAAGCGAAGTGTTGAATTAAATATCGTCACTCCTATGCCAAAACCGCGAATGTGACAATGCTCTTCCTATCCATTAGATTCATGAGTACCGGGCGAGTTGGCCGTGCGCGTAGAGGCGCGCGGCTGTGAGCTTGCATCCGGGAGGTAGTAGGTTCGAATCCCACTATCGGCAGCCCTGAAGATGGTTTTCCGTGGTTTCCCATTTTCACACCAGGCAAATGCTGGGGCTGTACCTTAATTAAGGCCACGGCCGCTTCATTCCAACTCCTAGGCCTTTCCTATCCCATCGTCGCCATAAGACCTATCTGTGTCGGTGCGACGTAAAGCCCCTAGCAAAAAGATTCATGAGACTGGTCACGCCTCCCAGCCACATATTGATATCGTCCCTTAAGAATTAATACCGCGTATCTGAAAATGATCTTCCTATCCATTATGTTCCTTAGGATTGGTCACGCCTCCCAGTCACATGCGGACATGCAGTCCGTCAGAACAAATTATGTTAAGTTCATTTTCCTATAGTGTCGTGTAAAGGAAAATTGACCTTATTGTTCCGTATTGTAGGAATGTATGTTTGCATGGCATATTCACCCGCTCCTAGATTATGATGTATTTAAGGTTCGTTTCCCTTTACATGCGCACATAGGAAAATGAACTCAAAGAAAATTGGTCTCATGGACTGTACATCAGTGTGTGGCTGGGACGCGTGAGCAGTCTTAATGGAAATAATGGATAGGAAGGTCATTGTCACATTCGTGGTTTTGGCACAGGAGCGAGGATATGCGTTCTCTTAGTCTATAGTGCACTGGCAGTCTGTTAATATAACAGCCAACAACTATGTCCAGTTCCTTGTATGAATGGTCGGCGTACTGGCCTTCGGTTCAGAGAGTCTCGGGTTTGATTCACAGCTGGGCTGCGAATTTTAACTTCGTATAATTAATTATTCTGTCTCTGTGACTAGTGTGCTCATCTATCTTCATCTACATACAACATACAGCTCTACCAATAGCCACAGAGATGCACACAATGGTGAATACATTTCTCCACATGGTATTGGCGTCAGAAGAGACATCCGGCCGTAAAACTGGGCCAAATCCGATGCCGACCCCAATGAACTGGGAGAAGGCCATGAACAAGGAAAGTAAAGAAAATAGCTAACAACTCACAGATACTCATCTTTCTAACAGAAATACTCACAGATTTACTTACCTTACCTCTTAATCTCGTTGGTATCTGTTCCGTTCACTGTGGACTAGTAACCAATAAGAAATAAAAAAAATTACAGCAGTCGATCGTATTTTATTTCAAAAACGAAATGTTAAGGCATTGGAGTTGTGATATCAAATTTTCGGACTTAACTGAAAACTTTCAACATCATCGTTATTGCCTAAGACTATTTACCACTAGAACGCAACACAAACAATTATCTACTTCTACGGGAGAAACGCAATGCCTGTTATTGATTCTATAGCAATTACCCGTCACCCTAGCAGAGCACGATAATCAGCTATTTTTCAGCTATTCGAAGCTGGAATTCCGACAGTGGCAGTAATTCTTTCTAAATTAATTCCATATTCACTTCAGACAAATCTTAAGTAGTAAATAGTAATTCACCGAACAGTTCAATCTACTGTTTACTATAGAGTTACGGTAGCTTACTGGGTTTAATTTTGTGTGAATTTTTACGCAATATCGTTGTAATTATTGTTACGCTACTCGTAAGGGAATATTTTTGCAACATTTGTTTGAAGTCCTGTGGGAATGATTGTTAATTATTGTTACACTGTTCTTACCTAATCATTCATTTTTATGTACCTTCGTGTTAATAATCCTCACATTTTCTTCAGCCTGTTCTGTCGTTATCATGTAAAATTATTTTAATTTTGATGTCATTTATTATAACATTTTGTTTGTGTGTAAATATTTTTAAATTTTTGTTTTGTTATTGTTGTTGTTGTTGTTCTGTAACCTGATTTTAATTTTAATTATTTCCTACTGAAACAAGAATTACCTCCGGAATATTTCTCAACTGTAAGGTATTTAATAATAATAAAGAACTACGATGTAACAATATTCTCGGTGCTGCCATATTCATCACGATGTAACACTAAGATTAAAGTGATATCTTCTGACTGAGTAGATCAGACGGTCGAGAAATTGAAACAAGTAATAAAAAGGTTGTCCGCCTCTGTGGTGTAGTGGTTAGCGTGATTAGCTGCCACCCCCGGAGGTCCGGGTTCGATTCCCGGCTCTGCCACGAAATTTGAAAAGTGGTATGAGGGCTGGAACGGGGTCCACTCAGCCTCGGGAGGTCAACTGAGTAGAGGTGGGTTCGATTCCCACCTCAGCCATCCTGGAAGTGGTTTTCCGTGGTTTCCCACTTCTCCTCCAGGCGAATGCCGGGATGGTACCTAACTTAAGGCCACGGCCGCTTCCTTCCCTCTTCCTTGCCTCTCCCTTCCAATCTTCCCATCCCTCCACAAGGCCCCTGTTCAGCTAGCAGGTGAGGCCGCCTGGGCGAGGTACTGGTCATACTCCCCAGTTGTATCCCCGACCAAGAGTCTGAAGCTCCAGGACACTGCCCTTGAGGCGGTAGAGGTGGGATCCCTCGCTAAGTCCGAGGGAAAAACCGAACCTGGAGGGTAAACAGATGATGATGATGATGAATAAAAAGGTTAACAGAATGAGCTGAGAGCTACAACGAAACCTATGTTAAGAATCAAATCCGAGACTGAATTCTTTATACGGAATGATAACTGGACTTGTGCGTAAGATGGAGAAGACAAGGAAAAAGAAAACGTAAAGGATTTTGAGAGAAGCAGTTGGGGTCTATGGCAGAAGGATTTTCATTTTGAAAGGGTAACATCTGAATTAGGATTGAAACCATATGAGCACACGTCGGTGCCTGGGGGTGAGTTCAATGGATAAGGCGAAGTTAGCAAGAGATGAACATAATTGCCTCTAGACGTAGAAGCAGTAGGAGACTTAGAAGACGGTGTCAGAACTGTATTTAATGACTTCTACAGTAAGTGCGCGATGTGCATGTAAACGAAGATCCAGTTCCTGCTGCGGAATGGGAATAATGAGTATGTGTATCTCAAATAAAGGGCCTTGTAGACTGAATAAAAGTCATATGTGTTACCGGCAAAGTGTACAAAATAGATATAATATATATCTAGGAATTATAAAGGGTATCTGGAGATTTTTGGCAATGGGCAAAATTCTGTCAATTCTTTATGTTTTATACACCCCCTTGACTTTGTATATCGTCATTGCGCCTCGAAATACCATTATGTGACAATGTTGAAGGGAGAAAAACTGGCCGCAGAACATGTCGATGGCTTACTTCTAAAACCTCGAATCTCCCAATGCACTTCCTATCAATTTTCTTCCTTAAGACTGGTCACGCCTCCCAGCCACATGTGAATGTGCAGTCCATCAGAACAGTTTTCGTTGAGTTCATTTTCCTATTCTTAAGTGTAAAGGAAAATGAAACTTAAATACGTTAAATTGTAGGAGTGCTTAAATTCGCCACGAAAAGAACATCCCTACAATACTGTATGGTAAGGTCCATTTTCCATTACACGTTTGCATAGGAAAATGAATACTACGAAAAAGGTTCTGATGGATTACATATAAATATGTGGCTAGGAGGCGTGACCAGTGTTAAGGAATATATTGGGTAGGAAGAACATTGTGACATACAATGTTTTAGAAGTAAGCCGACGATGTATCACTTACAACGTCCGGCTCCATGGCTAAATGGTTAGCGAGCTGGCCTTTGGTCACAGGGGTCCCGGGTTCGATTCCCGGTAGGGTTGGGAATTTTAACCACAATTGGTTAATTCCGCTGGCACGTGGGCTGGGTGTATGTGTCGTATTCATCATCATTTCATCCACATAACGACGCGCAGGTCGCCTACGGGAGTCAACTCAAAAGACCTGCAACTGGCGAGCCGAACTTTTCCTCGGACACTCCCGACACTAAAAGCCATGCGCCATTTCATTTCATTTCATCACTTACAACGAAAATTCGTTGGAATAGTTCATGTAATACTGAACCTTAGATGATAGAATTTTTCTAGTCAGAGTTCTAAGCTGAAATATTATCACATGGCGACTTTTCTAGGCGCAACGACGTTATGTTACTTATGCATTGTGAAGAATGTAAAAAAGCTGTCACTGCAAAGTATAAAAATAAAAGAAAACTCTTACTTAAAATATAAAACATATTTATTAAATTAAAATCCGGGAACTAAACTAATATGAAAGCACAGTTTTACAAAAATTGACACATTGTTGTTCTTTGGGTCATCAGTCCATAAATGTTTGATACAAATCTCCACACAGCGCTATGCTGTGCTAACCTTTTCGTTTCTACATAACTACTATATCCAACATCTACTCTAATCTGTTTGTCAGGTTCATGCCTTGGTCCACCCATACCGTTCGCACCACCTATAGTTCCCTCAAAAACCAACTGAGCAAGACCTGGGTGTCTTAAGATGCATACCATCATTCTACATCTTCTTCTGGACAAATTATGCCAAATCTTTCCCCTCCCACCAATTCTATTCAGTACCTCTTCATTCGTTATTTGATGCATCAATGTAACATTCATCATTCTTCCCATACACCACATTTCAAAATCTAATTTCCTTTTTCTCTTTGGACTACAGTTTGCCCATGTTTCATTTCTATACAATGCCACGCTCCAGACGGAGACTTCAAAAACATCTTCCTACTTCCTATATTTCTTTTATTAAGAAAGGCCTTCCTTGCTTATGCAAGTCTGCATTTTATGTCCTCTTTGTTTCTGACATCGTCAGTTATTCTGCTGCAAAAGTAACAACATTAATCTACTTCGTTTAGGATTTCATTTCCTGACGTAACATTTCTTGCATCACTTAATTCGTTCGACTGGACTCCATTACCTGGGCCGATGACCTTAGATGTTTCGCCTCTTTAAACAACAAGACTCATCATCATCATCAGGACCCCATTACACAGTTTTGGATTTATTTATTTTCTTCCAAAACTGTGTCCGTAACATTCAGCAATTTCTCCAGATCTTCTGCATACTCACGTAAAATAACAATATCATTGCCAACTCTCAGAGTTTTGATTTCCTCTCCTAGGATTGTAATTCCCTTTCCAAATCCTACTTTGATATCTTTTACAGCCTGTTCTGTCTGGCTCCTTGGCTGAATGGTCAGCGTAGTGCTCTTCGGTTCAGAAGGCCCTGGGTAAGAGATTTTAACCTTAAGTGGTTAATTCCCTTGGCTCGGGGACTGGGTGTTTGTAATGTCCCCAACATCCCTACAACTCACACCTCACACATAACACTATTCTACACCACAATAAGACCCAGTTTCCTACACACTGCAGACGCCATCCATCCTCGTCATAGAGTCTGCCTTACTAGGGCTGCGCCAGACAAAAACTAGCAGCACGACATTATTATTACAGCCTGTTCTATACAAAATTTGAAAAGTAGAGGCGTCAAACTGCAGCCTTTCTCACTCCTTTATGGATTACTGCTTGTTTTTCATAGCCCCGGGTTTTTGTCATCACAGACTACTTTTTGTGCAGATTGTCAACAATCCACTTTTCTCGGTATCTGATTCCGATCAATTACAGAATCAGTTTGGTCCAATCAACATTATCGAAAGCCTTCTCAATGTCCACGAATGCCATATATATTGGCTTGTCCTTGTTAATTCGATCCTCTGAGATCCGACGTAAAGTCAGGATCTCTTCACGTGCTCCTACATTTCTTGTGATGCCAAACTGATTTTCTTCCAACTCATTTTCAACTTGTCTTTCCATTCTGTAAATAATGGCCTACCTCTCGAAATTTTGCAAGGTTGAGATGCTAAACGAACTGTGCGGTAGTTTTCACACTTGTCAGCACCGGGTTTCTTGGAAATAGGTATAACAACATTATGTCTAAAATAGGATGGCACTTCTCTAGTATCGTACATCTTATGTAGAATACTTCCAATGCCAGTTTCCCTTATGGCAGTCAGTAAGGTCTCCCAAAATTCTGTCGAATTCTGACCTCAAAATTTGCTCTCCAATTTCATGACCATGAAAAGCCTCTTCCTGTTCCAGAACCTTACCATAAATTTCATTCCTGTTGGAATTCCAGAGGACAAATTGCGGCAAGGGAGTAAGGGATAGGAATACACTACCAAGGGAAATGTTCGATAAATGTCCAAGTTTAAGGAAAAAACTAGGTAAACAATTGATAGGACATCTGCCACCTGGACGATAGCGCTAAGGGCAGATAATTGATTGATTGATTGATTGATTGATTGATTGATTGATTGATTGATTGATTGATTGATTGATTGATTGATTGATTGATTGATTGATTGATTGATTGATTGATTGATTGATTGATTGATTGATTGATTGATTGATTGATTGATTGATTGATTGATTGATTGATTGATTGATTGATTGATTTTTAAACACTGCCAAAAACATGTGTTACTGGCTGATATTGAGTTTAACCGATGGCCGGAGGAATTTAGGAGGACCCACCGTCCGCCGACACCTAAAATGATCGAATTACATGATGATCCACTAGAGTTAATGATAATGTAATTTAGTAAAAGGACTGAAGAAATCCAGAGAAAACCTGTTATTCAAAATACATTTATGGTACTTACATACATCGTCGCTCCTAGTCTATGCCAAAGCGCGAATGTTACAATGCACTTCTTATCCCTTCTTTCTCTTAAGACTGGTCACGCCTCCCAACCACACATTTATATGCAGTTCATCAGAATATATTTCGTTGAATTAATTTTCATATGCCAAAATGAACTCAACGAAAATTGTTCTGATGGACTGTAGCTTATATCAATATGTGGCTGGTAGGCGTGACCAGTTTTAAGGGAAGAAATGGCTAGGAAGAGCATTGTCACATTCGCGATTTTGCCGTAGGAGTGACGATATGGACGATAGGCTCTCTACTGTGCATCCTTGACGTGTTACTCCAATGCGTTTTTTTCACTAGCCAGGGCATGTGCAGATTTATAGAGCAAGTGCTTCAGTAGCTATAAATTGTATGGGACCTTGATAAATGCCTTTATTATTTTTATTACTTAGCGTCTAAGATACATAGTTGAAAAAACCACACGGTGCATCAGCCCCGAGGGACCATGGCCTACCAAGCGACCGCTGCTCAGCGTGAAGTCCTGCATATTATGAGGTGTCGTGTGGTCGGCACCACGAATCCCGTCGGCCGTTATTCCTGGTTTTATAGATTGGGACCACTATCTCACCGTCAGATGGCACCTCACTTGTAATCACGTAGGCTGAGCGGACCTCAAACCAGCTCTTATATCAACGTACAATCCCTAGCCTGGCCGGCAATCGAACCCGGAACCTCCGGGTAAGAGGCAGACACGTCACTCCTACACCACGGGGCCGGCAAAATACATACTCAGATTATTTACATGATTGTAAATGAGGCTAAATCAGTAGGGTCTTCAAGACTATGGTCATCGGTGCAATTGTAACATCTTTGAAATTGACCACCAGTTTAATTCATACAGTCGGTGAAGAGCTCGCTCAGAATGTTGCTGCACCTTAATAACTACGGTGTTAGCCTACAACGTACGTATGTATTCTCTGGGAAGCTCGCACTCCGATATTGTACACATCAGCCAATAACTTTGTTTAGAGGACTTTTTCTTTTAAATAGTAATAATAAGAAGTATAGGCCTAATGCCTGCGGCGACTGTTCTAAAAGGTGAAATAATGAGAAGAAAATAAACATGCAGAAATATTAGGCTAGGTTGTGAGATAATTTGTACTTAAATCTGCCTCCTTGTATTACATGGCGTATTTCAATGACTTTCCAGTGTAAGAATCTGTAGTCAAGTCTCATAAATACGAGTAGCGAGAAAACACATCTCAGGTTTCTGCCGCAGCTCTACGCAATATTCAACTCTTGTTGTTTCCCCAAGTGCTCATATTTCACACTCACAAGACGGACATGGCCCGTAACTTTGTGGGGAGCCTAGTACTCCTCTGGGATGCTCGCACTCCGATATTGTACACATGAGCCAATAACTTTATTTAGAGGACTTTTTCTTTTGAATAGTAATAATAAGAAGAATAATGTCTGCGGCGACTGTTCCTAAAGGTGAAATAATGAGAAGAAAATTAAGGTACTGAAATATTACGCTATGTTGTGAGGTAATTTGTCTCATTCAGACATTCCAGATTCAACCAATTTCGGGTTCTCCACCTTTACCGATCATTCTCTTCAAATATAGTAGAATATATCGGGTCCAAAATTTGCGACCTGCTTTGCAGCGTAGTAAATTATTTGCTTGCCTACTGCACTCGAGGTTGCGGGATCGAATCCTCACACAGTCGAATCGCTTAAATGAGAGAGGCGTAGGCCTACGTCTTAATATGTAATGAAGCTTTGAATAATCCCTCCTCAAGGCAACATTCTGGCACGCTGTCGTCTCTTAAAATCGATAGCGATAGGAGGGACCTTATCGCATGTAATGAGGCCCACTAGGCCTAATATTTTTTTATGCATGTCTCAGACTTCTCTTTCGTTCTTCCACCAAGAAGTTCCGCGCTATAGCACGTTGTGGCTCAGGATTGTTAGTTGTCAGTATTTCTTTACTGGATTAAGGTAAGGATTTCTGGTGTATTTCGCCGTTATTATTATGATTATGATTATGATTATTATTATTATTATTACTATTTTTATTATTAATTATTATATTATTATTATTTACATCGATAAACCCATGTGAGGTCTATGAATATACAAGCTACATGACATTTTTGTTCTCATTCTTACACAATTTTCTACGCATGTCTCAGACTTCTCCATCGTCCTTCCACCAAGGTGTTCCACGGTTTAGCAGGCTGTGCTCAGGATTTTAGTGTATTCTTTGCTGGCTCAAGGAAAGGATTTCTGGTGTACCCTTTCGCCATATCGATGGCTTTCTTTTAAAACCTCGTATGACCCAATGCTCTTCCTGCCCATTATATTCCTTAAGACTAGTCACGCCTCCCAGCCACATATTGATATGCAGTCCATCAGAGCAGTTTTCGTTGTGCTCATTTTCCTATGCTAGCGTGCAAAGGAAAATGGACCTTACGGTACTGTACTGTTCTGTATTGTTCTGATGGACTGCATATAAATATGTGGCTAGGAGGCGTGATCAGGCTTAAGGAATATAATGGGTAAGAAGAGCATTGAGCCATCGAGGTTTTAAAAGAAAGCCATCGATATTTAAGAGTCAGTACCATAGGTTATGCAGTGAAGAAGTTATCATAGAATCGCAAGTAGCATACGGATGTAATTCCTCCACCCACCATGGCATTACAGCCTTGAAAGGCCTCGGCATACCAAGCGACCACCGTTAAGCCCAATGGCCTGCAGATTACGAAGTGGTACATGGTCAGCACGACATATCCTCTCGGCCGTTATTCTCGACTTTCAAGACCAGGACCGCCATCTTACCGTTAGATAGCTCGTCATAATCAACTAGGCTGAGTCTACCTCAAATTTGCCATCAGATGCAGGATAAAATCATTGACCTGGAATCGAACCATGGCCTCCAAGTGAGAGGTATGCGTGTTAACCCTAGACCGTGCGGTTGGCTCGTATAATGTCTAGGAAATGTTTAAACCATAAATAAAATGAGACGTGAATAACTGTGAAAATCGCGATCATCGTTCGTACGTTACAGACCTTCCTGACAAGTTGTATGGTTAAGTTATCTCTACTGGTGGGCTCTATGTGTGTTATCGACTTATTGGTGATACTAATAAAGTAATCGAGGCCGAGTACATTTCTTCACATGGGGTTGGCATGAGGAAGAGGATCCGGCCATGAAACTAGGTTTAATCGACATTAGTGTTAAACACAGACAACTGCGGAAAAGGCCGTAAAAAAGAAGATGATTGACAGACATAAATTAGCTTATCACTTAGTTATAGGGTAGGTATTTCTTTTCACTGACAGGAAAAATACTTCAGGTAGGCTATGTTTAAGAAAATAAGTAATACATATTCTTCATCCGTTGAAGGCTGTGTGCAACACCCGAGAAGGTTCATTGTAAATTACATTTTCAGTCATTATTATCCTGTAGGCTATTGTCGTTCTACGTGCGAAAACCACTGTGTGAAATATTTCAGCTGAGAACTTTGGCCAGAGGGGATTTGTCATCTAACAATCAACATTGCTCGAACATTTTCATAAATTTCTCACTCTTCATAACATATGTGCTGCGGGTCAGTATTTCTCCCACAATATTATTATCACATAGAGGTTTTCTCACGCGCAACGACGATATAAAATTTATTTATCGTAAGAGCTACAACTATGGATGTATTCACGAATTTAATTTGCAATACCCAAATCCGCCAACTGCGAGCGTCACTTACTTGTAAATATCGTTCAGTCTTGATGGTAACGAGCTAACTGGGATGGTGGTGGTGGAGGTAGTGATGGTGGTGGTGGTTCTGATTGTTTTTATTAGATGGCATTACTGCCGCACTTACAAAACATGGGCTATCACTTCAATGACAGGACCTACACAGCCCAGACACTACTTCAAGGCTCAATGCCCCTACATTGCTGACAAAAATATTGAAGCACCCAGAAGAAATGATCGGTTGTCAATGTAACTTCGTGTATGAACACACCATGCAAATCTCTGTGATAGGTTGAACGGCCACCAGAGTACATTAGTTCTGTTCGCGTTTAGTGCTGTTACCAGACCTTTTGGGTATATAAGGGGAGTGAACAGCGTCAGATGTTTAGTGATCATTTTGAAGGACATGGAGATGCCACGAACTAGTGTAAGACAGCGGTATTGTAGGTTTCCGTTTGCCCGGCTGGTCGAATCGTGCAATATCCAGAGTTGTGAGGCATTCGGATGTGACAGTGGTCCGATGTTGGACTGCAAGGGAACATAAGGGCAGGCATACTCGTCGTTAAGCTTCCGTTCGACCACGTCAAGGTAGAATCGCCACATTGTGCACCAAGTGCATACTAACCCCTTCACGTCGGCGCGTGCCATCCGAGAACAAGTAATGGACTCCCAGCAATATTCTTTGTCATCTCGCACCATTGGTCGGAGACTAACAGCAGCCGGACTGGGGAATTACAGTCCCATACGTAGGCTGCCGTTAACCCCAGAGCTCCAACCGCTGCGCTAGGAGTGGTGCCGAGACCGAGAAGCTTGGCTTGTTGATGAATGGTATGGATGGCGTCGTACTGTGTTCAGCGACGAATTGCGGTTCTGCACTACTCCCGGATGACCATCGTCTGCGAGTATGGCGGCGACCTAGGGAAAAGTCCAATACTTCCAATGTTCTGGAGAGGCACAGCCGTGTTACTCCTTACGTCATGGCGTGGGAGTCATCGGGTATGAATTCAGGTCATGGCTGGTAGTGATTGAGGGAACTCTGACACACAACGGTACGTCACGGACTTCCCGCGTCCTCATGTGCTACCCCTCATGCAACAGGATCGTGGTGCCATTTTTCAATAGGACAATGCTCGTCCACACACGGCACGTGTTTCTATGGACTGTCTGCGTGATGTTGGGATACCGCAGTGGTCAGCATATTCCCCAGATCTGTCCTCGACACAGCATGTGTGGGAAATCAACTCCGATCCAGTGCCAGTATCCAGGATATCAAAAACCAGTTACAACAGTTGTGGGCCAGCTTGCCTCGGGAGGGGATACAACGGCTTTACGATATCCTTCACAACCGAATCAGTGCATAAAACCAGGCGGGAGGGTGTGCAATGTCATAGTGATGAGTGTGCTCGTACTGCCAAGTTTTTTGTACATTTTATTCGATTTTGTAATCACTGAAATAACATCGCATACCGCATCAACACTTGAAGTTCTATTTCGTTTCCTCCTCCCCTTCTGGGTGCTTAATTTTTTTGTCAGGCTATGTATGTTCACTTTCCATTGGAGTTGTCATATTTGCAGTGTAAATATGTGTGAAGGAAGATAAACCTTAAGTACATTATGCTGTAGGAGTGCGTCACTTGCCAGATAAGCATCGGCCCTACCTTACGGTATGGTAAAATCCATTTTCCTTTACACGCACGCAATAGGAAAATGAACACAACGTAAATTATACTCACGGACTGCATATAAATATGTTGCTAGGAGGTGTGACCAGTCTTAAGAAATATAATGGGTAGGAAGAGCATTGGTACATACGAGGTTTCAGAACTAAGCCATCGATATGTGCTTCAGCTGTAAAGAGAATAATAAGACAGAGGGATTTGTTATTATATGTGGAGCTAGTCAGATTAAGTTATAAGGTGTGGAGATTTTATAGGAATGTTGCTCGTTTATTTAAGTTATCCCCACTCCGATATTAAAAATACGCGTTTAGGCGAGGGGCTTAGGTAATGTGAAGAGGTAAACGTGCTATTTATGCAAAAATACGATAGTTCATTTTCATAATAATAATAATAATAATAATAATAATAATAATAATAATAATAATAATAATAATCATAATAATAATAATAATCATAATAATAATAATAACAGTGACATCTGATGTGGATTCATGTAGTCACGTCCTAGTTCTTGAACTTTCGGTTGCTTCTGAATGGTGAATGGGCTTAGGCCTGTTCTGAGTCTTTGCCCTCGATTTGCTCAGGCGGCTAGGACGACCCGAAACACCGATGGTCCCTACACCGCTGGAGTAAAATATTCTTACTGCAACAATGTAAGCTAAGTAACGCATCAGTGTTCATAGAAGTTTACCCATCACACTCAGAATACTTTTGTGAATGCACGTAATTCATTCACAGAGGCTTGAAGAATGAATTCTGAAAATCATAAAATTTTGTAAAGAGGGGGTAGGCCTATAGGTATATATGCCTATGTAAGAATGTATCCTCAGTTTCTTGTTTTTCTTCCTCTTCTTCGCGTCTCTTTTCATTTTCACAGTTTTATGGGGGTCGCCACTTAATGTGAATTACCTAGTTTTACAGCCGGATGCCCTTTCTGACGCCATCTCTTTGTGAAGGGATGTATTTGCTATAGTGTGATGTATGTAGATTAGGAAAAGCGCATTAAGACAAGCTCATCCACAGAAATTGGAAATCTGGATGGACCTCTACAGTACGGAAGCGATGATGAATGACACATGGAAGGAAACATATCAACAAGGCTTGCTGTGCATGGTTTTCACTTCAAACTATGCTCCAGGACGAAGTATCACTCGCCAAATGAGGGATGCATGTGTGCTTTGTGCGGGAAGCAGTGTTATCGCTATAACGTACTAAGGTGTGAAGGAAGGAAAATTCCTCTAATAAAGTTCTGCATTGAATGATTTTGTTTATTCATTGTATACGGCAACTGTATGTGTATGTTCAGTCTTCAGCCCTAAGGCTAGTTGGATCCTCAACAGCTCCGCCATCAGCTGTCATAGATGGCCTAGTCATCACCGACGAGGCATAGCCTACTAGGGAAATGAGGAGTGAGGTAGTTTCCCGTTGCTTCCCTCACCGAGCCAGAAGTTGCTATTACATATTTGTCTGCCAAACCTACTGAAATGCATGCACCAACCGACACTATGAGCAACATTTTCACACCATTCATAGCAGGGACTGGCTGCAGAAGGATTGGCATTACTAGCATCGCTCATACCTCAGTCACTTTCATATTGTTAAAGCCAAGTATAAGACAGAGACAGATCAATGAAAGTAACACAACTACTCTAGCCCATACCAGAAGACATAGTACACTGTAAACACTAGATCCTGCCAGCAAAGACAAATACGGCAATTAGCTGCAATAAATATATTATTATTAACCATCTGAGTTAAAATTCCCAGTCTTATCAATCCTACAACATTGAGTACGGATGAAGAGCATCTAACAAACTATACAACTCAACCAGTGACGTTTCCTGGATGTTCACACAATACTGGGAATGATACTTTTATGAAGTAAAGCAGCTTTCTCCAAACGCCATTTCTGGAATTATTTCATGCTTCGTAAGGAGGAAGCGGGCCAGATTGGCTTAATCGCTCTCTTCTTCCCATGGCAACCGTAGATCGAATCCAGTGAATGAGTGGGATTTTCGAAAGAGAAAGTCGTGTCCAGTCCTTCGGATCCCATGTAAAACTGCAGATCTTGCGGCTGACGACTGACGATTACAACTTTATTCACTTTATTATTTTTCGAATAAATTTCTGATATGAATTATCTTAATGGCCATTCCAAAATCAAGCAGTACAAAACAAACAAGCTTGTTGATATTTTGAACATACCTCATTTCCAAGTGAAATCTGAAGCATGAGATGTGTAGGCCTATTTTCATTTTGGAAAACCTAAATGCATGGAATGGAATTTGAACCACGGTTAACATGGTAATATAGCCTACTAGAGACGACGGCGCTGAGCATTAACGCTCTAGTCACATAGACTAGTTATAGGAAAGAGCGCTATTACTTTGCTAGCAAGTCCAAGCTTGGCAATATATTTTGTCATCTTGTATGGACTACAATAAATTTGTTTTTATTTTCATTGACCTGTCTCAGTCTCATCTTTGGCTTTGAAAATATAAAAGTGACTAATTGTATGGGTGACGCTAGTAATATCATTTGTTATGCAGCCAGTCTCCGTCATGAATAGTGTGAAAATTTTCCTCGTATGGTGGATTGGTAAGTGAAGTTTAGTAGGAATGGCAGACTAAAATCTAATATCAACTTCTGCTTCAGTGAGGAAAGCAACGGGAAACGACTGTACCTAACTCCCAATTTTATAAGAACAAGTATTCATTGACGCCAAGGCCAGCTATGGCAGCTGACAGCGGGGCTGTTGAGGATCCAACCAGCATTTGAGCTGAGGGTTCATTATGTCAATACATTAGTAGTACGATATATTCCACAATAGCCTATTCCTTGACACAGGTACTAACAAGTGATCATGAACTGACGGGTGAGGCTTGTTTCAAAGCGAATTGCCTATGCAGGGAAAGCAGTGGTTTTAATGGGGCATTGTGCGTCGAGAGGGAAATATCATAAACGTGGTCTATGATGACAAAGAAGTTAGGTCGAACGTAGGAGCAACTATTGATCCCAACCTTAGGCCCCTTCAGAAGCCCACGCCTACGACGGATGTAGAGGACACACGCATGAAGTCACATAGGTTAAGAATAAATATTAGCCTCAGGGCAGATCTGTATAACAAAGGTTTTATGGTGCAATATCCTCTCTTGTATGTAAATTTCTCTTAGCAACAAATTTTCGCAAATGCTAAAGCATCGCATGATAATATGTGGCTCAGAGGAAATCTTGTGTGCGGCAGTCAACCCTACGCGCAGCCTCCATCGCGCAGGAAAACTCACGCGGAGTAAAAGTTTTAGCGCAAAGCAAAAACTTCGGTGTGGCGAGCAGACGCCTGCGTAGAGCAGACGGAACTGGCTCGCTCCTGCGATCTCCGGCGCGCTAGAAAACACGTAGTCTCGCAGTACAAGGTACGATCACCGACGGAAGGAAATCTTCCAATGCAATGTAGGGAAAAGAAATGACTTCCTGTCTCTGAGATGTAAATCAATCTTCCTCCTCCCCTTAAATGATATCCCATCATTTCAGTTGTAAATAAAGCAAGCTATTCTTGTTGTTGTTGTTGTTGTTGTGTTCTATTACAGGGACTAGGGCCACTGTGGTCATCTGCACCTACAGTTACCTGGGTAGGCCTATATTTACGTTGACAATAAACTGTGTTACCGGGTGATAGATGTAACTATTCACCGAGCAGAGTAGGCGTAGCTCAACATAAGGACCTAGACATGTTCCATGTGGTTATTAACCACAGACTCGTGTGAGAGGTCCGTTCGAAATCCATCACTTTATGTGACTATTTAGTGTCAACGCACTTCATCTCCAAGTAAATAATGAATACAAACGTTTCTGATATGTACGTTCTCATAACTACTTGTCCCATTAATTGCATACCTGGGCATGGTAACATATTTTACACAGCCATCAGGCACATATCGCTAAAATCAAACAGCAATAGTAATCACCTGTGATTAGGCTATGTGTGGACAGAAGTCTCAAAACCGGAAGAAATTCCTACGTCATTTTTGAGATAGCAAATCTTCAGTCAGGATAGCGGCTCCGTGGTGCAGGGATAGTGTGCCTGCCTCTTACCCGGGGGCCCCGAGTTCGACTCCAGGCCTGGTCAAGGATGCTTAGCTGAATCTGAAGACTGGTTCGAGTAGCACTCAGGCTACGTGACTATAATTGTAGAGCTAAAATAGTAATTTCGACTGGCTATTTCTAGCCGGGTGCAGCCCTTGTAAGGTAGATCCTCCAATGAGGGTGGGCGGCATCTGCCATGTGTAGGTAACTGCGTGTTGTTGTGGTGGAGGATAGTGTTATGTGTGGTGTGTGAGTTGCAGGGATGTTGGAGAAAGCACAAACACCCAGCCCCCGAGCCATTGGAATTAACCAATGAAAGTTTAAATCTCCGACCCTACCGGGAATCGAACCCGGCACCCTCTGAACAGAAGGCCAGTACGCTGACCATTCATCCAACGAGTCGGACAATTGAAGAGATTGGTGAGATAGCGACCTCGGTCTAGAAAGCCAAGAATAACGGCCGAAATTATTCGTCTTGCCGACCATACGACACCTCGTAATCTGCAGGCTTTCGGACTGAGTAGCGATTGCTTGGTAGGCCAATGTTGAGGCATGGAATTCCGTTTGGATCGGTCAGGATAAGCAGGCTATTGTCTGAGGCTGGATCCTGAAATCTGAACAGCTGAAGCACCTAACTCCCACCTTCTTATCGTTCAGGATAATGTTTGTGGAGTCATAATTATATAGACTACAGTATGCCGATGGATGAATGCCAGCCACATGCTGTGATTGTATCCTACTCAGAGATCCTGAGTTCGATTCAAGACTCGTTCAAGGAATTTAATTCTGAACAGAGGGACACAACGGGGTTCACTCAACTTCGTGAAACCAACTGATGCACTACATGATGGATTAGAGAGGCAGCGGACCGGTCTTGAAAGCCAAGCAGCCCGCTGGCCATACGCCTTGGTAGGCGAAGGTCCGTAACAGAGTCTATGAGCTGTAGACGTGCAGTAGGCTACCTTTCATGACATGTTGACACTTTTGATCCTGCTTCGCGCTAGGAATATTCGGGAGATTCTTTATCCTTCATACTCTAATGTGTTACTGGCCATGTGCCTACCTAGTCGTTTAACCTGCCGTAGATCTGCAAGGACTAAGGCTAGTCCAGTCGACTACCTTGGGCAACCATTTTCCAGAAGTTATGACATCAGTATCTTCATACGTTTTTGCGTCTATTTTGGTCCCTTTCAAATCCCCAGTCCCTGTTAACACGTCACTTGACCACTAACCAAAGCCAAGTGATAATATTGGAAATTATTTTGAGCAGGAATTTTGGTGAGATACTAAGAACAGCATTTATATAGAATAAAAGAGTGAAATTGATCATCAGCCTAATGATCAATTTCACCAAGTTCCATTCTAATATTTTGCAGAGGCTACAGTAGGCTACTTCCCTCCTCACGTCGCTTAGATGCCACAAAAATTATAGTTCCTAGCCCAACGGTACCTGTGAGTAATGCATGAGACTGATGATGAACCTAAAAGTCTCCGCTCCAAACGGCTACCATGCCATTCAGCAGGATGAGTTTAAATGAGAGTTAAATACTAGGGGGTAAGGGGGAAGAATGAGTGTAAGTGTTCTTTAAGACAATACCCCTCAACGTATAATTGTATTCGCGTTGAAAATTGGGCTCTGAAAACATCCCCTGAAAAGTTTGCCAGAACAATATAACATGTTCAGTAACATACTATTAATATAACAGTGAACTTGCCCACACAGGACCGGTGGACCATGCGAGGAGGATATCTAACCTGTATTTATCGAAAGTAGTCAGTCCACTTCCTCATATAGGCCTAAGCTTTCCTCGGTCTACGTTGTAGGGTTTCACTTCGAAAGTAACTTACATGACAAGGTTGGGTAAGCTGGATAGATTATTTAATCTCCTAACAAAAAGGGAAGAGGGGTAAGCATTCTCTATAAATAATAATAATAATAATAATAATAATAATAATAATAATAATAATAATAATAATAATAATAATAATAATAATAATAAAAGCCTGCTTGCAGAACCACAAAAAATGTATAGACGTTGAACACTTGGAAACGTATGAAGTATAGACCATTTCAGTATTATTATTATTATTATTGTTATTATTATTATTATTATTATTATTATTATTAGTAGTAGTAGTAGTAGTAGTAGTAGTAGTAGTAGTAGTAGTAGTAGTAGTAGTAGTCTATAATTAACTCACTGAAGGCAATACTGTATTTATCTACCCGTGCTTCTTAGATATTAGAATTCGTAACTTCTCGAAATTGAGCTCTATATTAACACCTGTTTCTAGCTCCATGTCAGTGTGTAGTCTAGAGTAGGCTAAGTTTTCTGTTGTTGTTGCTGCGTTGATGTTATTGTTGTTTATTTGTTTGTTTGTTCGTTTATTTATTTGTTCGTTCGTTTGTTTGTTTGATGATTTATTTATTTATTTATTTATTTATATATGTATTTATTTGTTTGTTTATTTATTTATTTATTTTAGTTGCATGGGATGTATTTTTTGGCCATGCTTACGTATTCGTGTGTTCGTAGGATCATAAGGCAGGGTAGCGATATTAAATACAGAAATCGGTTTATTTCACAGAACGCAAGCGAGAAAGACCCGTTACCGTTTATCTCTGTAAAAAAAGTACCCTACGATTCATAGTACCAGATCACTGTTCGTGATATATTATATTAAGGACTGATATAAATGCTCGATGGCCTCTAATATATTATCTTCTAACATCGTATTCTTTGCAGTATGTATGTTTTTATCACTTCAACTAACTTGAGGAGTCATGGAATAAGCGCTATACTTCTGATCATCATTACAAATTTTAAGACTGAGACACTTCCTTTTACTCACAAAATACCTAGTTTAATTTCAGGACCTAATATTTAACGGTTGAAGAACTAGCTGCTGTGAAGTTTATTGGCCTAATGGTTGTCCACGAATACGCAGAAGTTAGTAGAGAATGTTTGAATCTAAACGCTATTTAGGTAAATGCTCATGCATTTGACTCTAGACTACGTTTGACAATAAATTACCGAAAGTAACATTTAGGAAGAACAACTCCATGCCACCGGAAACGCATAGTTTTGTTGCTGATAGTGATTAAATTTGCTGTTCACACATAGGCCTAGTAATTAACAACATATTTATAGAACTTTGCTCAATGACAAAAGCCTTCAGAGCAGACTGAACATTTTGAAGTTAAGGTATGTTTCATAGGCCCCGTGTTGTAGGGGTAGCCTGCCTGAATCTTACCCGCAGGGGGTCTATGTTCGATTCCCGGCTAGGTCAGGGATTTTTACCTGGATCTGAGGCTTGTTGGACGTCCATTCAGCTTACGTGCACCGGGCTGAGTAGCATAGACGGTAGGGCGCTGGCCTTCTCACTGCAAGTTGACAGGTCCGAATCTAGCTCAGTGTGATGGTATTTCAATGTCCTCGAATACGCCAGCCTCGTGTCGGTAGATTTGCTCTCACCTAAAAGCACTCGTGCGGGACAAACTTCCGGTGCCATGGCGTCTCCGAAAACCTTAAACGTATGTAGTTAGTGGGACGTAAAACCAATAACTATTACAAATAAGAAGTTATCGATGGTGCAATAGCGGTCCCGGTCTAGAAAACCAAAAATAACGGCCGAGAGCATTCGTCGTGCTGACCACATGCCATTTCGTAACCTGTTGGCCTTCGGACCGGCTGTTGAGCCATAGAGATTTGCTTTTTTTAAAAAATATATTATATTGGCATGTGCTCTAGAATATCACAATAAACGTTCCATGTAGCATAGCCTACCTTGTGTCGTAGTATATTTAAGAAGTCTACGTGTAGTTAAGTTATTAAAATTTTGCTATCTTAACCAGCAAAATAATTAAATTCATAATAATATACTATATTAAGAAATAGACTACTTTTTAGCGAAAATTAAGGAAGATAAATAAAATATCAAGCATTCCTAGTAAAATAATAATTCTATCTTGAATACAGAGAAGAAAGAATTCTCTGTTGTTAATTGATATTGATTACAATGGACTATAAAACTGCAGGATATCTACCTGTCTTGACCTGTCCTTCAACATGAAATGAAACTTAAGCCTATACAGGAAATATAATAGACCTATATCTTGCTCTTGAATTTATACAATAGGCTAAGGAGTAATCGATGAGAAATGTGTGTCAGTAGAACCTGCAGATAGCAATTGCTATGACCTCACCCAGCAGGACAGACAAGTTCATCCAAACAGTACGTAAAGACTGAAGATGACAAGAACCTGTTCTCTTATAAACCACAGCTTATAGCTTATCGCAGTAAAGAGTCTGACAGAAAAAGTGAAGTGAACAGGTTTAAACCAGTCTGATTTCAAGAGAAATTCTAGGCTTAACCCAAGGTACAGAGAGGTCTTTCAGTAGGCTTACTCGAGTGATTTGTGCCACAGGATATCCGACTTGCCAGGAAATAGGCAGTGCAAATCATGACGTTACCAGAGAGCTTGACATAGAATGGAGTGGCTGAGCTAGAAGGCATCTCGTCCGTAACCCGACGCCAAGCCGAGCGGATGACGCAGCGAGGAAGAAGACGACGCTGGCAATGTACGCATGCGCAGAGTGGCGAAGAAACCGGCATGTCGATCCCATCAATACGACCAGACCACCGCACTTTCTCCAAGACGAGACTCCGGATCATATGACTTAGCACTGTTCAGCTTGAAACACTTTCATTTCAGAGGAAGTTTCCTCGGTTAATTTTTCTGGATGATATTAGAAATGGAAGCACATGTAAACAAGCTTTATTTTCAGCGTGAATCACGTTCTTGCACTATATTAATGCATAAAGTAGCAACAATAGTTCATCCATAGAGTTTTTGCCAACCCAAGAAATGTACTTTCTTTTTCACTCACTGACAAGTTTTCTTGTCGAGAAGATGATCAATTCTGTATGTAGCCCCTCCCCAGCGCTCTGATTGGTTCGCGATTGGTCGGGGGCGTGCCTTGCGGTAACAGCCTTGGAGGGGAAAGGGTAGACCGTTACTTGCGCACGTCATACTTCCTAAAAATTTCACCTCCCTTCTACACCCCTCGCCGCACTAAAAATCGCAAAAGTGATGGCAAAAAGAAAAACTGGACATTCAACGTATTGGTTGCGTTTTTATGTGACACAATATCCAGTTGGCCGCGTGGCCTATTTGGCGCTGCTTCCACGCGCGTTTTAGGATCTTTTCCCCCTTTTTTCCAACGCTGGTAGTGGGGGGAGAGAACCAGCTTTCCGAGCTGAAAAATGTAAAAAGGTCCGTTGAGCCGCAACCGTGCAGGAAGACACCAGTCACCAGGGAATGCATTAGTCTTCTTTTTTGTTGTTGTTTTGTTTTCTCCGTTTCTTGAATCTTAACTTTTAAGCCTAGGCCAACGTTCGTTCGAATCTTACGGCATCCTCTTACGTCACAAGCAAGTACTAAGGTAAGCCACTTTTGTATTTTCTGTAGCTTGTGAACCTGTTTCCAGCTACCAGCTTGCATGTGCTGGCTTTGCTTGAGATGAGCTAGGCTGCAGCATCCAAAGCCACCCTCCAGCCACCTCGCATGACGTGTGGGAACGAAGACAAGTTTGCTTTTACTACCATTGTATTCGTGACTAGTTTCATTTCGTACTGTATCTCAATCTCCTTAGATGGTCATCAAATATTCTGTTATGTTCCGATCAAGTTTCGTTTTCTACCCTGAGAAGTGATGGTAATTCTGACCTCAATATCAGTCTTTCTTAGACTTGTGTGCAGCTCCTGCTTGGGTCTATGTAGTTCTACCAAGCTACTCCTTAATGAGCGAGGGGCCCAGATGCAAGATGGCGTCGCGGGCGGTGGCAAGGTGGGTCTGTGTCTTCGATCGATACGGGCGCTCAGCTTTGCCAAGGAGCTGGGGACTCCAAGCGTCTCCCGGAGGGCTGGACAATACAAGCCTCCCCTCTGCGACTTACTAATTTGATTAATTACAGGCATCCTCACGACTTACCAAAATAGAAAAAGTTACTTTTAATTATTTAGTTCATATCTCATCTCCTCCGCTTGAATTAGTAAATGGCTTTTAGAAAGCAATATTTTGAAAAGCGTTCAGCAATAAGAAATGTTTTTAATTTCCACATATCACTTAATAATGTAGATCTTATTCATTTTCCGCTTTCTTTCACACTTACGCACGCGCACGCGTATATTCTCTCCCTTTTTCACACGCACACACACACACACACACACACATATTTGGAAGTGTGAACGAATGCTCGTAGGCTATAATTACTCTGGTTCTTGTGATATACTTTTATAAATTATTCCTCAGTTCTTATTGTGTGATTACCTGCACATTAGTAACTAAACCGCAGCTTACATCATTTCACTCTATAACATAGACTATGAAGAAAGAGATTCTTGAAAATAAATGAGAATAAATTCCTCGAAAGTGTTTAGCGTATATGATAGTAGGTCTACATATCAAGATGTGATACTAATTAGGCCTACCTTTAAAATGAGAAAATATAATTTTCTTCAAATTTCTTAGATCCTTAACTGTTCTTATCTTGAATAATAATAATAATAATAATAATAATAATAATAATAATAATAATAATAATAATAATAATAATAATTTATAAATAGTAGGCCTAATAATACCCTAGCCGGTTCATTCGTACAATATAGACCTACTACAACAAGTAGTGCACCTTTAATTGTATTTCATAGTCGCTATTACCATAGGAACGAATTTTATCATAAATAATCTAAGAGAAATGTTATGGACTTTTCCTTCCACTTTTGCGTTAGTTTAAGGATACGTCTACCCATTGATTGCTTGATTGCTTCATAAGAAGTGACTGAATGATTGTGTTATTATTTAATTTTGCATGAAGTGTTTTTACATTTACTTAAATCACTTCCACAATTCGCTCATATTAGGTTCGTTCCTGTATATTTAAGGAATGCTACCTATATCGTGGCTTTAATCGTGGTGGCATAGAGCATAATTTTAGAGACTGAACTTGCTTAACATTGACACAAGCTCTTAGTTAGACTACGTAATATATGTCTTAAAGATAACTCTTTGAGATCTAATTACAAGTTCTTTTACCGTCCCTTCTCAGTCAGTTCTCTTAGAGAAAGCAACGGTCATAATCCTGAATTCAGTATTGGCCAGGATTATTCGATATTAATTTTAAGAGTGACGTGGTAATAATTAGAGAACCGTTACAGATTTATATTCTCATCAGTTCTTTGGAATTCTAGTTAGAAAGTGATATGGATGTTCCTCGTCTCTGAATCTAGGCCCATTTGCCTATTGTCTTCTGATGATGTTGATTAACTGAGCAATCTCGTCCTCGTGCGTATGGCACCCGCTGTTTATTCAAGAACGTCAGACATACATGGTAGTGGGACAAAAGCTGACCATTTATTTTCATCGGCTAATGAGCTCTTATTGGATTACGGATATTGACTGATGAGTGGCGGGCGTGTCCGTGAGAAGAGCTTCGCATTGGCCGGAGTCGCCGAACCGGCCGCGCCGCGGCTGACGCCAACATGTCCGCGCTCCGGGCCCGCCAGTAAACAACAGGGAACATATCAATTTCTTGGCACGTATATCCGTGGAAATAAGCGAAATAATCATTTGACGGGATGTGTTACACTATATTGATCAGATTCTGTTTCTCTTGATGTAGGAAATATATCCTTCTCTACCTTTCGTGTGTTCTTAGCCTTAAATGTCGGTAGCTTCCGATTATCATTATTCTAAAAGCTAAAAAAATATGTAAGAATGAGTTATATCAAGGTTATGAGCATAAATAATTCTATGTCAGAACATTACAAATTATAATTGGATGTTTTTATGTTGTTATTCTTGTCCACGATGAGTTTACAACACGCCCCGTAATGCTTAGTATACCCTACATCTACAAAATATACCGTGGATCCTCTACGCAATAGAAGTGTATTCCGAACCAAAAATTTCACCAATAGGCCTGCAATTCATTTTATGTAATTCATTTCAATGGCGATAATAATAATAATAATAATAATAATAATAATAATAATAATAATAATAATAATAATAATAATAATAATAATAATAATAATAATAATAATAATAATCATCTAATTATGTTTTGTGACCAATTAAATATCGATGAATTTTCAGACCCAAAATTGTTAAGATTTTATCCTGGAGGAGTTGCTTTTCATTACTGATAAATCAAATGTCAAAAGGCTCATGTATTTGATCTCCTCCACATGCTATTAGACTCGGCGTAGATCGAAACCAGCACTTGGCCATATAAGATGTAGGTCGTTGATGACTTAGCCTGACTTATTATCCATCTGCTAAGAAAAATAAAACATAAATCATTGGTAATAAATTGGTTTTTGATGACGACTGTGTTTTGTTTGAGAAGGAGAGCATTGGTTTTATCAACCCCATGTATCTACTTACAGTAGGCATAGGCCTATGCATTTGTGAATACGATCTGTATTAACGTGTAGCCTATTCATAACTTATCGTGCAGCCTGTATTCTGGTGTGTGTACCTATAACTGATGTAGCATTTGGGAATCTGAGACTGGGAATATAGTAAGCCTATCAATTGCTCAGTCTACGCTATAGTGGGTGAATAAAATCCTGTGGTAAACAACAGGTAGGCTTATTAACGATAATGAACTTGACTTCATGCCAAGGCACTAAATTCTAGTTTTGACCTTTTTTCCTGGAACATGATTATGATTAACTTCTTCTTCTTCTTCTTCTTCTTCTTCTTCTTCTTCTTCTTCTTCTTCTTCTTCTTCTTCTTCTTCTTATTATTATTATTATTATTATTATACACTATAGGCCTATAGTTCAGGAGAAGAGGCTGTAAGAGGCATAAACCCATATCTTAGTGTACTCATGATTAGAGCCCAGCACATAACAAGCTTCACCCTCTAGGCTGTAATTATTCTGAATTCTAAAATTAACATTGTTTGACTTCGCGGAAATTAATATTTAAAGTACTGAGGGCCATAATAGCCTTTGTATCAGGATGGTGTGTCCTAGAAAATTGACTAGAAAAACATGTTTATCCAATAACTTATTAAATATAGACTAGGCCTAATTTTTCTGCCTAATAAGGTGACCGTGCGTTTCTTCAATTCACTTCAAAAATAATTTCTCATTGGAAATTAAAAGTACCTATGTTCACTCACTCAAACATTTCTATTTTAACTTCCGTTAGCTGATTTGGTGTGATTCAAAGTCATCTTCTTGGACTTTAAGTTATAAGGCAATCACTTTGAACTGGCACTTACTTCCTTCGGGATTTAAACAGTTGAAGAAGGAAGACAAGCTCTTGGCGAAACACTCTATTTTCAACAGTTTGTCTCATTTCATCCCATAGAAATAGAAATACAAAATATCTTGTATTCCAAGCAGGCCCTATAAGCCGAATTCTAAACCGAAAGAAGAATGTTAAATATTTTAGTAAAGTTGTCTTTACTTTCAGTATCTCTTTTAATAATGTTTAGAAGCGAAATATGTTCTTAATAATGTTTCATCATCCCTACTACGTGGATAGAGAGAGAGAGCGACAGGGTGGGGGGGGGGGGGGTGAGTAAGGGGTGGCGAAGTGGAGAGGAATTGCACCCAAATTCTCACTTTAAACTATTTTGGAGAAGTAACTCGCCTGAACTGAGTGGCTCGTATGGTAGAAGCGCTGGCCTTCTTGAGGCCAAGTTGGCGGGTTCGATCCGGCTCAGTCTGGTGGAAGGCTTATTTGGAGGTGCTCAAATCCACCAGCTCCAGAATACTTGAGGGGCAATATTCCGACACCTTAGTGTCTTCGGAAACTGCGAAAGTGGTTAGTGGGATGTAAAACAATAACATTATTACTCAAACTAACTGAACAAGGACACAGGAAAAGCAGACAAGGAATAAATAGGGTATGGATTACAAGATGTGGGAGGTAGGCAGAATTATGAGTGTGTGAGGAAGGAAAAGACTGAGGGATGGAAGGTACGTAAGGAAGAGGATGAAGTCAAGGAACAAGTTAAAGGGAGTAATCTGAGAATGTAAGGCATGAGATATTTAAGAATGCGTGCGTGAATGGCCAGGAGTAGTAATGGAAACGGAAGGGTAAAAAGAGTGATGAATAAGGCAGAAATGGTTTGGTTTTAGCAAAGGTGGTGGGGGGTATGAAATTACGGTGGTAAGGAGAAGATGAGAAAGAGCGGTAAACTGTGTGATAATAAGTGAAGGTGTGGGAAGGAAAGGGAGTCAGACAAATAAGAGAGATTAAATGGGTTGTAGCCACTGAATAATAATAATAATAATAATAATAATAATAATAATAATAATAATAATAATAATAATAGTAATAGTAATAATAATAATCATAATAGTAATAATAATAATAATAATAATAATAATAATAATAATAATAATAATAATAATAATAATAATAATAATAAATGCCATTTGTTTTTACATGCCTTCGCTTGCTACTGATAGACCTATTGAGATACGTTAGAGTACCGGTATTTTGCATTTTGTCCCGATTAGGAGGTTCTTTATCGTGCCAGCCACTAACCATCTACGTCAAGCGCTAGTTGGTGGGGTATGTAGTTAGTTGATTGATAGTGAAAATGAGTGAGGTCCGGTACGGATGGGTGAGTCAGACAGTGAGTTACGGAAGTAGGCAAAGAGTGATTAAGTGAGTCAGTCTATGAATGTGGGGGAAAATATTGAGAGAGACAGAGAGAGAGGAAGAGGGAGAGAAGGCAAGTAATTAGCAGGTATCTCAGTCCATGAATATAAAAGAAAGGGAGTCAGATTACGAGAGTGGAATAGTAGTCAAGGTATGAGTAAGTGAGTATCAGGGAAAGGTAATGAGATTTTGAGAGGGATGTAGTAGGCAACGAGTGTGCAAGTGAATAAGTCAATGGATAGGCCTATGAGGGAAAAGGAGTCTGTTACATAGAGGGAAGTAGGCAACGATTAGTGAGTCAGTCTGTGGACACGAGGGAAAGGGAGTTAGAAAATTACACGGGAAGAAGGCATGAAGTTAGTCAGTCCGTAAGTGTGAGGAAAGGGAGTCAGTAAATGAGAGAAGTGAAGTAGGCAAGGAGTGAGTTAGTGAGTCAGTTGATGAGTGTGAAAGGAAGGGAGGCAATTGTCAAGAGAGAGGAAATAGTTGTTGGTGCTCCAGAGGGATAATTTGCAAAGAAGTTACGTGATGAGCGAGTGAAGGGAAATATGCAAGGCGTTGGAATTAGTTGTGAATATGTGAGAGAGGCAATTAGAAGTTTAATGATGAGGGATACAGAAGGAAGTGAACAGTCGACTGGGTAATAATAGGGGAATATTTACATTTAAATTGAGTAAGGCAACAATGAATTTTAACTTAATTCCTTTTCGAAGCACGGTGCTCGCACTTTTTAGGAACTCCAAAATTCCAGTCTGATCCTAACTCGATCCCCATGGAAGAGGAATTTGTTATCAGAAAACAGTAATATTCATCCGAAGAACTGAAGAACCGGCTCTCCTTTAACGAAACAGGGGATTCTTTTGTTATTCTTCTTTCAATTAAGAGACAATAGGCATACAGTTACTGGACCCATATAGTTCACTAGGTGTGGGCTTATGTCATTATGATAACTGTTGTGGCATTCAGTAACTTGTAGAGGAGTTGGTAAAAAACCCTCTAGGAAAAATAAAACCTTCTGGTTAGCAGATAATTTGATGAGAATTTATAAAAATAATTATGGATCAATCACCGTCAAGATAACCTCCGACTGTTGTAAATACATTGATCCATCAACCAGCCACCACCGATCAGCATTCAGGACTGCCGCCCAGGTGGCAGATTCCCTATCATGTGTTTACCTAGTCTCTTCTTAAACAGGCCCCTAATTTCAAAGAAATTGGAAAGTTATCAAACACCTCCCTTGGTATATAATTCTAATCCCTTACTCTTCTACCTGTAAAGTAATGTTTGCCACAATTTGTCCTCTTGAATTCCAACTTTATCTTCATATTGTGATTTTCCTACTTTTAAAAACACCAGTCAAATTCATTCGTGTATTCATTCCACGCAATCTTTCCACTGATAGCTCGGAATATAGGACTATGAATGAATAGCTTTCTTAAACGCGTTGTGTACAAGAAAAGAAAGTTAAACGATTAAAAATCCACACGCAATGTTCGTCGTTTCCATAAAGAAACGTTTAGCACAGTTCAGCATGTGATACAGGAAGCAGTGCTGTCCGCATAGTGAACAAAGACAGAGGGAGTCCACGTTGCGCCCATCATGTTGCAGACAAATTCTGTAATGCAATCCGTAGATAGCCTTTCTTGTGCACAGATGGCGAAGTTCGAAATTGCTATCTTTCCACTCCCCAGTGGTCATAGGTAGACTTGAGTAGGAAGCTGGCGGTATTTCATTCTTTTTCCTCGTAAAAGAAATGGCATATGGATTTTAGTGCCGGGAGTGTCCGAGGACATGTTCGGCTCGTCAGGTGCAGGTCTTTTGATTTGACCCCGTAGGCGACCTGCGCGTCCTGATGAGGATGAAATGACGATGAAGACGACATATACACCCATCCTCCATGCCAGAGAAATTAACCTATGGTGGTTAAAATTCCTGACCCTGCCGAGAATCGAACCCGGGGCCAAAGGCCAGCATGCTAACCATTTAGCCACGGAGCCTTACTTTTTTCTCGTACTCTCCTATTATGAGTTTACGAATGGCTTCTGTATGGTGGACGTTGTGCGATTACATTATCTCTTGAATGAATGAGGGAGTTCCCGGTAAGGCGTAACTTATGCTAAACAGGATGGAGTGAATTTCGAAACTATGAGGGCTCTTCGAAGATAGGCCATTTTGACTTTATTGTCTTACCAGGTCATAAAGGGACATGTTGTCTTGAATTCGTATGAAGCAATGTGGGCTATCATTAGTTTAAAGCAAGGACTAGTGCTGATTCTACTGCTTGTGTGGTTGAGCGTTCCGGGGAAATGTCGTATTGTTCTCCTGGGTTGTGGTCTAGAAGCTGTTGGAGAATTCTACCAAGTAAAATGGGCGTCATTATCTTAAACGGGTTACACTCTAGCCATTTAGTCGAGAAGCTATTCCCCTTTCTCCTAAGTCGTCCCAGCCTAAAATTTTTCAGTATTTTCGTAACGCTACTTTTATGTCTGAAATCAGCCAGAAAAAAGTTGAGGTGCAATTCTTTGGATTATTTCGAGTTTTCGAATGAAGTAACCCTGGTGAGGGTCCAATGTGATGGAACCGAACCTCAATTGTAGTCTTTTCGGAGACAGAGGCCTACTCCCTCTCCTTCACATCCTTAATACAACCCCTAAACACCCTCATAACCATGTGAAGAGATCTGTAACCTTTATTTACAATCCCGTGTTTGTAATGACCACGATGAAGAACGTTCCTTATATTAACACCTTCATACTTACAATGATCCCCATGAGGAACACGCAGCCAAGCTGAGTGGTTCAGACGGTTGAGGCGCTGGCCCTCTGACCCCAACTTGACAGGTTCGATCCTGGCTCAGTCTGGTGGTATTTGAAGGTGTCAGCCTCATGTCGCTAGATTTACTGGCACATAAAAGAACACCTGATGTACTAAATTCCTGCACCACGGCTCCTCCGAACACCGTAAAAGTAGTTATTGGGACGCAAAGCCAATAATATTTCATTATTACAAACTTTCACTCCTTCAACGCAGTAATTAAAATTGAGCGGACTTTCTCCTCTTTGTGAAACTCACAACCTAACGTTTCATCCCATTTACCATCTTTCTATTGCCTGTTGACACTATCACAACACTGTCAAGGGCTTTTTGTAGTCGCTAGCAATCTTGAATCTTATTTATTACTTTAACTACTAGCCTATAACATCGTCCACAAAAAAACTTATCTTTGATTCCAGTCCTTTATTCATATTATTTACTAGCTGATAAACCCGTGCTTCGCTACGAAATTCTACATTGTATACAGAATTCTAGTGTACACGTTGTGAGCAAGATTGCATTAAATTGCATAGCTCTTAATGTTACCCTAGAACCGCGACAGGGAAGTCACCAAACTTTTTTCTCATATGAAGACTGAGTTAGGGAATTTTCACTGTAATGGTAGACCCGCTTGCATACCATCAGTCACAATCAGGTTGGGGAGTTTTCATTATAATGGTAGACACTCACTCTCCACCTGCCTTGTTACACCTTCAGAAAGACTGTCTTAGTGGTTTTCCCAACTGAAATAAACAAACATTACCATGACGTCAGTATGAATGGTGCGATTAAAACAATGCATTCATATGAAATACTCAATCAAATGAAACACCACACATTCTCTCACTTTTAACGAACAGGACTACACTGCCGATCTAACAGTCCAAAGTTCCAGAGCTGAAATGACCAAGCCGCAGACAGCCGTGATTCGTGAACATTCTTCGTCTTTTTTTTTTTTTTTTTTGCGAAAAGAGGGTCGAATAGTGGAGACTCCCAGGGAAAAAACTATGCCCATTTACTAATCTGTTCGTAGAAGTACCCGATGAGTCGGAAAATATCAATTCACTACACTGGCGGCGGAAAAATCTATCTGACTTGGAGGCAAATTTTTCCTCAAAGCCAGAGGAGAAACCCCCTCTTCACTGATAGTTTGCAATAAAATGAATGTAGTATTTAATAAATGTGAAGAGGAAGAAGCTTTCTTAAAGAAACGGCTCTTTTCATGGTTGAATTTTGAGTTATTTTGTGAATTGTGGTGCTATGATTTGGAATAGGCCTAAATTATCATTCCCCAGGCCATACTACTACTACTACTACAACTACAACTACTACTACTACTACTACTACTACTACTACTACTACTACTACTACTACTACTACTACAAAGCCAGCCTCTGCCTTAAGTGTGCACACTGCTAATTCAAAACAGCGAGTCAGAGTAGGGATCGAATAACTGGAGCACTATGAAGAACCAGTGTGTTATGTAGCAGCTGTATCAGAAAATTTATGAACCAGAGGAATGGTATGCTGAAGAAGAGTGTTTCCCGCCAATATTCAGTCGGGCTACTAGACTCGGTACGCAGCAGTAATCCCATCTATCGGAGTTGAGAAGCAGCATAAGAGACGAATAACATCACATCAAACAATGGTCAATGTAGGCTAATGTTATTGTTGGTCAATGTTATGTGCTTTCGATATTGTAGGCCTTCACATTTAGTTTTCTTCCCACTCTGAAATACCACTCATCATAGTTGGTACGGTAAAACTGAATACAACTTAAATGATCCGAAATTGTATTGCCTGTAACTTTTATATGTAGTACTTTTCGATAGGACCAAAACATAGGTATTTAAAAATGAAATTTTAGGCGCCTTCCCCTAAACTACAATTTCATCCAGGGTGAATAAAATTGTTTATAGCTTAGACTGTAGTTTCTTATTCCCCGACTCTATATACCGATTTTCATTACCCATTTTCTCGTGGCTCGGCGTCGGTGTGGACTTAGCAACAAAAATACAAATTCATGAATATCTGTGTTATCATAGCCGGTACCGTAAAAATGTATAAGACATGAATGGTCGGAAATGTAATTCTATAAAACTTTGGTTATGTAGTATTTATCGATACAACCATTAATAATATAAATACTTGAGAATTGAATTTTATGCCTTCCCCTAAACTACCATTTCATTCAGCGTGAATAAAATGATTTATAGCCTAGATTGTAGTGGCTCATTCTTCGACTTTGTATACCAGTTTTCAATGAGATAGAAGCACTAATTACGTAAATATTTAAGAATTAAATTTTAAGCCTTCCCTAAACTACCATTTCATTCGACTTTGTATACCAGTTTTCAATGAGATAGAAGCACTAATTACGTAAATATTTAAGAATTAAATTTTAAGCCTTCCCTAAACTACCATTTCATTCAGTGTGAATAAAATAATTTATAGCCTAGATTGTAGCGACTTATTCCCCGACTTTGCATACCGATTTTTATAATTTTCTCTTTGGCCGTTTTCTAGTGATGCGTGTACAGACAGACAGACAGACAGACAGACAGACAGACAGACAGACAGACAGACAGACAGACAGACAGACAGACAGACAGACAGACAGACAGACAGACAGACAGACAGACAGACAGACAGACAGACAGACAGACAAACAGACAGACAGACGGAAATTACGGAAAAGTAAAAATTGCATTCCCTCGTTACTATGAACATGACCGGTACAGAAATACCATTTTTTTTCAAATTCTGAGCAATGTACAGACAAAACTCTTATTTTATATAAATATAGATTTACTTACAGTTCCACGCATTTCACGACAATGGACACGCTGTGCCATGGAGGTCAGTCGCTGTGGAAATATATCGACTGCCCCGTCCTAATACGACGCTCATTGTCCTATGCGACAGTGTGAAGAAATGTACCTTATGTACATTATTCTGCAGGAGTGAGTAGGCATATATACGTCATGCAAACACACGTTCCAACAGTACGGAGCAGTAAGGTTCGATAGCTTAGACGGTAGAGCACTGGCCTTCTGAACCCAACTTGATATGTTCGGTCCTGGCACAGTCCGGTGGTACTTGAAGGTGGTTCAAGTACGTCAGCCTCATGTCGGTAGATTTTCTGACATGTTAAATAACTACTTCGGGACAAAATTTCTGCTCCTCGGCGTCTCCGAAAACTGTAAAAGCAGTTGAATCGTTTTTTCTTGAAACGACACATGTCAAGATGTTGCCACAGTTGAGTTAAGGCAAGTAATACAGTCTTTAAGTATAGATCTATCGTTTTCTGCAGAAACTACACACGTCACTAGATTGCTTTATCCGGTAGCTCTGCCTGGTAATAATAGTTTGTTAGAGAAACAGCACTTGTCTCTGACATGTGCACGTTTTAGCTGGATATCTCCAAACTAAAATTTATTGACATGTGCTGTTTCAAAAAAAAAAAAAAAAAAAAGAAAAAAAACGATTTAGTTAGTGGGACGTAAAAGTTGGGAAAACGTTTACCTTCAAGATGGTGACACTGTTTTAGACCGTTTATTTCATACTTCTGCAGTTCATAATTTTGTATCATTGGCACAATGAGAATTATATGTTAAAAATGTAACAAACTGAATATGTTTGAGAATAATGGGATATTAGGCCCCTTGTGTCCATTATATGTGGTCACCGTTTGCTAATATACAAGTCGGTATGGCATACCAAGGCCTTTTCCTGAATATTATGAAGGTGAAGCTGCCTCAAGCACGCTTTGTTCCAGACAAGCACAAATACCATGTGTACAACATCAGAGCATGCCTTTCATGCAGCCAACGTGCGAGAGAGACAGCGTATGAGTGCTATGAATTGAGCAGGATAAGACCAAGAGAGATAAACAATTACACACACTTCTGAATAGTTTTTCGTACATTTCCTTCGTTCTTAAAACAGATAATGGTTTCCTCCATGTTGGCATTAATTCAGTAAATAGGCTACTGTTAATGTTACAGTAGTCCGACTCCTGACCGGGTGGGGGAATTTAATTCTTCTGGCTCGGGGACTGGATCTTTGTGTTTGTCCCAACACTTTCCTCTTCACATTCAGACAACACACTACACTAACGACCTCCATAGAAAAACGCAATAGTGATTACGTCCCTCCATATAGGGTTGTTTCAGGAACGGCATCCGGTCGTAAAACAGTGACGAATCCACATGTGCGACACAGTTCGCACCCGCGACCCCACAGGTGTGTGGAAAGCGGTAGAAAAAGAAGAGGCTGTTAATGTTACGTTAGGTACGAATTATAATGAAGATTTTCTAGCAAGATGTGAGTTGTTATGAGATTTTACTGTCTGCATTGCTGTGTATGAAGAGCCTCCGTGGCGCGCCAGCCTCCCACCGCTGGGTTCCGCACTTCCAATCCCGGTCACTCCATGTGAGATTTGTGCTGGACAAAGCGGAGGCGGGACTGTTTTTCTCCGGGTACTCCGGTTTTCCGTATCATATTTCATTCAAACAACACTCTCCAATATCATTTCGTTCCATCTGTCAGTCATTAATCATTGCCCCAGAGGAGTGGGACAGGCTTCGGCAGCCGGCATAATTCCTATCCTCGCCGCTAGATATGGGCTTAATTCATGTAATTCCTGACCCGGTCGAATGACTGGAAACAGGCTGTGGTTTTTCATTGCTGTGTATGACAAGTCACACTCTCAGTAGAAAAGACGGTTAGATATATCCTGTGAAACGGTGAATTTCGGCAGCTTCCTTAATGACGTTTTACCTCTGTATTCTTCACAGACGAATATTAAAAGTATTTATAGTTTAGTCTTTGGTTTCCAATCCTAATTTCTGGGTCCAAAAATATGATTTGATATCATAAAACATTTACACTCACAAGTTTATATCGTCGTTGCTGGGACCAAACCCCTTATATGATAATATTTTTGGAGATATACTGACCCGCAGAGCATACATTATGAAGAGCGAGAATGCCTTGAAATTATTCACACAATATTGCACCTTAGATGACAGAACTTTACCGGCCAAAGTTCTCAGCTAAAATATTTCACATTTATGAGGTTTTGTCCCGGCAGCGACGATGTCCCCTTAAGTGCCTTACAGCTTGTGAGACAGTTCTGTACCTATTAGGAGCCCCAGACAGGCCAGGGATGTCTTCCACTAACTTGTGTCTTCCATATTTCCCATCCTACCTCGTTGAACTGGTTTTATCCTCCAACTCCGACAGAATTAGAATTAGAATCTGTAGGCCGCTTTTTACATATTCCGGTATCCTCACTTTACGAAGATCTTCCTCTATGGAATAGTGGTACTCCGGATCCAAAGATCGTAGGCTACCCCGAGGCTACCCGGCAGAGGTGCTCGGATTTTGGAAGGACTAAAAATATCCATTCTACTCGCGTTGTCGTACGATGTCAGCATGTAAAAGTACTCTTGTGACACATTTCGTCATTGAAATGTCGTATGGCTTTTAGTGCCGGGAAATCCCAGGACGGGTTCGGCTCGCCAGGTGCAGGTCTTTCTATTTGACTCCCGTAGGCGACCTGCGCGTCGTGATGAGGATGAAGTGATGATAAAGACAACACATATACCCAGCCCCCGTGCCGTAGGAATTAATCAATTAAGGTGAAAATCCCAGACCCGGCCGGGAATCGAACCCGGGACCCTCTGAACCGAAGGCCAGTACGCTGACCGTTCAGCCAACGAGTCGGACATTTCGTCATTGTACCTGCGAAAACCGCTGTGTGATATTATTTTTGAAGAAATACCGACCCGTAGTAATAGTGGCACAATACCTGGATGACAAAACCTTAACGGCCAAAATTCTAATCCAAAATATTTCACATAGCGATTTTTGCAGGTACAACGAGGATTTCTTGCCTAACCGACAAAATTAATTAATTACTCTGCCATAGATCGCCCTGGAGAGGTCCTGTTTAAAACGGAAAATCGAAGCTTCTGAACGAGTTTTTCTTCTCTTATGATGAAAATTAAAGACGCGCTGATGAGTTAAAACCTTGTTTTAACCTTAGAGCAACGCTCACCATCACCAAAATCAACCAAAAGGCGGTCTTTTCATATATAAATCCCTTATCCCTGGGAACTCTCAACCTGATGAGGAATTGGCGTGCTTGGTTCACCTGGAAGTGCATGGGTTCAATTCCCCGTTGAAGTCGAAAAACTTACGAACTAGAATTTCAGTTCTATAGAGGCATTTCCTCACTCAGCCTACACCAGAAATAAGTATCAAGTTAGCTCCTAGTGGACAACGGCGCCCTATCCTGTACAATGTTGAGGTTGAATAGTGGGAGTAGGCCTGTCTTCCACACTTGCTGTTACCTTCAAAGTAGTTGCGGAGATGACTTGGCTCCCTTATCTCGATAAAATTGTGGATAACCTACTTTTTTACATAACCTATTATTTGCACAATGAACAATTTGGCAGGGACATATTTCCTTACAATTCTTTTGCAAGTAAATGCATGGTAAAGTGCCGCCTTTGACCTAACGGTAAATAAGAGATTGTAGGCGAAGTCTTCACAATTTGCTGTCGTCTGGTCGTACAGAACCAAATGGTGATAGTACACCCCAGTTAGATATTTACAAGTTGCTGAAAAACGGTCAGTGGTGACTCTCACGTCCAAGTAAATTTCACACTTGGATTCAACAGCCTAAAATAGCTTCAGGTGCCGGAAGTACCGTGACTGGAAGCCCTGATACGCTTTTATATTGCAGAACGTTCAATTCTAGAAATGGTTGCAAAATATATTATTAATGTTATCGGTAATAAAATGTTCGTGCGACTATTGCTAGCCTCGTGCATCCCTTGTAAGACAGACTCTCCAGCGACGATGGGCTGCATTTGGGGTGTATTCGTGATATTATGGTAGAATATAGTGCCATGTGTAGTGTATGAGTTGCAGGGATGTTGGTGACAGCTAAAACATCCACTTTTCGAGCCAAAGGAATTAATCCTGTAGGATTGATATACCCCACCCGACCCGGAATCGAAACCGTGACCGTTTTGCTAAGGAGCCGGTCAGTGTTATCGACGTAACGGCAACACGTTTTAAACATTCAAGTTGGAATTTCCTCATGATCTTCTGTTACTGAAGTGGGAATTAAAAACCACAATGCTGAGAAATGTGAAGAAAAAATAATTCCCTGACAGTTGCTGATAGACTAATTTATGTTTTATAGTACTTATTTCCGAAACCTCTCTGGCACAAGGATGAAAATTTAAAAGAAATAAAAATTCTATATTTATCATGATGGAAATGAATGGCAAATAACAGGAAAAGTATTTTGAAAATTTAACAAGTTTTCGCACAAATTCATTACCTACAGATTTGTGTGATGTGGGTGCCATTAATTGTTAATTTTTTTTCCATCCCTTTGCGCTTGTATTAGGATAATACGACTGTAATTACACATCATTTTATAAAAATATCACCCTGTCGTCCGCCTGCAAAGATCGCCTGCACAGAAGTGCAGTTTTGAACTATAAATCCGGTAATATGAAGCCAGAAAGAAATATGTTCCTGAACTACACATATGTATGGGCAAGGTCTAAAATGGCTAGAAGTAAAATTAAAGATGTTTTTGACGCTCCCTGCGTTAACTGTTAAAATTAGGTACGTACTACATCTCAAAAGTATCATTGGCAGTACTAATTTCCAAAATACGTACGAAAACATCGCATTTTGACACCAATGGACGGATACAGAAAGATATCAAAATGTATCCAGGTTTTTTCATAATTCTTGAAATGTCATTATTTTTTTTCCTTTGCTGTCTTCATTTGAACTCACGGCAACAACATTCAAAAAGCAATAACCTTCATTCCAAGTGATTTCATGAGGGTCAATCTGCTGTTTGGACAATTATTTTATGAAATACTAGCAATTACCCGAAGCCTCGCTCGCGTGGATTTCGTAATTTGATCAAAGTAATAGTTCCTCGGCACTGTAGTAAGACATTACCTGAAAATTCCTTATGAAAACTCACTCAAAAATCGAGTTTCATTTACCCCAGAAATTCTTTGTAAACCGTGTTTGTGGTATTACCTTTTTGGGCTAAGACGAACATGCAAAATAGAACTGTACATGTGAGAAACAGCCCTCTCTCAAGTCCAAAAATGAATACATGTTTCTTCATTTTAAAGGAGGTTCCAAATACCTATTCCCACATCAGTAACATTTTCAGTTTTTGAGATATACTTAAGTAACCCCATAAAAAAATTCAACCCCTTGACCAGTCCTTCCCCCACACCCACCCTCATTTAAGTGTATTTTCCAAAAACAAATGTACATATTTCTTTATTTCTAAAGGAGAATCCAAAAACCAGTTTTCACGTCTGTGACATCTTCACTTTTCAAGATATAAGTATCCTCATAAAAAATAATTCAACTGTTTTTCACTTCATTTCACGCCCCCGCTAAGCGTCTTCTCAGGAAACAATAATGTACATCGATGGCTTCCTTTTAAAACCTCGTATGTCCCAGCGCTCTTCCTACCTATTATAATCCTTAGGACTGGTCACGCCTCCCAGCCACATATTTATATGTAGTCCATCAGAATATTTTCATTGTGTTCATTTTCCTCTGCTCGCGTGTAAAGGAAAGTGAACCTTAAATGCATTATACTCTAGGAGTGCGTAAATTAGACATGAAGACAACATCCCTAAAATACGGTATGGTAAGGTCCATTTCCCTTTACACTCTAGCAAAGGAAAATGAACACAACGAAAATGCCATATATTTACATGGACTGCATGTTAATATATGGCTGGGAAGAGTGAAAAGTCTTAAGGAATATATTGGCTAGGAAGAGCATTGGGTCTTAGGAGGTTTTGAAAGAAAGCCGTCGACATATTCCTGTACTTTAAAGGACTTTCAAAATACCAAGCTTCTTGCCTCTAACATGTTACGTTTTTGACATATACAGTAATGTAGATATACCGGTGCTCATTTTAAAAAAATCACCCGCTTTTCGAATTCCCTTCAATCCATTAACTGGATTTTCCGGAAAAAAGTATGTGTATCATTATTTTTAAAGGAGATTCCAAATACCAGTTTTCATGTCTAACAACTTCAGTTCTTGAGATAAATGTACAGTATACTCATAAAAACATTTCAACTTATTCTTCTTCAATTCTTTCGACCGCTCTCCCGCCTTAAGTGGCCTTTTCGAAAACAAAACAAAAAAATACGTGTTTCTTTATTTTGAAAGGAAATCCAAAATACCAACTTTCAAGCCTGTAACAGCTTCACTTTTTAAGATAAAGTATCATCATAAACATATTTCAACTCATTATTTACTTATTTCCAACTCCACACCCCTTACGTCGATTTTCGGAAAGAAAACAAATGCATGTTTCTTTATTTTTAAAGGAGATTCCAAATACTAATTTTCACGTTTGTTACATCTTTTTTTGAGATAAAAGTATCCTCATAAACGTAATTCAACTCCATGTTCACCCCTCCCTTCCTACCCGTTAAGTGTATTCCCCCTCCCCAAAAGTGCGTATTTCTATATTTTTAAAGGAGATTCCAAATACCAATTTTCACGTCTTTCAACATCTTTAGTTTTTGAGATATAAGTATCCTCAAACAAAGAATTCAACTAATTTTTCAATTCATTCATCCCGCTTAAGTGGATTTTCCGAAGACAAAAGAACACGTGTTTCTTTACTTTTAAAGAAATTCCAAATACAAATCTTCATGCCCCTGACATCTTCAGTTTTGAGATATAAGTATCCTCATAAAAATAATTCCAATCCTCTTTCACCCCAGCCCGTTAAGTTGATCAATCTTCCTCCAAAAAGTTCGTGTTTCCTTATTTTTAAATTAGATTCCAAATACAATTCTTCATGTGTGTAACATCTTTAGCTTTTGAGATAAAAGTATCCTCATACAAAGAATGCAACTAATTTTTCAATAATTCACCCCCTTAAGTGGATTTTCCAAAGACAAAATATTATGTGTTTCCTTACTTTGAAAGAAAATTCCATATACAAATTTTCATGTATGTAACATCTTCAGTTTTTGAGATATAAATATCCTCATAAAAAAGTCAACTGATTTTTCACTCCACCCCCACCCGTTAAGTTGGTTTCACCCCACCCAAAGAAATGCATGTTCCTTTATTTTTCAAGGAGATTCCAAACACCAATTTCCATGTCTGTAACCTTCAGTTTTGAGATATAAATTTATCCAGAAAATGAATTCAATTTTTTCACTTCCTTTCTCACTCCCCGCTTCAGTGAATTTTCCAAAAATAAACAGTACCCGTTTCTTCAAAGGAGCTTCCAAATACGAATTACCACGACTGTAACATCTTCAGTGTTAGAGATACATGTATCCTCGTAAAAGGAATTCATCTCCGTTTTCATCCCCCTACCAAGTTGATTTCCCCCCTCCCCCACCCCCAAATGCGTGTTTCTTTATTTTAAAAGGAGATTCCAATTACCAGTTTTCACGTTAGTAACATCTTTAGATTTTTTGGTATATTTATTCATACATATAATTCAACTAATTTTTCAAATTTTCACCCACCCCTCGCCCCCGTTAAGAATTCTTCCGAAACAAAAGAATACGTGTTTCCTTATTTTTAAAAGAGAATCCAAATACCAATTTTCACGTCTGCAACATGTTAAGTTTTTGAGATATGCTGTAGATATGCTAATTATAAAAATTCACCCACTTTTTCAGTTCCCCTTAAGTGGATTTTCCGAAAAAATGTATTTTTGTTTCTTTATATTTACAGGAAATTCCAAATACCAGTTTTCAAATCTGTAATATGTTACCTATCTGAGATAATTTGTAGATATAGTCTTTTTAAAATTCACCCCGTTTGTCACTTCTGTTCACCCTCTATTTATGGGATTATCCAAAAACACAAAAGTACACGTTTCTTTCTTTTCAAAGGATATTCCAACAGATGACGCCTTCGACAATTAATACTTATGGAAGATCCACATAAAGTTGTATAGAACTCTTCGTTTTCTAACTCATGCTGGCATGTTGTTTATTGTTTCATATCGATGGCCTAGATTGAATACCTCGTATCTCAAAAAGTTCTTCCTATCCATTATTTCCCTTAAGACTGGTCACGCCTCCCAGCCACACATGAATATGCAGTCCATCAGAACAATGTTCATTGGGTTTATTTTCCTATGCTGATGCTTAAAGGAAAATGAACCTTATAAAATTATACTGTAGGAGTCAGTAAATACGTCACGCAGACATACTTTCCTATAGTACGGTACGATAAGGTTCATTTTCCTTCACATGACTGCATAGGAATAAAGAACACAACGAGCATTGTTCTGATGGACTGCGTATTCATGTGTGGCTGGGAGGCGTAACCAGTCTTAAGGGAAGTAATGGATAGGAAGAACTTTGTGAGATACGAGGTTTTCATTCTAGGCCATCGATATAGGGATCGGGAACTTAAACTATATCGGAGCAACACAGGGCAGGCCAAAAGCCAGCAGTGACCTATTTGATCATCATAACGCGGATAGCGATTAAAAGCGACATCATATCGTTGGTGAAGATACCAAACGTCGTATGTCACAATGCTCTACCTAACCACTATGTTCCTTAAGACGGGTCACGCTTCCCAGCCACATATCGTTGGCTTTATCTTAAAACCTCGCATGTCTCAATGCTCTTCCTACCTATTACATTCCTCAGGACTGATCACGCCTCCCAGACACATATTTATATCGAGCCCATGAGTATAATTTTCGTTGTGTTCGTTTTCCTATGCTTATCTCTGAAGGAAAATGGACCTTACCGTACCGCATTGTAGGGATGGTGTTTGCATGGCGCATTTACGCACTCCTACAGTATAAGTTTAATGTGTTTAAGGTTAATTTTCCTTTACACGTCTGCATAGGAATATGGACACAACGAAGGTCGTTCTGATTGACTGCATATTAAAATGTGGCTGGGAGGCGTGACCAGTCTTAAGGAAAATAATTGGTAGGAAGAGCATTGGGACATACGATATTTTAAAAGAAAGCCAGCGATATGGATATGCAGCCCAATATGCAATGTTCGTTGTGTTTATTTCCTATGCGGCCCAGTAAAGTAAAATGAACCTTAAATACAATATAATGCTGGCGTGAGTAAATTCGTCGTACTAACATACATTCCTACAGTAAAGTACGGTAAGGTTCACTTTCCTTCACAGCCCTGTATAGGAAAATGAACCCACCAATAATTATCCTCCATTGTGATTCAATTATTCGTGGGCTCGGTAATTTCATGAGTGGTGTATACCACACAGAGGAGAAAAATCTGAGTATATCGTCGTTGCCGGGACAAAACCTCCTATGTGATAGTATGTTTTGGAGATATATTGACCCACAGCACATACATTATGAAGAGCGAGAATGCCTTGACAATTTGCACACGATATTGCACCTTAGATGACAGAACATTACCAGCCAAAGTTCTAAGCTAAAATTATTTCACATAGGAGGTTTTGTCCCGGCAGCGACGATATATTCCCTTGAAAAATTACTTGCTCCATCCACTCGTTCCGATGCGAACATTAAATAAGCCATTTCATATATTAATGTACAAGATCTGCCATATTTACTTAATTCAGTGTTATTATTATTATTATTATTATTATTATTATTATTATTATTATTATTATTATTATTATTATTATTATTATTATTGCAACATTCGTAATCGATGAAATTAAATTTTGGTACACTTCTGGGAAAATTATTAATAGTACGATTATTCATGCATCTGAGTTATAAATGGCCATAAGACCTAAAACTGAACAAAGATGACGCCTTCGACAATTTAAATAATACTTATGGAAGATCCACATAAAGTTGTATAGAACTCTTCGTTTTCTAACTCATGCTGGCATGTTGTTTATTGTTTCATATAGGGATCGCGAACTTAAACTATATCGTTGCTCCGCCGGCAAAACGTTGTATTCCACGAAGCTCTTCCTATCCATGATTCTCCTTAGGACCGGTCACGCCTCCAGCCACATATGGATACGCAGTCCATCAGAACAATGTCCGTTGTGTTCATTTTCCTATGCCGATGACTAAACGAAAATGAACCGTACATGCATTAGGCTATACACTAGGAGTGCGTAAATACGTAATGCAAACAAACATTCCTATAGTACGGTACAGTAAAGTTAATTTTCCTTTCCACCTCGGCATAGGAAAATGAACACAACGAAATTTGTTTGCGGAATACAATGTTTTACCGGTGGAGCGACGATATATTGTCACTCCTATGCCAAAACCACGAATGTGACAATGCTCTTCCTATCCACTATTTCTCTTAAGTCTGGTCACGCCTCCCAGCCACATATTGATATACAGTCCATCAGAACAATAATTTTAGTTGATTTTATTTTCCTATACGCGTGTGTAAAGGAAAATGAACCTTAAATACATCATACTCTAGGAGCTGGTAAATATGTCACGAAAACATAATTTCCTACAGTACGGAACAGTAAGGTTCATTTTCCTTTAAACCGTCGCGTAGGAAAATTAACTCAACGAAATTTGTTCTGATGGACTGCACATCAATATGTGGCTGGGAGGCGTGACCAGTCTTAAGGGAAATAGTGGATAGGAAGAACATTGTCATATTCGTGGTTTTGGCATAGGAGTGACGATATGAAATGTGTACTATATCCTACTACTGTACTATTGTGCGTATTTGCAGGTAATTAAGGCTAGGATTGGGAAAAAGGAAGCCAAGACGTATATGTTAGGCAACATCCTGGACATCGCCGGGAGATGCATTGAAAACCCAATTTGTAGTATTGTCGACATAGGATAATATGCCATTTCTGTTTTCAAATATATTACCGGAAGCTAAGCATATTCCAGTCCAGTCATCCTGCCCGGCGTGAATCTGCTAAGCTACGGTCTAGACCACAGCGGTTGACGTGACGTAGATTCAAATCTACGCAAATAGCTTAACTTGTTCTCTTGGAAACGCTAAATCAGCTTCGCAATCCATAGTAGAGTCAACTTATTGGTGGTAGATTTGAGGAGTGCCTGTTCAAAATGTACTATATCCACTTCAAAAATATTTTGGTATTTCATCCACATGAATTACAGTAGTTGAATATTATCGAATGGCGTGAGTAATGCAGGCAAGAAAGGTGTAATTACTTAAAAGTAGTACCATATCCCATCATGGGTACATTCCATGTGACTTTTATTATAGGTTTACATGCGTTTATCCACAACTTTCTCAGGGTGGAAATAGTTAAATCTTAAATAACATCTATGGTGTAATAAATAGCTGTTCAATACAGTGCAGCAGTAGCTGTCAGGCAGTTGCAGAAAAATGCCACCTGTCTCAGTCCTCGGTTTGCAGGCTCAACTGATGCTACTGTTCACAAACACTACTTCCATTATAACTGCATCATCCCAACAATTACTACGCATTATTTTATTGCATGAAATGAAATGGCGTATGGCTTTTATTGCCGGGAGTGTCCGAGGGCATGTTCTGCCCGCCAGGTGCAGGTCTTTTGATTTGACTCCCGTAGGCGACCTGCGCGTCGTGATGAGGATGAAATGATGATGAAGACGACACATACACCCATCACCCGTGCCAGTGAAATTAACTAATGACCCTGCCGGGAATCGAACCCGGAACGCCTGTGACGAAAGGCCAGCACGCTAACCATTTAGCCATGGAGCCGGACATTATATTCCATATCCTACTATGACAACAAGTGCACATTTAACGTGCTTCATTTCCCTTTCTGTCTAGTCTACCAATGCTCCATGTTACAAATTGTCGTTCTGCCTGAAAAACAGCTATGTGAAATATTTCAGCTTTGAACTTTATACTCTGTAAAGTTCTGTCGTCTAAGATTCAATGTTGTGTGAATTATTCAAAGAATTCTTGCACGTATGATAGATATATCGATGGCTTGCTTCTAAAACCTCGTATCTCCCAATGCACTTGCTATGCCTCCCAGCCACATATGGATGTACAGTCCATCAGAACAATTTTTGTTGTGTTCATTTTCCTATGGTCCTGTATGAAGGAAAATCAACCTTAAATACGTTAAGCTGTAGGAGTGCTTACATTTGCCACGAAAACAACATCCGTACAATACTGTATGGTAAGGTCCATTTTCCTTTACTCGTCTGCACAGGACAATGAACACTACGAAAGAGGTTCTGAAGGATTGCATATAAATATGCGGCTGGGAGACGTGACCAGTGTTAAGGAATATAATGGGTAGGAAGAACATTGTAACATACGAGCTTTTAGAAGTAAGCCGACGATATGTGCTGCGGGTAAGCCTTTCTCCCAAGACATTTCGCAATTTCAACGACGAAATATAAGTTTCTCTTTCAGATGATGTAAACTGATGTAAATTTCTATCATGAAAATATGTAAGAAATACAGTTTACATAATTATATTCGGACTTTAACTAAACACCATACTCACGAATATTATTACTATTAGCCCTATTACTATTATTATTATCTTAGGAAATGAAACTGTTTCTAATAGTTTTTCTCTAATTATAGTTGCCTCTGCTACAATCTCATCAATTTTATAAATAATTTAGTTCATATTAATATGGACTGGGCCCATGGTCCAAGGGTAGAGAGAAGTTTAGCGATTTTTACCTGGATCCGGGGGAAGGTTCGAGATCCACTCAGCCTACGTGAAAATAACTGAAGAACTGTATAGCGGCCCCTGTGAAGAAGCCAAGAACACCATTTGGTACATTTCATATTTTGACTGTGAATTATATAGTAGCAGTATGATTCTAAACATTTTTATATGGAAATAATAGGCTATAAGAGATTTGATTTTTTTACTAGTTACTTGAAGTCGCACCGACACAGATACATCTTATGGCGACGATGGAATACGAAAGGGCTAGGAAGCGGCTACGGCCTTATTTAAAGCCTGGTGTAAAAATAAGAAACCACGGCAAACCATCTTCAGGGCTACCGACAGTGGGGTTCGCAAGCTCACACCTGCGCGCCCCTAACCGCTTAGCCAACACGCTAACTGTCTGACAACGTATGATACAGTTATATATACTCACAGGTGGTGATGGCGATTTTTGTTTTAAGTGGAAGTGCAACAAGATAATCAACTCTCAATAAAATACTCACAAGTGGTATACAAATAGCTAACTACTTCCATTAGTAGCTGCTACTTTATTATCCCGATCACATTACAGTTATTCATACTTGATTAAGTGCTTAGAATGTGTTCAGTAAGCTGATGAGTAGTTCTTGTTAGAAGAATAGCCTTACAACCCGTGAAAGGACGAATTATATATTATAATAGGTGGTGGATAGTGTCGTAACGTCAACGTTCGACGCCTATTTCCTTCACACCCTTACTTCGCTCACTTCTTCTTCCCCATGTCTTACTACAAGCATATGTTAACACGTTTCAACACAAGAAGGATCGGACTTTGTATTCTCCCTGGAAAGATCAATGCTTCAAAATGGCCCACAGAGAAAACTTTTGTAATTTTCAACTAAAACAATGGAACTTTATTGAAAAATAACACTTCTCTTTTGTTAATAGTTTTATAATGCTGCAATAATGTTTATTATTATTATTATTATTATTATTATTATTATTATTATTATTATTATTATTATTATTATTATTATTATTATTATTATTATTATTATTATTATTATTATTATTATTGATGAAATGAAATGACGTATGGCTTTTAGTGCCAGGAGTGTCCGAGAACAATTATTATTGATACAAATACACTACAATTCAGAGAAAATCAACCATATAGTCTTTCATTTGACACAAAATATTCGCTGCTTTTTCAATTCCTCATACACAAGTTGTACAGTTATAGATGATTTTCTACATGCGACATTGATTTACACTTTTCCCTTGGTTGTATTTTAACGAATTTGGACTGGAACAATGAACTGAAAACATGTGTGTAAAGAAAACAACCATTACCGTACCGTACAAGAGGAATGTACGTTTGCGTGAAGTATTTACTTAATCCTCCAATATACTGTATTTAAGGTTGATTTTCCTATACCTCTCCACATAGGAAAATGAACAGAATGAACATTGTTCTTAGGGACTGCATATCCATATGTGGCTGGGAGGCGTGACAAGTCTTAAGGAAAGTAATGGAGTGGAAGAGCATTGTGACTTACGGTGTGTTGTTTCTTCAGCGACGGTATGGTAACACAATTATTATACCTGAAAAAGTAACAAGAAAGAACAAAGAAACAGACTGAAGAACCTAACAGTTATAAATTAACTAAGTCGAAACTGTCATGTCATCATCATCTTTTTAATTCACAAAAAATATATTCTATTGCATCAACTATTTTAGTTTAGAGAGTTCAATAAAACTGCATTTTCAAATTTATGGGGCCATGAATGCCATACGAACAAATAATTTTGTTTTAAAATGCGCTTGTGTGATTGAGCTGCCTCAGAAACCACGTAGTTACTCAGCAAGCCGATAGCAATGCAGCCCATATTCAACTGAAGTGAACAGATTGCAGTGTGTCTAGGTTTGCATAAATTCAAGCGCGAGTTTCGAAAGCTAAAAATTTAAATTCAATTCCATACACTCGCAGGTAAACACCCAAAGGTCTGTGAACGCAGATTGTCTATTGCTTTGAAGAGGAATACTCAGTAACGTTCAAAATTATTTTACATTGTACGGACGTCGAACAAACTTAATGAAAAGTTTTTCAGAAAATGTTAATAAACAACAAAATTCCGCAGACAATAATTATTGTACTTCACATTACTTATAATTGTAAAATAATGAACAGTTCCTTCGTAAAATGTTGAATTATGAAAAATATACTCTCTTCAACAAAATATCGCTGCTGTTCGGGCAAGAAATCATATCTCCCAACCCACTTCCTATCCATTATTTTCCATAACACTGGTCACGCCACCCAGCCTCATATGGATATTTAGTCCATCAGAGTCCGGCTCCATGGCTAAATAGTTAGCGTGCTGGTCTTTGGTCACAGGGGTCGCGGGTTCGATTCCCGGCAGGGTCGGGAATTTTAACAATAATTGTTTAATTCCCCTGGTACGGTGACTGGGTGTACGTGTTGTCTTCGTCATAATTTCATCCTCATCACGACCCGCAGGTCGCCTACGCGCGTCGAATCAAAAGACCTGCCCCTGGCGAGCCGAAGTCCTCGGACACATCTCGGCACTCAAAGCCATACTCCATTTCAGTTTTTTCAGTCCATCAGAACAATATTCGTTGTGTTCATTTTCCTATGCTAGCGTGTAAAGGAAAGTGAACTTTATCGCACCGCATTCTAGCAATGACTTATTTACGCACTCCTACAATACAATGTAGGCTACTTAGGATTCATTTTCCTTTACACGTTAGCATACGAAAATTAACACAACGAAAATTATTCTGATGGACTGCATATCCATATCGATGGCTTACTTCTAAAACCTCGTATCTCCCAATGCACTTTCCATGCATTTTCTTCCTTAAGACTGGTCGCGCCTCCCAGCCACATATGGGTGTACAGTCCATCAGAACAATTTTCGTTGTGTTCATTTACCTATGGTCATGTATGAAGGAACATGAACCTTAAATACGTTAAGTTGTAGGAGTGCTTACATTTGCCATGAAAACAACATCCCTGCAATACTGTATGGTAAGGTCCATTTTCCTTTACTCGTCTGCACAGGACAATGAACACTACGAAAAAGGTTCTGAAGGATTGCATATAAATATGTGGCTGGGAGACGTGACCAGTGTTAAGGAATAAAATGGGTAAGAAGAACATTGTAACATACGAGCTTTTAGAAGTAAGCCGACGATATGTGGCTGGGAGGCGTGACCAGTCTTAAGAAAATTCATGGATAGAAAGAGCATTGTGACATGTGACCTTTTTCCCGAACAACGACGATGTAACGAAGATTTTTGAACACAGGAAGCTAATATTGTGCGGAAATTATTACCTTCAAACACTTTATTTTTATAAGATATTACTTCAATTTTTAAATGCTAATTTTCTTGCTGTAGAATTTCATATAGAATGCCCCATAACTGAAACACGTTTGAGCAAATTTAAAGCTTATGCCTCCTAAGTTTCATATTTTAGAAATCTGTAACGATTGTGAAAAACGAGGTAACTTACAATGCACTTCCTAACCTTATTTTCCTTAAGACTGGTCACACCTCTCAGCCACGTACGGATATGCAGTCCATCAGAACCATTGTCGTTGTGTTCAATTTCATATGCTTATGTGTACAGGAAAATGAACCTTACATATCTTGTAGCATAGGTCTGCTGCAAAAATGTATGCATGATTCCCTCCTATAGTATAATGCATGTACGGTTCATTTTCCTGTACACAAGGGCAAGGGAATAAGTATATGAAGAGCATTAGGCCTATCAGGAGCGTGGTATTAGTTCTAGGCCGTCGATACGTGTCTAGGAGGCGTGACCAGTCTTAAGGAAAATAATGGACAGGAACAGCATTGTCAGATACGTCGTATTAGAATTAGGCCGGTCGATATTTAGCTTATGTTTTCGACTAATTGAAAATTCTCTGTTACAGTATTTAAAACTTACAACCTTTCATAAAGTTTGTAACTTATTAATTAATTCAGTATGAAATAAAAGTGATGACCTTTTCCACGACCTTAGGCACGCTAAGAAAGTACGAAATTATACTAAATTTGCTCCCGAAAACTTTCAAGTTTTAATTTTAATTTGCTAAGGAAATATATGAACCATCTCCATCCCATCTTGAAATTTTCGTTTTTTTACAGTAAGGTAGATCGCTTATACAGATATTTTCATTTGAAATTTTCTTGCTGTCTGCAAAATGTTTATTAACCATGTTGGCTAGACCCGTTAAAATGACATAAATGTGTGGCACAGAAATTTCTCTGCGGTCTATTTGCTTTTGGAGTATCGATATCACTGAAGTTATGAAAAAGGAACAGGCTATACGTAAGAGTAATTACATCACACAAAGTTGGGTCGAAATTGGATCGGTCGTTTAACTGTTATAAAAGGTAAAGTTTGGAATTTAGATCCTGTGACAAAACCCAAAGGGGCTAATGAGAGTGTACGCAGCCAGTGTAATACACAAGGCGGGATTGATATAAGAGAAGCCGTTCAGAAGTTACTTAATTTGGACAGCTGTATTCTTATCATGCACGTATTACTGTTTGGAATATGGTGCATTGATGAAATGGTTCATCTTTTCGTTAATAAGCTGATTTAAGGTTTATACTTAGAAAATCCGTACTAAAATAAAACGGAAGAATAATATATTTTAGGTTAATGCTTTCACTGCCTATAATAATAATCCTAGCAGTCATTAGGGATTATGCAGAAATAAATAATACAAATTGCAAGTAAAATTACTTTTAAACTTCACGAAAAGTAAAATTTTCCCCCAAGTTGTCTCGTTTTATTGGACATAAACCCAACGTCGAAAAACATCTTATGTCAGTTTTTATCACCATGTTGCTAATGTCCTGTCATAGAGGGCTTACCGGAGTTAGGAATAAGATAATCTTGATTCCTTAAGTTGACAGTGAATTTATTATCGTATCGATGAATGATAACGAATGGGTTATAACTAAAAAATATGGATACTTCAGATTTTCCTATAAATTATTTATATAACCTCCGAAAGTGTTATAACACAAAAGCTAATGTAGTCCTGCCAAGAAGCACTTCTAACAGTTTTCAATGTTCCGACATTAATCGCTTTGCTCAATTCGAAAGGATTACGTTTGGAGTTCTAACTCTTTTCCATATTATAATCAATAATTTGTTTGCCGGGAAAAACTGCTGCATTTTGAGTTGCATCTGTTTCTGAATTCATTTTGTTTTCAGGAGTGACATGTTTCATAAAAGGCTGATAAGTCTTCAGCAACACGAAAGGTAATGCCGTCATAGAGGAACCGCAAAAAACAATGGTAGTGCCATAATGAGGCAAAGAAGGCATGATGAGAAGTGAAGTAATTTGTTACTGCTTTCCTCAATGGGCCATAAAGTACCACCGCGTTACTTATTATTATTCTTTTTAATAATAATACTGGCGTGAGTTCGTCGCAATTATTGTAAATTAGGGGGACCTTGCCAGAATTATTGCAAATAGGCGTGTGTTTTTCACACGCTAGAAGAACGGTGCATTGATGTTTTTATTTATTAGGTATTCTGCGTCATACTTGAAAGACCTACCGTGTGTAGTGATCTGAAAGCGGGAAGCAGAAGCATGCGTTTAGTTAATCTTGCATTAAAATCAATTAATCAGAAGAACGAAGTAAGCGAGTCATTGGATGCAATTACATTATTTATTTATTTATTTATTTATTTATTTATTTATTTATTTATTTATTTATTTATTTATTTTTAATGGCTTGGTCAGTGACTAAGTCAGGGCTCTAGGTCCTCTCCAATACTTAACCACACTTTCATTATCAAATAAATACATTGTAAATAAAGTAATTGAAATTAAGTAAAATACATACTAAAGTAATATTACTTACAGACATGATGTTAGTTAAATTTAAGGCGTAAAATGAACATCACATAATTAATATAATCAAAGTTGTGTATGAGAAATATTGAATCATTAAATTAATGAATATAAGAACGTTCTCTAAGAGAAAGTATAAACAAAATAACCAAACCAAATACCGAAATATATCAAAATATGTGATTCATGGTCCTAGTGGGTGATTATCGTGGGAAACAACAAAATATAATAAACAAGGTAGTCAATGATGCATTAGAAAGTATAAAAGGGCACGTAATGGGTTTTGGCAGAGTCGAGTCTCATTGTCAATATGACACCCACGAAAGTGTATTTAGATGGTAGTATGAATATTAGTGTAATGTACAGAAAATATAAAGCGTTCTGCAAAGAACAGGGTACTGCCTGTTTTTCTTTCACAAAATGCGTCATTTCATATGCCTAAAAATGATTAGTGTTGTACTTGAACAGCTTACGAAGACTGCAATAAAGCGGAAAAAGTTGCAAAATGCTATGATTCATACATCAATGAAAAAATAAATCAAGAGCTTAAATGAGGAAAGACATTCAGGTAGCTGAGGTAGGCTAATAAAACTGTACGTTGTTTTAATAATAATAATAATAATAATAATAATAATAATAATAATAATAATAATAATACTTGCTTTACGTCCCACTAACTACTATTACGGCTTTCGGAGACGCCAACGTGCCGGAATTTAGTCTCGAAGGAGTTAATTTACGTCCCTGTAAATCTACCGACCCGAGGCTGACATATTTGAGCACATTCATATACCACCGGACTGAGCCAGGATCAAACCTGCCAAATTGGAGTCAGTAGATCAGCGCCTCAACCGTCTGAGCCACTCAGCCCGGCGTACGTTGTTGTAAAATCCAGGCAATGTGTACTTCCATCGCAATTCGAGGAGTGCTTCTCTCTATGTTATAAGATAAAACCATCTACGGTACTGTAAAGAAATAGGATTATTGTTTCTTCTGGCATGAATGTATGGCCAAGAGAGAGCCGATGAAACTGGTTCTTTTTAAATTACTATCCAGACAAATACGAAAAATGACCCTGTATTCAGACAACTCTGTTGAACAACATGAAAATAAACATTTTGCTTCATTACTAATATATTGCATTCAAAACCTGCCACACTTGAGTAAAATCACACATTTCACATATCAAGGCACACGCAATATGAAAACGATTAAATGCATGTCACAATTGAACGGGAGTAGAAGATAATCCTTAGAAGTGGACCAGTAAATTAACCAATGCAGCGGTTCCCAGTTATGAGAATGGCAAAGGCAAATGGCAATGTTTATAAAGCAGTTGTATTCAATACTTCCGATATTAAAAACTTGTATGTAACCTACATTTGGGGGAGCCTCCGTGGCTCAGGCGGCAGCGCGTCGGCCTCTCACCGCTGGATACCGTGGTTCAAATCCCGGTCGTTCCATGTGAGATTTGTGCTGGACACAGCGGAGGCGAGACAGGTTTTTCTCCGGGTACTCCGGTTTTCCCTGTCATCCTTCATTCCAGCAACACTCTCCATTCTCATTTCATAGCATCTATCAGTCATTAATGAATCACTTTGGGAGTGGTGACCCCATCGTACTAACAGCCTATATATGCTTCATTCATTCCATCCCTGACCCGGTCAATGACTGGAAAACAGGTTGTTGGTTTTCATTTTCATTTTTCATGTACATTTGGGATGTAAGTTCCCCAAAAATAGCAAGGGTGATACTGCTAATTGATCAAATGGGGAATCAATGGAAGTGAAGAAAGAAGACCCTTATACCATATTTTATAAGCACAGTTATGACGAGGATGCATTTCGGGTAAGTTAATAAATACTGTATGAGATACAGGAATAGGAACTCCACATAAAACGTTGTACATCGTCGAGCATACTTTACAGCAATTAGTATAAATGCGGGAAAGAAGTAGGCTGCGTTAGTTCTTTGTGAAAGCGGTGTCATTTCAAGTCCACGTCACCAATTTTGCAGATCTCCAAAAGTAGCAGAAGGAAATGAACAGTAAATGTAACTGCGCTATCGAATTATCTGTTCTCATTTTTATTGAATGCTCTTTTATATTTTTTATTTTTATTGTACTATCTCCAAGAAACAACTTAACGAACTACTTCAGTTATAAACCCTGAAATTAGCTTGGATGTGTAAGATGAATGCATGTTAAGTAGTAATAAACACCGGTGAGAGTTGTTATAAAACCTGTGATAATAAAGTTCGGTGAACAGTCCTGTACTATCAACATAGATGACCAATGCACGACAATGACCTTACTGCCCTTCGAAATAGTCCTCTCGTATGCACTGCTGAGATCGGCGATACATGTCCTGGATTTGCAAGAAGGCTCCCCTTGGGATGGTGTTCAAAAGCCTCGTCAAGTTTCATTGGAAGTTAGGAATATTGTCAAATCTCTTTCCTTTCAAAGCGAGTTTGAGTCGTGGGAATAGGAAGAAGTCTGGAAGGTTGAGATCTGGCGAGTACGGGGGATGTCCATGTTGCACCACCCCCTTTTTTGCCATGAACTGTCTGACGATGTTGGCTGTGAGGGGGAGAGCGTTGTCATGGACAAAAGCCATGAACCTTGTTGTGAGTACTGGGGTCGTACCATGCGTGGACGTTTCATGGAACGAGTAAAATTTCATTGTACCGTGCAGCAATCAACTTAGTTCCCTCAGGTAGAAATTCGTTGTGGATTATGCCTTGATTATCGAAAAAGGTGATGAGCATCATTTTTTTTGCTAGGGGCTTTACGTCGCACCGACACAGATAGGTCTTATGGCGACGATGGGATAGGAAAGGCCTAGGAGTTGGAAGGAAGCGGCCGTGGCCTTAATTAAGGTACAGCCCCAGAATTTGCCTGGTGTGAAAATGGGAAACCACGGAAAACCATCTTCAGGGCTGCCGATAGTGGGATTCGAACCTACTATCTCCCGGATGCAAGCTCACAGCCGCGCGCCTCTACGCGCACGGCCAACTCGCCCGGTGAGCATCATTTTGATGAGTAACTTTTCCGCTCTCATTTTTTTCCGACGAGGGTATCCCGGAGAACGTCATTCCATGCTTTACCGTTTCGTGTCAGGGTCGTACCTGAGACACCAATTTCCATCCTCAGTGACGATACAGTTCAAGAAATTTGGTGTCGCGTCCGCCGTTTCGACAAAAGCCTCTAAACGTGCCTGCTTCTGATCGTCAGTCAAGCGATGTGGCGCAAGACGAGAACACGTTTTCCTCTTCCCTAATTTCTGGGAAACGATTCGTCGCACGGATTCACGGTTAATCTACTTTTCATCAGCTATCATGCGCACAGTTAATCACCGATCGTTCGTGATTAATGTCATCACCTTCTAAATGTTTTCGCCACTAACGGCGGTCGCTACGGGGGTTGTCAGAAACACTTTCCCGGCCTCCTCGAAAACGGGCAAACCACTCGTACACACACTTCGAGGACAGTGCTTGATCTTCATAAACACGTACCAGCATGCATGCGTTTCATTCGGTGTCTTGCCAAGCTTAAAACAAAACTGCACATTGATCTTTTGGTTGTTCATATTCCTGTTCGCAGTTCAGAACCAACGCACTAATCACGCACTGTGTCAAATAAGTCTTACACGGCACACACACACGATGCTCAACTGAACAACGTTGGGAGCAGGTGGTCAATACCTGCTGCTACGCAGATGCAGCGTTGAGTGTCGCCAGTGTTGCCGCATCGACCGTTCTGACTGCATTCACCGAACTTTATTGTCACAGGTTGTGTATCAAGAATTTCGTCCTTTAATTTTGGAGCGATAGGGTGCCAATTAAGATTAATACCAATATCTAGAAAATAAATTGAAATTACTAAATATATTACAAATAATAAATAATAATAAATAATAATAAATAATAAATGATGCAAGAACTACGAACGCACCAATTTTCATGAACATTTAGTAATTAGGGTATTATTGAGGGGCAAGAATGTAAACTTTAAATTCTCGTCCAGAAAAATCAATGATTTGGTGTTATAAGCCTTATAAGCCAGTCGTCGATATATCTATTATATTTCAGTATCCTTAAATACCAGCTGATAGTTTACCCTAAGGTACAGAGTACGAGCACCAAAAGAATTTCGCTGACCATCTCGTTAAATCCCTTCTCAGAGGTCTATTTTAGTGGTACATTTAATGGTGGGAGTTGTGCTACTTGAGCCTCCGTGGCTCAGGCGGCAGGGCGTCGGCCTCTCACCGCTGGGTTCTGTGGTTCAAGTCCCGGTAACTCCATCTGAGATTTGTGCTGAACAAAGAGTAGACGGGGCTGGTTTTTCTCCGGGTACTCCGGTTTTCCTTGTCATAATTCATTCCGTAAACACTTTAAAATATCATTTCATTTCATCTGTCATTCATTAGTCGTTGGCCCAGAGCACATCCACTGGCTTCGGCAGCCGGCACGATTCCCATCGTCGCCGCTAGATGGGGGTTTCATTCATTTCATTCCTGACCAGGTCGAATGTCTGGAAACAGGCTGTGGATTTTCATTTTTTTCAATTGTGCTACATATTAAAAGACTCGCCGGCAAATTTGGATTGTGTGTTGGCCACGGTTTATAATACTAACATAACTGAAATGTTCTCAGTAGGGTGTCAATAGGGAACATTTTCAATGCACTATGAGCAGTTACTTATAGCGTATTACTGACAAAACCGTGAAGGCAATTGGTGCAATCAGTGACTTTATAATCTGCATCATTCTCTCAGACTCCGGGGAAAAAGCCACACCTTGAGGTTAAACGGATTTAATAAATAATATTACTCAGTGTTCCCACCCCCCACGAAATATCGAATTTGAGGTGTGAGATAACTTAAAATTACTTTTATCACTATAGATGTGTGAGCTTTAACAAGACAATATTCAGAGCGTCGGAATTTTTCATTCCCAAATGTGTGTGTATCTTTGATTAAATAACTCATCTTTACGAAACTTGTGGTTTAGCCTTTGAGTTATTTATACAGGCAACTAGAGATGGTGTGAGATTAAGATTCCAGCAGTAAACCTTGCATGATTCCAATACAACCGGTTTGATACACAGAAACTGTATTTGAAGGAGTATAGTACACATATTTACATATGCATTTCGCTCACAAATGTACATGTCCAATGTGGTAAGTATAAATGTCATGAAAATCAATACATTTTCTTTAAGTTAAAAGGATATAGGCCTATAACTAACTAAAATATAAATTCAACTACTGGTAGACATTTGAGTGCTGACAACTGCTGACGAAGTGTTCTGGATTTTATTTTTGTTTAACAGTTCCACGTAATTCGCGAATAAGTGGGTGATGGTGATGGGTTGGTTGTAAAGCAATTGTTGGGGAATCTGAAAACAGGTTTGTACTTTTAGAGCTGGTTAGGAATGGTAAAGAACCACTTTACTATAACAGATAAATAAAGAGACTACGAGGAGGTGCAGATTTGAAATAAATAGTGAATGTAAGGTGAAACTGAAGGAAGTTGGTAAGAAACTGAATCTGTCAACGAAGTCATGATGGCAAGCATAATTGGCAGTCATACAAATTTTAGTGAAAAATGGAAGTGTATGTACAGGTACTTTAAAGCAAAAACCAGGTTCCAAGAAGGACATTCCAGGAATCATTAATGAACAAGGGGAGTGTGTATGTGAGGATCTAAAAAAACAGAAGTATTCAGTCAGCTGTACGTAAAGATTGTTGGTTACAATGATAATGTCCAGATAGAGAAAGAGGCAAATACTAAAGAGGTATTACAATTTATCTATGATAACAATGACTTTTACAATAATGATACAAAATTTGAAAACTGGAATAGCGGCTGGAATTGATAGCATTTCTAGGATATACTTAAGACAATGGGTTGGGATATAGTAACATATCTGAAGTACTTATTTGAATATTGTTTGCATGAAAGAGCTATACCACATGAATTAAGAGTTGTTACAGTAGCCCCTGTGTATAAAGGAATGGGTGATCGACATACACCTGAAAATTACAGGCCAGTCAGTTTGACATGCAATGCATGTAAGGTTTCAGAAAGCATTCTTTCTGATTGTACACTGACTGACAGAGCAAATGCAACACCAAGAAGGAGTGGTCAGAACTTTATGCCAATTGCAGGGTAGACTGACGTCACTGAGGTATGCTCATGATGTGAAATGCGCCGCTGTGCTGTGCACGTAGCGAACGATAAATGGGACACGGCGTTGGCGAATGGCCCACTTCGTACCGTGATTTCTCAGCCGACAGTCATTGTAGAACGTGTTGTCGTGTGCCACAGGACACGTGTATAGCTAAGAATGCCAGGCCGCCGTCAACGGAGGCATTTCCAGCAGACAGACGACTTTACGAGGGGTATGGTGATCGGGCTGAGAAGGGCAGGTTGGTCGCTTCGTCAAATCGCAGCCGATACCCATAGGGATGTGTCCACGGTGCAGCGCCTGTGGCGAAGATGATTGGCGCAGGGACATGTGGCACGTGCGAGGGGTCCAGGCGCAGCCCGAGTGACGTCAGCACGCGAGGATCGGCGCATCCGCCGCCAAGCGGTGGCAGGCCCGCACGCCACGTCAACCGCCATTCTTCAGCATGTGCAAGACACCCTGGCTGTTCCAATATCGACCAGAACAATTTCCCGTCGATTGGTTGAAGGAGGCCTGCACTCCCGGCGTCCGCTCAGAAGACTACTATTGACTCCACAGCATAGACGTGCATGCCTGGCATGGTGCCGGGCTAGAGCGACTTGGATGAGGGAATGGCGGAACGTCGTGTTCTCCGATGAGTCACGCTTCTGTTCTGTCAGTGATAGTCACCGCAGACGAGTGTGGCGTCGGCGTGGAGAAAGGTCAAATCCGGCAGTAACTGTGGAGCGCCCTACCGCTAGACAACGCGGCATCATGGTTTGGGGCGCTATTGCGTATGATTCCACGTCACCTCTAGTGCGTATTCAAGGCACGTTAAATGCCCACCGCTACGTGCAGCATGTGCTGCGGCCGGTGGCACTCCCGTACATTCAGGGGCTGCCCAATGCTCTGTTTCAGCAGGATAATGCCCGCCCACACACTGCTCGCATCTCCCAACAGGCTCTACGAGGTGTACAGATGCTTCCGTGGCCAGCGTACTCTCCGGATCTCTCACCAATCGAACACGTGTGGGATCTCATTGGACGCCGTTTGCAAACTCTGCCCCAGCCTCGTACGGACGACCAACTGTGGAAAATGGTTGACAGAGAATGGAGAACCATCCCTCAGGACACCATCCGCACTCTTATTGACTCTGTACCTCGACGTGTTTCTGCGTGCATCGCCGCTCGCGGTGGTCCTACATCCTACTGAGTCGATGCCGTGCGCATTGTGTAACCTGCATATCGGTTTGAAATAAACATCAATTATTCGTCCGTGCCGTCTCTGTTTTTTCCCCAACTTTCATCCCTTTCGAACCACTCCTTCTTGGTGTTGCATTTGCTCTGTCAGTCAGTGTATTAGACATGTTTGCGAAATTAACAACTGGTTCGACAGAAGGCAGTTCGGGTTTTGTAAAAAGTTATTCCACTGAAGCTAAACTTGAAGGATTCCAGCAAGATATTCCAGATATCTTGGATTCAGGAGGTCAAACGGACTGTATATCGATAGACTTGTCTAAGGCATTTGATAGGGTGGATCATGGGAGACTACTGGCAATAATGACTGCAATTGGACTGGACAAAAGAGTGACTGAATGGGTTGCTATATTCGTAGAAAATATATCTCAAAGAATTAGAGGAGGCGAAGCTTTATCTGACCCTATAATATTTAAGAGGGGAGTTCCTCAAGGAAGTACTATTGGACCTTAATGTTTTCTTATATAAATAAATGATATGAGTAAAAAATTGGAGTCAGAGAAAAGGCATTTTGCAGATGATATTATTCTGTATAGAGTAATAAATAAGTTACAGGATTGTGAGCAACTGGAAAATGACGTCGATAATGTTGTGAGATGGGCAGCAGGCAACGGTATGATGGTAAACGGGGTTAAAAGTCAGGTTGTTAGTTTCCCAAATAGGAAACGTCCTCTCGAATTTAATTAATCCGTTGATAGGGTGAAAGTTCCTTATGGGGATCACTGTAAATACCTAGGTATTAATATCAGGAAAGACCTTCATTGGGGTAATCACATAAATGAAATTGTAAATAAAGGGTACAGATCTCTGCAAATGGTTAAGAGGGTGTTTAGGGGTTGTAGTAAGGGTGTAAAGGGGAGGGCATGTACGTCTCTGGTAAGACCCCAAATGGAGTATGGTTCCAGTGCATGGGATCCTCACCAGGATTACTTGGTTGAAAAATGTAAAACAAAGGAAAGCAAATTGATTTGTTCTGGGTGGTTTCGACAAAAGTGTAGCGTTACAAAAATGTTGCATAGTTTGGGCTGGGAAGACTTGGGAGATAGGAGACGATCAGCTCAACTAAGTGGTATGTTCCGAGCTGTCAGTGGAGAGATAGCGTGCAATGGCATTTGTAGACGAATAAGTTTGAGTGGTGTCTTTAAAAGTAGGAACGATCACAGTATGAAGGTAAAATTGGAATTGAAGGTGAAAAATTGAGGCACATGTTCGTTTGTAGGAAGGGAAGTTATGGATTGGAATAACTTACCAAGGGAGGTGTTCAATACATTTACAATTTCTTTGCAATCATTTAAGAAAATGCAAGGACAACAACAGATAGGGTATCTGCCACACGAGCGACTGCCGTAAATGCAGATAAGTAGCGATTGCTAGATAGATAGATATATAGATAGATAGATAGATAGATAGATAGATAGATAGATAGATAGATTGATTGATTGATTGATTGATTGATTGATTGATTTATTGATTGATTGATTGATTGATTGATTGATTGCATTTTCAAGTTCAAAACTTACACACAAAATGAATCTCACAACAAATAATTATGATTATCTTTCAAATCTCGAAGCAGCTATTTTTCTACTATGTACTAGAGTGTGGATAATTTCTAATGGTACGACAGGAAGCTTTTCAGGCACAGTAGGGAGTGAACGTATGGTATGGCATCGTGGATGATCACCTCATTCGATCATAGTTATTTGAGGGCCATCCGTGGGGAGCACGCTATCTGTGGTTTCTCCACGATGAACTGTCACCGTTGTTGTAATATGGGTCACTCCTTGACCGTTGCAGAATGTGGTTTCAACGTGTAGGCATCCACCGCACGTGGCGATGGTCATCTGGAAACAACTCCATGCGATGTATCCCTGCTCCAACAGATTTCCCGATCTTACTCCCCTGGTATTTTTCCTGTGGAGCCTTGTAAAACAACGTGGTTATGCTTAGAACCCATTCAATCCTACTCAAGTTAGACACTCCGTTACCGACGTACACCTATCCGTTATGCCGGAGATGTTGCGATGTTCCAGATCGTCCTTAGCCTATAACTTCGCGGGGAGCTCCTTATCGACCATGGAGGTCGTCAATTCGAGCAGGCGCTACATTGAATGACGTAGGTAACTGAAATCCTATCACATGCTTCCTGGCCTTATCCAATCCAGCTCCATACCTTATGTCACGATATCAACGGTCCTATCGGGGCCACAGATACAAGTTAGTCTATGGAAACTATTAACTATGCAACTTCGACACATCCCAGGCAAGTGGGGGTAAAAAGTTAGGAAACTAACTTCACTTGCGTATGATTAGAACTTCCGTACATTCTCGCTCTGTCCACTATCTCATTTCATACGGCGCCCCTACTAATTGAGGTACTGAGGGACTTGGCGTGCAACGGGCAGTTCCCAGCCTGTGCAATACCCGTTCCTCGTCTTTGTGTGTACCCCCTGTTTTAACATACGTGCTCTTCGTTACTCTGCTCGTTACATACATTCATTCATGGTACCCATAACGAATTAAAAGTGGAATTTACGATTCCTGTTGTCTGCTAGCCCGTAACCATACATCACATTTTATTACACCGATTATGGAGACGGACCGACGTTTTTCAGAATGGTAATAACATGACAGGTTGAATAAAACTAGATCGCAGGGGGCGAGCCACCCGACATACTATACAGCCTATTGGAGAAGCGGAAGGTTCCGTAATTCAACATTAGCTGCAGTAAAGTAGTTTGATGTACTCAAATGTGTTGTTCGCAAAGGTAACTCCCGGTTCAGACACGTTTCTAAATTTTTCAGCTGTCTGATGAAGTTTCGAAACCATTTCCTTAGCGAACCGTGCATAAGCTATAGATATTATTAAAGTAATCTGCAAATACCACTCTAAACTACGAAAACAACTTCCCTGCACCGAGTGACTTAGCTAAACTATTTGGGTCACGTGAGCTTGCATTCGGGATAATGTGGTTTCGAGCCTTACTGTGGGCGGCCCTATTCTACGGTAATTTATTGATATCTGAGTTATTCACGTATATAGATTAAAATATCACGGAAACGTATATCGTCCCTTAAGAATTAATGCCGCGTATCTGACAATGCTCTTCCTATCCATTATGTTCCTTAGGACTGGTGACGCCTCCCAGCCACTTGTTGATTTGCAGACCATCGGAGCGATTTACGTTGTGTTCATTTTCCTATACGGTAGTATAAAGGAAACTAAGCCTTGAATACGTTATACTGTAGCAGTGCGCATATACGTCATGCAAACATACGGTACGGTTCGGTACGGTAAGGTTAAGTTTCATGTACATGGCGGTATAGGAAAATGAACTTAACATAAATTGTTCTGATGGACTGCATGTCCGTACGTGACTGGGAAGCGTGACCAGTCCTAAGGAACATAATTGATGGGAAGAGCATTGTCAGATACGCGGTATTAATTCTTAAGAGACGATATGCACCTGAAATATTAAGTGTTTTATTGGTCAAGTAAAAGTAGCTCGCACGTAAAAGAGAAGAGTAGATTAAATATTTCCATTCAGATACCCATATTACGCACATTTATTATTATTAGTATTATTTTAATTGTGTGCAGCCTTTGGGTTATGACGGTCTCTAAGAACGGTGTGTGTATACCAACTTCAGTACGTTCGGCCCCAAACGTGTTAAATCTCACTCATGGCTATCCTAAAAGTGATTCCCCATGGCTTTTCACTACAATCTCTGATAACATAACTGTATGTGCATGAATTAGAGGATACAGCTTTCCCAGTTAATTTTATGTAATACACACGCAAATGCGGACACCTCGTCCCTCTATATTATGATTTCTTAAGATTTTTTTGTATCACGGACCCCTTTGAATATCTGGTGAAACTATGGATTCAATGTTATAAAAATGAAGATGAGCTCTTAAACACAACATTACAGGCAATAGACATATTTTATTCTCTTTAAAGAATGGTTGTCTATACACTGTATGACATAGGCTACAGAAAGTATGAATAAAAAACATCTTAAACAAATCTGCCGTTTTTGTTTCATTATCCGCCGACTAGTGTCCACAAACTGAGCTCATTCCATACAGAAATGGAATACAGTCATCATGAGCAAACTGAACTAAACAAAATAAACCTCTTTAATTCAGTTTTGTCCGGCTCCAAGCTAAGTGGTTAGCATGCTGGGCTGGGCCCTGGGTTGGATTCCTGGCCTGGTAGGGGATTTTTACTTTCATTAGTTTATTCCTCTACATTGGGTCTGGGTGTTTGTGCCATCTTCAACATTAGAATTCAAGTCAGTTAGGGTCCCATATAACGAACGCGCAGGTCACCCATAACACGTCAGTTCAGAAGACCTTAACCAGACCTCTCCGGAGGCCGCGCGATATTAAAAATAATTTTTAAAATCAACTCCAATGTGAATGTTGTTGTTTGGCATGAAAAAGGAGATGAAACTCAGGAAAGGTTCTTAAGAAAGCGACACGCATGTCATTTTGACAACCAATGGATTTTGACTTTTTGTTGTGATAGAAACAAATGCTGCATTGTTGAAAATATCATTTCGCAGATACCCTTTTGCTGTTTGCATTAAAATTGTAATGAGTATATATTTTGGATGTTTATTTCACTTTTAAAGACCCTTTGAAACTCATCCACGGACCACCAAAGGGATCATAGATCCCAGAGTATGAAACCGTACTGCAAATGATAAGACTGACTTCACTCGGTTGTTGGTTTCGATACACTACATATAGTCGCTGCACGGGCAATACATCGTATCGCACAATGCTCTTCCTACCCATTACTTTCCTTAATCTCGTCACGCGTCCCAGTCACACATGGATATGCAGTCCATCAGAGCAATGTTCGTGTGTTAATTTTCCTATGCCGGCTCAAAAATGAAAATGAACCTTGTTGTAACGTACAGTAGGATGTACGTTTTCATGAAGTATCTGCGCACTAACAGTATAATTCATTTAAGGTTCATTTTCCTTTGGCAGCAGCACAGGGAAATGAACACAACGAATGATGTTATGATGGACTGCATATCAATATAGGCTGGGAGGCGTGATAAGTCTTAAGGAGGATAATGGATATGGAGAGCATTGTGGAATACGATATATTGCCCGTCGAGCGACGATATGTCTTCAAATTAAGCAAAATCTCTTTACAAAGGAAGATAATATTTGAACTGTTTGGGCCACATTCTCACACTGACTTACACTACGGAAACATATCGTCACTTCACCGGTAAAATGTTGTAATCCACAAAGCTCTTCCTATCCATTATTCTCCTTAAGACTGGTCACGCCTCCCAGCCACATATGGATATGCAGCCCATCCGAACAATGTCCGTTGTGTTCGTTTTCCTATGCCGACGAGTAACCAAAAATGAACCTAACATGCATTATACAACAGGAGTGCGTAAATACGTAATGCAAGCATACATTCGTATAGTACGGTACAGTAAGGTTAATTTTCCTTTACACATGGGCATAGGAAAATGAACACAACAAAATTTGTTCTGATGGACTACATAACCATATGCGGCTGGGAGGCGTGACCAGTCTTAAGGAGAATAACCGATAGGAAGAGCTTTGTGGATTACAACCTTTTAACGGTGAAGCGACGATATATCTACAATCAAGTTAACACGGAGTTTATTTGTAGAGTTGAAGTGAAACAATAACTTGATTTATAAGCATAATACGGATTTGTCTAATACTGGCCACTAATGAGCTCTCTCCTTATTTGCTCCAGGTTTTGAAGGCCCAATGTGGTAAGGTGTTAAGCGGTCAAATAGAACATTTTAGTTTCATGTAAGGTAAAGGAAATTTAATGTCCACACATTTTTAATACAATGAAAATTCTCAACTACGGAAGTAAGTTTCGAAATTACTTTTATGTACAATTACCTGGAATACAATCCATGGCTAAACATACTTGAAACTGGAGTATCATTTTGAGAAGGCTTTATTAGAAAGGAAGATTTGGGAATAATTTCCTCAAATTCCTTCACATTTCAATATAAGAAGGAGAGAAATAGGCCTGACGGCCGAGTATATTTTAGAGTTCAGTAGTGAATTAAGGTTGCTCGTATGTTTACCCCGCAATTGTAAAACACTTAATATTTGCGTGAGTCAGTGCTCATCAAAACAAAGATGTGTCACAATACTACGACTTACTTTGCGGAACAAATTTTATTTGTAAATAAGGGGATTTGCCTCCTCTACCTTGCCATGTCACTCGTTCATTACCTACCTCTTGTTACAACACCCATTCTCCCCACTTGCCTTGCCATCCTTTCTCCCTCTATATTCAAATTCAATTGCGTTAAGGCCATCGAGGAAGTGGGGCGGTAAAACCGGGGCTATAGCCAAGCCACATTCCCCTTCTTTGAAATGTACCTCATTTATATGACACAGTAACGAAGATTTCTTCAAACTCTGGCACACTGAGTAATGCAGCTGATTAGGTGTCCACAAACTGAGCTCAAGATTGCGGTAATGAATCCAAGATGTAGTTAATTTACCTTCTAGACCGGGGCCGGCAGCTCACCAACAGTTAGCTCCTTATTTGTAATCATGTAGGCTGAGTGGACCACGAACCAGCACTCAGATCCATTTGAAAGTTCCTGATCTGACCAGGTATTGAACCCGGCGCTTCCCTGAACCGCGTGGCCTGTACACGAAGTACTGACACCAAGAAATTGGGAAAGAGGCCAGGAGAATGAGAAGAGAGAATAAGAATATAAACTGGGGCCTATTCAGGTAAACTGAAGATATTGAAGTATAACATGCTCAGCGAGACGACTTACTCGGATAAATAGTTTGCAGTTTAACCGAGTACGCTACATCTCAAAAAGTTAGTTCAGTTCGTCTCACGAGGAAGGAAAAATAGCTTCTTAACGCTCTGATTACGGTAAAGGAACCTTAAACAAATCCTCCAGGTAGGAGATGGAGACGCTACTCCAACATCTCGATAATAATAATAATAATAATAATAATAATAATAATAATAATAATAATAATAATAATAATAATAATAATAATCGACCTGTTGTTTTCAGCGATTTGTTGTTGTTGTTGTTGTTTGTTGTTTTAAGGTGCCTAACATCGAAGGTCATCGGCCTTTCAACGATTTTAACGACTCTTCAAAATTGTAGAACTGACTGACTCAGCAAAGAGGGAACGTCTGGATGTGTAAAGACTAAGTGATGTATGGGTCGGAGGAAAAGAAGAGGAACAGATCGGAGGATATCAGTTGTTCTTTTTAACAGGTGTTAAATGAGGAACGGCAGAGAGTGCGGTGAGATTGTTCAGTAGGGAAACAACAGCATGTTGTTAGGCACGTAACTGAAGAACGATGCAAACATATTTAACGGCTGGGGGAATTGAGTCGGTTAGTTCCAAAACTCAACATGTTAAAGACAATTGAGAAAAATTGGAAAAAATGTTATTAGTGTTAATATCGGTATTAAAGCGTTGAGAATGTGTGCTGTGATAAACAACAATGTATTACACAATGTGGTTTGGAATGGATTCTGAGGAATGTTCCAGGCTTAATAAAACTAAACATTCATATTTTCACGTTTAGTTCAAGACAGCTCTCATTTGATGATAATGTTACATTTTACGATGGGGGAAAATGGGAACCTTTTCATCTTCAATGATTACTTCAATATTAAGTGTAAATAAATATTGTCTTCTTCAAGAATACTTTCAAATATCATCGCTGTAGATCATTGGTTCACTTCCTCCTTCTGTTGTTATTCCTGCTCTTGGAATTTGTCAGTTCCTTGTAGAAGCTGAGATCTGGATTAGATTTCCATTCACTATCATAATGCTTCGTGGGTATATTTAGAACGTCATTAACTTTTGTAATTTTAGGTAAAACACCAAGGTGCATTTGTTCATTAAATATTTGGTTTATGTTTTTGCCTCTTCTGCAAACACCTTTCGTCTCTCCCAGGTTTGTGAAACTCGTTGCGTCGGCTTGAATGGTTACTGTGATGTTCTTCCGTTGTATGATGAACATTTTTGTGGGAGCGGGTTAACAAAAATCTCATATTTCATACTCAAAATTCTCTACACTCCCTGATATGAAAATAGCATCAATAGGATCATAAATTGAACCCTGAAGATCACTCTATGTTCTAGGATATGAAAATGACTCTAAATTTTATTGTGGTGACCATAATACACGCCCAGATGCCGTTGTAAGGATCCTTTAACATTAATAATAATTCCAATATCACCGCACGGAAGTAAATGACCAAAGACTACCGCACAAGAATATCCCATGAATATCCCAGAAAATAACAATAAATCCATGGGAGAACGTCCCAGAAAATATTACAAGTCCCACGTTGTAACATATTTATTTACACGTCGCAAGTCGTTAAATATCATGAATTATTTGGTTTGAAGATCTGTGTGATCCAGGCATACATCACTCCCTTAGTTAATATTCGACTTAGAAAATTGTGACGGCAAGAATACGTGGTCGCTTGTTTAGAGCTATAACACAACAAAATATCAATGGCTTACTTCTAAAACCTCGTAAGTACCAATGCTCTTCCTAGCCATTATATTCCTTAAGACTGGTCAAGCCTCCCAGCCACGTATTTATATGCAGTCCATGAGAATAATTTTTGTTGTGTTCATTATCCTATGCTTGCCTGTAGAGGAAAATGGACGTTACCATGCCGTAAGTTAGGGACGATGTATGCCTGGCGAATTTACGCACTCCTACAGCATAATACATATAAGGTTCATCTTCATTTACACATCAGCATAGGAAAATGAACTCTACGAAAATTGTTCTGATGGACTGCATATCGATGCCTTACTTCTAAAATTTCGTATCTCCCAATGCACTTCCCATCCATTTTCTTCCTTAAAACTGGTCACGCCTCTCAGGCACATTTGGATGTACAGTCCATCAGAACAATTTTCGTTGTGTTAATTTTCCTATGGTGACATGCAAAGTAAAATGGACCTTAAGTACATTAAACTGTAGGAGTGTTTAAATCCGCCATGAAAACAACATCCTTACAATACGGTGTGGTAAGGTCCATTCTCCTTTACACGCCAGCATAGGAAAATGAACACTACGAAAAAGGTTCTGATGGATTGCATATAAATATGTGGCTGGGAGGCGTGACCAGTCTTAAGGAATATAATGGGTAGGAAGAACATTGTAACATACGAGGTTTTAGAAGTAAGCCGACGATATAAAAATGTGGCTTGGAGGCGTGACTAGTCGTAAGGAATATCATGGGTAGGAAGAGCATTGGGACATACGAGGTTTTAGAAGTAAGCCAACGGTATGATCTTAATACGATGGACATAAACCTCATTAAACATCTCCCTCGAGGATAATAAAGAAAGAACGCTCCCATAAGTTCGAAAGCACGAGAACTGTTGAAATCGTTAAATTATTTTGAGAAGATTTTATATTGCATCGCATCGAGACTCAATTTATTTGGAGTGCCTACGAAATTATCCATAACTTCGCAAAATGCTCCAATACATAATGTGTGTGGAAAAACAACACATCCTCGAATCGCCGTAAAATATTCGGTATCAAATAACACTAGCGCGAACTTTACAATATCTATATATATAAAATAAGAGTTTTGTCTGTACATTGCTCAGAATTTGAAAAGAATGCTATTTTTGTATAGGTCATGTTCACAATAACAAGAAAATGCATTTTTTACATTTCCGTAATTTCTGTCTGTCTGTCTGTCTGTCTGTCTGTCTGTCTGTATGTACACGCATCACGAGAAAACGGTTGAAGAGAATTTAATAAAAATCGGAATGTAAAGTCGGGTGATGAACCGCTACAATCTAGGCTACAAATTATTTTAATCACGCTGAGTGAAATGGTAGTTTAGGGGAAGGCCTGAAATTTAATTCTCAAATATTTATGCTATTAGCGGTCGTGTCTTAACGAAAATCGCTAGACAAGGATGGGAAATAAGTCGCTACAATATAGGCTATACACGCTGAGAAAAATGGTAGTTTAGGGGAAGGCCTAAAATTTAATTGTCGAATATTTAATTTATTAGTGGTCGTATCTTCACGAAAATTGGTATGAGAAGTCGGGGAATAGGTCGCTATAATCTAGGCTATCAATAATGTTATTCACACTGAGTGAAATGGTAGTTTAGGGGAAGGCCTGAAATGTAATCTATATATATAAAATAAGAGTTTTGTCTGTACATTGCTCAGAATTTGAAAAGAATGCTATTTTTGTATAGGTCATGTTCACAATAACAAGAAAATGCATTTTTTTACATTTCCGTAATTTCTGTCTGTCTGTCTGTCTGTCTGTCTGTCTGTCTGTCTGTCTGTCTGTCTGTCTGTCTGTCTGTCTGTCTGTCTGTCTGTACACGCATCTATAGAAAAGGACTGAAGAGAATTTAATGAAAATCGGCATGTAATGTCGGGTGATGAACCACTGCAATCTAGGCTACAAATTATTTTATTCACGTTGAGTGAAATGGTAGTTTAGGGGAAGGCCTGAAATGTAATTCTCAATAAATTATTTATGTTATTAGTGGTCGTAACGATAAATACTACATAACTAACATAACTTTAGTTATGTCGTAAGTTCGTAGTAGTTATGTAAGAAGTTATTAAACTTCCGATCACTTATGTCTTATATGTTGTTACTGTACCTCATATAATCAGAGATATTCATGAATTTGGATTTTTGTTACTAGGTCCATATCAGCGCCGAGTCACGAGAAAATGGGTAAACAAAATTTAGTGAAAATCGGTATGTAAAGTCTGAGAATAAGGAACTACAGTCTATGATATCAATAATTTTGTAAGACACCCTAATATCACAGAGTCGAAAGAAAACTAATGTGAAGGCCTGCAATATAGAAAGCTCATAAACTTTATCAACAATAACATTACATTGACCATTGTTTGTTGTGATGTGCTTTTTGTCTTCTGTTTCCTCTCATCCCCGATAGATAGGATTACTGCAGCGTACCAAGGTTTTTTTAATTTGCTTGACGTCGCACCGACACAGGATGGTCTTATTGCGACGATGGGATAGGAAATGAACAGTGGTGTGAAGGAAGCGGCCTTGGCTTTAAGGTACAGCCTGGTGTGACTGGTGTGAAAGTGGGAAACCACGGAATACCATCTTCAGGGTTGCCGGCTGTGGGGTTCGAATCCACTATCTCCCGGATGCAAGCTCACAGCTGCGCGCCCCTAACCACACGGGCAACTCGCCTGGTCGTACTGACTGTAACAGCCTGCCTGTATATTGGCTGAAGTAGCTGGGAAGTAAGATAACTTTCTTCTTTAGGGATGCCATTCCTCTGGTTCATACATTTTCTGATATATCTGGTACGTAACACACTGGTTCATCATAGTATTCGAGCTATTCAATTCCTACTCTGAGGCACTGATTGGAATGAGTAGTGTGCATATTTAACGAAATAATGACAGAGGAGTGTTCACGGCAGTCTGCGACCTGGTTATTCCAGCTCTAGAACTTTGGACTCTTAGATCGGCACCGTAGTACTGTTCGTTGAAAGTGAGAAAGTGTGCGGTTTGTCATTTGATCGAGTATTTTATATGATAACATTGCTTTCAATCACTACATTCCTACTGACGTTTTTGTAATGACCTATGTTGAATTCAGTTAGGAAAACCACCAAGTCAGTCTTTCTGAGAATCCCGTAGCGAAGCACGGGTACATCAGCTAGTTACATTATAACACACATTATTCGACTCCAAATCGTCGACATGAAGAATTAAATATCATAAATGACCTCAACAATATCCACAATAAAGCACAACATTTTCCAAATCAACACGAAAAACTCCTTATTCGTATGAGGTAACAAATTTACGCTCTTTACAGGATCCAAGACTAACGATTTCACAAAAATTCTTATTCCGTATCGAAATGAGGTTTGATAGTAAAAATATTTGCCAGGCATACATTTTACAGAACTTAATGGGTGAGAATTATATTAGCAGTTCCTGATTATCTATACATAATTCTTTATTACGGCAAGCTTTGTGGATGAGCTACCGAAACATACTGAACAAAATGAACATTTATATGAAGTTTTGCACGACAGGCATACAGAGTACCTGTAGTGAAAAACAGGCTTAATTCCCTTTTTATTTTCTCAATGGTTCCATAGTTTAACCTTTTAAACATAAAAATCGAAACTGAATATGTGGACGTCGTAATGCAAAAAAAAGCATGTTAGGTGAGAACTTCATTGGTCAAGTCTTATTTCTAAGATCAAGGGCATCAAACTAACATTATGGTTATGTCCGCCGATATAAACCTCACCCAAACAATTTATGGATATGAGTTAAAAAGTTGGCCTTGAAAAGCTCTGCTAATTTATCGGAATAAGAAAATACAGGAAATCACGTATCGATGGCTTACTTCTAAAACCTCGTATCTCCCAATGCACTTCCTATCCATTTTCTTCCTTAAGATTGGTCACGCCTCCCAGCCACATATGGCTGTACAGTCCATCAGAACAATTTTCGTTGTGTTCATTTTCCTATGGTTACGTGTAAAGGAAAATGAACCTTAAATAAGTTAAACCATAGGAGTGCTTAAATTCGCCTTGAAAACAGCATCCCTGCAATACGGTATGGTAAGGTCCATTTTTCTTTGCACGTTTGCACAGGAAAATGAACACTACGAAAACTGTTCTGATGGATTGCATATAAAAATGTGGCTGGGAGGCGTGACCAGTGTTAAGGAATATAATGGGTAGGAAGAACATTGTAACATACGAGGTTTTAGAATTAAGCCAACGATATACAGTACAGAAATTTGATTTCTGCATTTTGTTGCTGCTCTATACAGGGGAAAATATTATTGCAGGTAACCATTTCTTAACTTGCACCTTGTCTGAAAATCTGTGTTAGTCATTGAGGGGTTTCTGATCCAAAAGGCGCTATTTACACCCTCAGAAATTTGTGAAAAACGCCAGGAAAGGTATAATTAAAAGCACGTTTAATTAATTAAATCTCTCTGGTCTGGATTGATTATGACATTCGATATTATTCAGTTACTGCAATTCATGTGGACGAAACACTAAAACATATCGTCGCTCGACCGGTAAAAGGTTGTATTCCACAAAGCTCTTCCTATCAATTATTCTCCTTAAGACTGGTCACACCTCCCAGCCACGTATGGATATGCAGTCCATCTGAACAAATTTTGTTGTGTTCATTTTCCTATGCCCATGTGTAAAGGAAAATGAACCTTACAGTACCGTACTGTAGAATGTACGTTTGCATTACGTATTTATGCACTTCTAGTGTACAATGCATGTAAGGTTCATTTTCGTTTAATCGTCGACATAGGAAAACGAACACAACGGACATTGTTCTCATGGACTGCATATCCATATGTGGCAAGGAGGTGTGACCAGTCTTAAGGAGAATAATGGATAGGAAGAGTATTGTAGGATACAACGTTTTACCCGTGAAGCGACGATATCTTGAAATGGAAATAGCACCTATTGAACAGACACCGCTCAATTATGATAATGTGCTGTTAGTTCAGAGCATAAATTTGGGACCATCGAGCTCGATAGCTGCAGTAGCTTAAGTGAGGCCAGTATCCAGTATTCGGGAGATAGTGGGTTCGAACCCCACTGTCGGCAGCCCTGAAGATGGTTTTCCGTGGTTTATAATTTTTACACCAGGAAAATGCTGGGGCTGAACCTGAATTAAGGCCACGGCAACTTCCTTCCCATTCCTAGCCCTTTCCTGTCCCATCGTCGCCATAAGACCTAACTGTGTCGATGCGACGTAAAGCAACAAGCAAAAAAAAAAGTCGGACCTTTAAAATCACCTTCGTATCACTACAGAAACGTCCCTTTACCTCTAGTTCAAGTATTGCTGTCAAAGAGAAGCTAACACACAATTTCCTGCGGCATGGAGTGAGTAATATTTATCTTAGCGTAGTCAACAAGTGTTACGGCTTCACTAGTCGAAGAACGTTAACATGTCCGGAATTACGCTGTAAACGTATTTTATGAGGTGCCGTAGAATTATAGCATTATTGTGGAGTACGTGCAAATTAATCTGGGGAATGTTCTGATTTAGGACGATTGCAATCAGCGTCGGAATTCTATCCTTCGATATCTAATGCGCTTTCCAGTCGAAATCAGGAAACGGATAATTCTCACGATTGATTTTCCATATATCGATGGCTTACTTCTAAAACAAAGTACGTCCCAGTGCTCTTCCTATTCGTTATGCTCCTTAAAACTAAACACGCCTCCCAGCCATCTATATATCGTCGTTGCTGGGACAAAACCTCTTATGTGATAATATTTTTGGAGATATACTGACCCGCAGCACATACATTACGAAGAGCGAGAATTCCTTGACAATATTCACACAATATTGCACCTTAGATGACAGAACCTTAGCGGTCAAAGTTCTAAGCTAAAATATTTCACATAGGAGGTTTTGCCTGGCAGCGACGATATATAAAATAACTTGTCCTGACTGACTGACTGACTGACTGACTGACTGACTCATCATAGCTGAGCCAAAACTACTGGACATAAAGGAATGAAATTTTGAGGATACATTTATATTGCAATGTAGGTGCTCGCTAAGGGAGGATTTTTGGATATCCCGTCGCTGAGGGGGTGAAAAGGGGGGTGAATTTTTAAAAATATATCTCTATCTCGAAAATTTACAAGATTCTCCATTAAAAATAAAGAAACACGTATTTTTTGTTTTCGGAAAATCCCACTAGGAGACGTGAAAAAGGGTGAAAAATGGGTTGAATGCCTTTAAGGAGGATACTTATATCTCAGAAACTGAAGACTTTACAGACCTGAAAATTGGTGTTTAGAATCTCCTTTAAAAATAAGGAAACGTGTATTTTTTGAAAAATCCAATTAATGAGGGTTAAACAGGAGTGACAAAATGGGGTGAATTTTTTGAAATTTTAAAAATTAGAGTATCTATAACTCAAAACTTTAAAAGTTTACAGATTAAAATTTGGTATTTAGAATCTCCTTTAAAAATAAAATACACGTATTTTTTTTGCTAAGGGGGGGGGGGGTAGAAATTTTGAATGAGGATATGTATATCTTATAAACTTGAAACTTTACAGACGTAAAACATGGTATTTGGAATCTCCTTTAAAAATAAGGAAATACGAGTTTTTTTGTTTTCTCAAAATCCCATTAAGGGGGGTTGAAAAAGAGGGGGAAAATTGGTTGAATACCTTTTATGAGGATACTTATTTCTCAAAAACTGAAGATGTTACAGACATGAAAATTGGTTTTTAGAATCTCCTTTAAAAATAAAGAAACAAATATTCTTTTGCTTTTGAAAAATGCAATGAATAGGGTGGGGGTGGGGGGTTGAACGGGCGTGACAAACGGGGTGGAAATTTAAAAAATTATATCTAGGACTGCAATATATCTCGGACACTTAACTGTTACAGACATGAAAACTGGTACTCCTGTAAAATTAAAGAAACGCAGATACTTTTTCTGAAAATCCACTTAAGGGGAACAAAAAAGGGGATGAATTTTTAGAATGAGAATATCTACAGTATATATCAAAAACATAACATGTTACTGGAGTGAAAATTGGTATTTTTAATTCCCTTCAAAAATAAGAAACACGTATTTTTAATTTTCGGAAAAAAACACTTGGGGGGGGCGTTGAAAGGACGGAAAAGTAGGTAGAATTCTTTGTATTACGATACTGATATCTCAAAAACTGAAGACGTTACGGACATGAAAATTTGTGATTGGAATCACATAAAGAAATGCATTTTTTTGTTTTCGTAAAATCCACTTAGGCGGCTGTGTAAAAATTGAAAGATTAGTTAAATTATTTGCATGAAACTACTTAGGTCTAAAAACCTATGGATGATGCAGACACGAAAATTGGTGTTTGGAATCCCCTTTAAAAGTAAGGTAACTATATTTCTTTGATTTCGGAAAATCCAATTAAGGGGGATGAAAGAATTGAAACATTTATTGAATTATTTGTATCAAGATACGCATACCTTATGAAAACTAAAGTTGATACAGACGTGAAAATTGGTATTCGGAATCTCCTTTAAAATAAACAAAAGCGCATTGTAAGGGGAAAATAAACTTGCGGGGAGGGGTTGAAAAAGAATTGAATTCCTTTTATGAGGACAAATATCTAGAAAACTGAAGATGTTACAGTCGTGATAATAGGTATTTAGAAGCTCCTTTATAAGTAAACACATATTTTTTGTTTTCGGAAAGTTCACATAAGGAGGTGAAAGGAAGTGAAAACATTGAATTCTTTTAATGTGGATACTTACGTCTCAAAAACTGATTGTTACAGACGTGAAAATTTGTGTTTGGAATCTCCTTTAAAAATAAAGAAGCACGCATTTGGGGGAGGGGGGCAAGAATCAATTTAACGGGAGTGCGGTGAAAAAGGAGTTGAATTATTTTTCTGAGGATACTTATATCTCGAACAAAAGATGTTACAGACGTGAAAATTGGTATTCGGAGTGTCCTTTAAAAATAAAGAAACACGTCTTCGTCTGTTTTTGGAAATCCACTTACGGGGGGAAGGAATTGAAATATTCGTTGAATTATTTTTTTTTTGCTAGGGGTTTTACGTCGCACCGACACGTTGAATTATTTGTATGAGGATACTTATATCTCTAAAAGATAAATATGTTACCAACGTGAAACTTGGTATTTGGAATCTCCTTTAAAAATAAACACGTATATTGTTGTTTTCGGGAAATAGACTTTGTGGGGGGTAGGGGTGAAAGTAAGCAAGGAAAGAGCTGAATTCTGTTTAAGAGGATACCTATATCTCAGAGAATGAAGATGTTACAGACGTGAAAGTTGGTATATTGAATCTCCTTTAAAAATAAAGAAACACATTTTTTTTGTTATTAGAAAAATCCACTTTAGGGGTTGAAAAGAATTGAAAAAGTAGGTGAATTTTGGAAATGAGTACCGGTATATCTGCAGTATATGTCAAAAACTTAACACGTTACAGACATGAAACTTGGTATTTGCAAAGCCGTCTAAAATACAGGGACACGTACATTTTCTTTTCGGAAAAGGCACTTAACGAGGGGTGAAAAGAAGTGAAAAAAGAAGTGAATACATTTTAATGAGGATACTTATATCTCACAAACTGATGATGTTACAGACGCGAAAATTAGTATTTGGAATCTCCTTTAAAAGTATAGGAAGATGTGTTTCCTTTTTTTTTGTGGAAAATGGGAAGGACTAATAAAGATGTTAATTATTTTTATGGGGATCCTTATAGCCTATCTCAAAAACTGAAAATGTTACGACGTGGAGATAGATATTTGGAATCTCCTTTAAAAATTAGCATTTTATTTTTCGATTTGAGAGAAGACTGTTTCTCATATATATAGTTCTATGTTGCATGGTCATCTTAGCTCCAAAAGGCAATAACATAAAGGTAGTCTACAAGGAGTTTGCGGGGTAAATCAAACTCAATATGTCGATGAACGTTTATACATTAGAGATTTTCAGATAATGTCGTAGTACAGTACCAAGGAACGATTACTTTTATTATTTTAGGAAAACCACGTGAGCGAAGCCGCGGGTAACTGCTAGTCTATTTATATTCAGTCTAACAGGATAATTTCCAATGTGTTCATTTTCCTGAGCTTAATTGTAAAGGAAAATAGACCTTACCATACCGTATTGTAGGGATGTTGCTTGCAAGCGAATTTACGAACCCCTACAGTATAATGTATTTAAGGTTTATTTTCATTTACACTAAATCATAAGTAAATGAACACAGCGAAAATTGTTCTGATGGGCTGAATATCCACATGTGTCGGGGAGGCCTAACCATTCTTAAGGAATATACACTAGTGTCCAAAAGTTAAGTATAATCACCAAACGAGGCCATACCACCTGATAGGAATGTCAGACGGATTGCTGAACAAACGGAAGCTGACTCACACACCACATGTCCCAAAACTTGTCCAAGAAACAATGTCAGAAAAGTTCTGATAGCTCAGGTACACCTTTGACATCAAATAAAATCTTGGCAGTGTCTTCCACAACAAAATATGCTATTAATAGGGTTACCCCTAACGGCCACACATGCTTCGCAGCGACGCCGCATGCTTTCTATCATATGGTCCAAAAGCTCTCGTGGCAGTCGACCCCACTCCTCCGAAAGGGCAATGCGAAGGTCTTGGAGGGTCCTTGGTGAAGGCTGACGAGATGCAATTCGCCTCCCCAATGCATCCCAGGCATGTTCTATAGGATTGAGATCCGCAGAACTCGCTGACCAGTCAATGCGATGAATGTCTTCCCCAGCCAGAAATTCATCCACCAGAACACCGCGGTGCGGTGGGGCATTATCGTCCATTAAGAAGACGTCTGGACCAACCTCACCTCTGAAGAGTCGAACATGTGCTTTCAGTACCTCATTCCTGTATTTCCGAGCGTTAACGGTGTTCCTCGGTCCACCCATGAAGTTATGAGGGTCGGTAGGGCCATTCAACAAGGTGCCGCTCCACATCGTAATTCCACCACCACCATACTGGTCCCGTTCCACAATGCTGCTGTGTTTGTATCGGCTACCCTTTTCTCTCCAGACTAATGTGCGACTAAGTTCTGAAAACTGAAGCAGGATTCATCTCTGAAAACCACACACTCCATTCAATCATAGTCCAGTTTCGATGTTGACGGCTCCACAGTAAACGGTCCCGTCTCTGTGCTGGAGTGAGCGGGACGCACACCACTGGACGTCGGGCAAATAGCCCTGCTGTTCTGAGCCTCCGGTAAACAGTTTGCCGGGAAACGGCAACCCTTGAGGCGGTTGCAAGCTCTGCCGACAATTGTCTTGGAGGTGCACTCTGATTTCGTCGGGCGGTTAGGGCCAGATATCAGTCCTGCTGTGGGGTGGTTACCCTTGGTCGACCTGGTACTGGCCTACGATCAACATCTCCTGTGTCTCGATATCGTCTTCATAGCATGGAAATGACACCCCCGAAGATGGTTTTTCGTGGTTTTCCATTTTCACACCAGGAAAATGCTGGGGCTGTACCTTGATTGAGGCCACGGCCGCTTCCTTCCCACTCCTAGCCTTTCCTTGTCCCATCGTCTCCATAAGACCTATCTGTGTCGGTGAGACGTAAAGCAACTAGCAAAATATTCACCCCTTAAAAAAGTATTCACTCCTCCATTAATGTTTGACGTACAAAATCAAAATTTCACAGGTTAGTCGCTTATACGTCCTAGGTGTTTAATCAGAGATGGTTTAAAACATAAAATGAGTCCGTACTGGGTTCAAGTGAATGGTAGATAGTAAATAATATTTCCCCAAAACCGTTTGATGTACGAACTGAGGACGTATTTTACAGGTTCGGCTGACAGTGGACTCTCCACAATGTAAAACGTTGAATAATAACTTTCATTTTAAAGCCGTAGCGAAGCACGGGTATCGTGCTAGTATAAGATAAATCAAGGTTTACTTTGCTGTCAGCCGGGCTGTGTGGCTCAGACGGTTGAGGCGCTGGCCTTCGGGCCACAACTTGGCAGGTTCTCTCCTGGCTCAGTCCAGTGGTATTTGAACGTGCTCAAATACCGTCAGCCTCGTGTCGGTACCTTTACTGGCACGTAAGAGGACACCTCTACAAAAAACGTGAAAGTAGTTTGTGTGACGTAAAGCTAATTCAATTATTATGATTATTACTTTTATAATAATAATCGCTTATACGTCCTAGATGTTAAATCAGAGATGGTTTAAAATATTCATATGTGTCCGTACTGGGTTCAAGTGAGTGGTAATAATAATAATAATAATAATAATAATAATAATAATAATAATAATAATAATAATAATAATAATAATAATAATAATAATAATAACAACAATGAATTCTTCTTCTTCTTCTTCTTCTTCTTCTTCTTCTTCTTATTTTGCTGTCAGGTCCTTCGACAGGTTTTATGATGATGGACAACTTAAATAAAAAGTGGAGAATAAAACTCTAACACTTCACATCGCTGGCTTACTTTTGAAACCTCGTAAGTCATAATGCTCTTCCTACCCATTATATTCCTTAAAAATGGTCACGCCTTCCAGCCACATATTTATATGCAGTCCATCAGAACAATTTTCATTGTGTTTGCTAGCGTGTAAAGGAAAACGGAACGAGCTCGATAGCTGCAGTCGCGTAAGTGCGGCCAGTATCCAGTATTCGGGAGATAGTGGGTTCGAACATCAGCCCTGAAGATGGTTTTTCCGTGGTTTCCCATTTTCACACCTTAATTTAGGCCACGGCCGCTTCCTTCCCAGTCCTAGCCCTTTCCTGTCCTATCGTCGCCGTAAGACGTATCTGTGTCAGTGCGACGTAAAACAAATAACAAAAAAAAAAAGGAACCTTACCATACCGTATTGTAGGGATGTTGTTTGCATGGCGAATTTACGCACTCCTACAGTTTAATGTGTTTAAGGTACATTTTCGTTTACACATATGCATAGGAAAATGAACATAACGAAAATTGTTCTGATGGACAGTACATCCATATGTGGCTGGGAGGCGTGACCAATCTTAAGGCAGATAATGAATACGAAGTGCATTCGGAGGTACGAGGTTTTAGAAGTAAGCCATCCACATGTTTCTGGTACATGATCGCAAGTAGGATAGTCCCCAACCCAATGGATGCACGTTGGTAAGAATATTGTTAATGATAAATATTATCGTATCAAAGGGTCAGTCATCGAGGACAGTGGCTGAAGAAAAATTGTAAGAATGATATATTTTACTGTAATAGTAAATACATTTCAAAATCTTATTGCAAAATACTGTATTTATATTTACGTTCAATGTTTTCTCTTCACGGAGTTGCTGTATCACATGAGGTGTGATTAAATGATAATGACTTGAAGATCTCGTGCTATAATTATTTTAACTAAACGGTGCACTGAACTGGCTTGAATCGTCCTTGAAGACACCCAGGATTTTTTCTAGTATTTTACCATTTAAAAACAGGATACCTTGATAACTCTGATAATTCAATAGTACTAAAGAACCGGTAATGGAATCCGTGACACTATGATTTCTGTGGGAGAAATTCTATGAAATACATCTATATATATAAAAGAACATGTCTTGACTGACTGACTGATTTGACTGACTGACTGACTGATTCATCATCTCCGAGCCAAAACTACTGGATATAAAGAAATCAAATTTTGAGGATATATTTGTATTAGGGTGTAGGTGCTCACTAAGGAAGAATTTTCGGGTATTCCGTCGCTAAGGGGGTGAAAAGGGACGTGAAATTTTTAAATGAGGATATCTATATCTCAAAAACTTAAAAGTTTACAGACGTAAAAATTGGTATATGGAATCTCTTTTAAAAATAAAGAAACACTTGTTTTTTTGTTTTCGCAAACTCCCATTAAGGGGGGTTAAAAAAGGGGGAAAATTGGTTGAATACCTTTTATGAGGATACTCATATCTCAAAAACTGAAGATGTTACAGATTTGAAAATTGGTATTCGGAATCTCCTTTAAAAATAAGGAAACACACGTATTTTTCTGTTTTTGAAAAATCCATTGAATAGGGGGTGAACGAGGGTGACAAACGGGGTGGAATTTGAAATGTATATATCTAGCCCTACAATATATCTCAGACACTTAATATGTTACAGAGTTGAAAACAGGTACTCGGATTCTTCTGTAAACGTAAAGAAACACAGATAATTTGTTTTCCGAAAATCCACTTAAGGGAAACAGAAAAAGCGGGTGAATTTTTAAAATTGGCATATCTACAGAACATCTCAAAAACTTAACATGTTAAAGATGTGAACATTGGTATTTTAAATCTTTTGGAAATAAAGAAACATGTATTTTTTGATTTCGGAAAAATACACATAAGGGAGGGGGTAGAAATGACTGAGAAGGGGGTGATTTATTTACTAGGATAGTGATATCTCCAAAATTAAGTTGTTACAGACGTGAAAATTGGTAGGTATATGGAGACTTCTTTAAAAATAAAAACATATCTACGTATTTCTTTTTCTCGGAAAATCAAATTAAAAGGGACGAAGTAATTGAAAAATGAGTTGAATTCATTGTATGACGATGCTTATAACTCAATACTAAACATGTTGCAGAAGTGAAAATTGGTATTTGGAATCTCCTGTAAAAATAAAGAAACACGCAGTATTTTGTTTTCGGAAAATCCACTTAAGAGGGTGAAAGAATTAAAAGTTATTTGAATTATTTGTATGAGGATACTTATATTTAAAAAATCTAAAGACATTACTGACGTTAAACAGGTAAGTGGAATATGTTTAAAAATAAAGAATGATGCATTTTTGGAGAAAATCAACTTGGGGGGTGAGTTTAATTCTTTGTATGAGGATAAATATATCTCAAAACTGAAGATATTAGAGTCGTGATAAATGGTTTTGGAAGATCCTTTATAAATAAAGAAACGCGTATTTTTTGTTTTCGGAAAATTCACTTAAGGGGGGAATGAGAAAGAAGTGAAAAACGTCGAATTATTTTTATGGAGAAACCAATATCTCAAAAAAGTGAAGGTTACAGACGTGGTATTTAGAATCTTTAAAAATAAAGAAACACGTATTTTTTGGGGTGGGGTTTGGGAATGAAGTTAACGGGCAGGGGTGTGGTGAAAAATTAATTGCATTCTTTTTATGGGGATACTTAGATCTCAAAAACTAAAGATTTTTTTACAGATGTGAAAATCGGTATTTGGAATCTCCTTTACAAATAAAGAAAACACACATTTTTGGGTGGAGGCGGCTGGAAAAGGAGTTGAATTCTTTTTATGAGAATACTTACATCTCATACACGGTAGATGTTGCAGACATGAAAATTTGTATTTGGAATCTTCTTTCAAAGTAAAGAAATACCTATTCTATTGTCTTCGGGAAAACCACTTACGGGGGTAGAGTGTGAATGAATTGAAACCTTAGTTGAATTCTTTGTATGAGGATACTTATATCTCAAAACCAACGATGTTACAGACGTGAAAAGTTTTATATGGAATTTCCTTTAAAATTAAAGAAACACGGTTTATTTGTTTTTGGAAAATCAACCTAAGGGGGTTTCAAATAAGTAAGGAAGGAGTTGAATTCCGTTCTTGAAGGTACTTATATCTTAAAAACTGAAGCTGTCTCAGACGTAGTAGTTGGTATTTTGAATTTCCTTTCAAAATAAAGAAACACGTACATTTTGTTTTTGAAAAGTCCACTTATAGGGGGAGAGGGGTGGAAAGAAGTGAAGAAGAATTAGAATTCTTTTTATGAGAATACCTATATCTCAAAAACTGAAGGTTTTACAGACGTACAGACGTGAACACTGGTATTTGGAATCTCCTTTAAAAGAAATGAAACACGTATGTTTTTGCTTTCGGAAAACCCATTTAAGGAGACGAAATGAATTGAAAAAGCGGGTGAATTTTTAAAGGTATTACCGGTATATCTACAAATACAGTATATGTCAAGAACGTAACATGTTAGAGACAAGAAACTTGCAAATTGGGAAGTCTCTTAAGAATACAGCAACAGGTGCGTTTTTGTTTTCAAAAAGGGCACTTAACGGGGGTGAAAGGAAGTTGAAAAGTGAGTTGAATTATTTTCTATGGGGATACTAATTTCTCAAAAAATTTAAATGTTACGGACGTGGAAATTGGTATTTGGAATCTTCTTTACAAATAAAGAAACGTGTATTTTTTCGACTTGAGACATGACTGTTCTTCATATGTACATTTCTGTGCCTTATGGTAATCTTAACCACAAAAGGCAACACCTTCAAGCGTGATTTTTCGGTGAGTTTTTATACTTTAATGATTTTCATATAATGTCTTAGTACAGTGCCAAAGAACGATTTCATTATGAAATTACGAAATCGACGCCAGCGAAGACGCGGGTAACTGCTAGCATTGTTATATTTACGTGTGAGCATCGTAGTAAGGTGGGAAAGTATTCGCTATTAAATTTTGCTTAGAACAGTAGTTCTCAATATTTGGGAAATATTGTCCATATTCTTATATGATTTATAAAGTGTGTCATTGAACTCATACTGTAACATGCCCGCTATCTGTGCTGTTATTAGCAGGACATATCAAGAATTCGTATTATTTTCTTTTAATTTTAGCTTCAGCGTTGTCAATAAGAAATAAATTTATAGATATCTCTTGAAAATTACATTGTCCTAGATCTTGAGCTTTAAAATATTACGTAAGTTAGCATCAATTTATAATCACTTATGCGTAATATCGAAAGAAATCCTGATCCTAATTTTAGAATCTCAGTGCACTTCAACGAAACAAATTCCAAATATACGGCGATATTTCACTCAATTAAACATTAGGTTGTGAATTAAAATGTTACAAAAATCTGAATATATTTGGCTTTTTAAAATATAACTTCTAAACGTTCTGTGAAGGTTATACAGCGTTTAACTTTAACTTTAAATTGTTATAATTGGCACCGTGTAATATATATTTTATAGCGAAACAAAAAATCTCATAAAAATGTTCACGTCTGAGTATTATTTTTTCAGATATACTGTAAATTTACTCATTTAAAAAATTCACCAGCTTCTTCAATTATTTTCACCCCTTAGGTGGGTTTTCCAAAAACGACAAAATATGTATTTATTTATTTTGAGGAGATTCAAAATACCTATTTTCAAGCATATAACATGTAATGTTTTAGATATACCCTATGTATACTCATTTTAAATAGTTATCTACTTTTTCAGTTCTTTTCAGACCCTTTTGTAGATTTTCCGGCAAAAATCTTGTTTCTTCATTTTTAAAGGAGATTCCGAATATCAATTTTTCACGTCAGGTGCATCTTCATTTTTGAGGTGTAAGTATACCCATTTAAATATTATACCGATTTCCCAGTCTTTTCCAGCTCCTTTAAGTGGATTTTCCGAAAATAAAGAAATTACGTGTTTCTTTATTCTTAAAGGACATTCCAAATACTATTTTTATGACTGTAGCATTTTAAGTGTTGGGATATATATATTTTTAATTCACCCTATCTTCCCCTTACTTTCACTCCCCCTTAAGTGGATTTTCCGAAAAAGAAAATTACACGATTCTTCATTTTTAAACTAGCAGTTAACAGCTGCTTCGCTCTTGTGGATTTCGTCATTTGATAAAAGTAATCGTTCCTCGCTATACTGTACTAAGGCATTTCCTTAAAATCACCGAAACATTCAGTTTCATTTACCCCAGAAAATATTTGAAAAACACGTTTGTGGTTTTGCATTTTGGGGCTGGGGGCTAAGATGACCATGCAACATAGAACTGTACATGTGAGAAACAGTCTTCTATCAAGTTGAAAAAACATCTTTATTTATTTTTAAAGACATTCCAAATACCAATTTCCACGCCTGTAACATCTTCAGTTTTTGAGATATTTGTATCCCCATAAAAAGGACTTAAACCTTTAAATGTCCTTTCCCCGGCCTTACCCCAACCTCAACGGATTTTCCGATAACAAAAAGTATGTGTTTCTTCATTTATTAAAGGAGATTCTAAATACCAGTTTTCACGTCTGTAACATCTTAAGTTTTTGAGATATAAGCATCCACATAAAAATTATTCAACTCACTTTTCACTTCTTTTCACTCTCATTTTGTGCCGTTTCCGAAAACAAAAATTACATTATCCTGTATTTTGAAAGGACTTCCCAAATACCAAGTTTCATTTCTGTAAGATATCGTCGCTTCACCGGTAAAAGGTTGTAATCCACAAATTTCTTCCTATCGATTGTTCTCCTTCAGACTGGTCACGCCTCCCAGCCACATATGATTATGCAGTCCATCAGAACAAATTTTGTTGTGTTCATTTTCCTATGCCCACGTGTAAAGGAAAATTAACCTTACTGTACCGTACTATACGAATGTATGCTTGCATTACGTATTTACGTACTCCTATTGTATAATGCACGTTAGGTTTTACCCGTGAAGCGACGATATACTGTACTCATTTTAAAATACACCCGCTTTTTACATTCTCTCCAGTCCCTTAAGTGAATTCTCCGAAAACAAACAAATGCCTGTATCTTCATTTTTAAAGCAGATTCAAAATACCAACTTTCACGTCTGTAACATCTTCAGATTTGAGATAAAAGTATCCTCAAAAATAATTCAACTCTCCTTCACTTTCATCCACCCCTACCCCCTTAAGTGACCTTTCCGAAAACAAAGGTACGTGTTTCTTTATGTTTAAAAGAGATTCAAAATACCAACTTTCACGTCTGTAACATTTTCAGTTTTTGAGATATAAGTATACTCATACAAAGAATTCAATGTTTTCACTTCCTTTCACCTTCCCACCTTATGTGAATTTCTCGAAAACAAAAAAATACGTGCTTCTTTGCTTATAAAGGAGCTTCCAAAAACCAATTATCACGACAGTAACATCTTCAGTTTTTTGAGATATGTGTCCTCATAAAAGGGGTTCATCTCCTTTTTAATCCTTGCCCCTCCGAGTTGATTTTACCCCAAACATCCGTGTTTCTTTATTATTAAAGGAGATTCTAAACAGGAATTGTCACGTCTGTAAGATGATGTTCCTTTATTTTTAAACTAGCTGACGTACCCGTGCTTCGCTACGGAATTCCACACTGTATACAGAATTCTAATGTACATGTTGTGAGCAAGATTGTATTAAATTGCATAGCTCTTGACGTTACCCTAGAAGCGCGATGGGGAAGTCACGAAACATTTTTACTCAGATGAAGACTGAGTTAGGGAGTTTTCACTGTAATGGTAGACCCGCTTGCATACCATCAGTCACAATCAGGTTGGAGAGTTTTCATTATATTGGTAGACACTCTCTCTCCGCCTGCCTTTTTACATCCTCAGAAAGACTGTCTTAGCGGTTTTCCGAACTGAAATGAACATACATTACAATGACGTCAGTAGGAATGGCGCGATTAAAAGCAATGCTTTCATGTGAACTATTCGATAAAGTACAACACCACACATTTTCCACTTTTAACGAACAGGATTACACTGCTGATCTAACAGTCCAAAATTCCAGAGCTGGAATGACCAGGCCGCAGACAGCCGTGATTCGTGACCACTCTTGGTCTCTTTTCGGGGGAGAGGAGGGTCGAATAGTGGAGACTACCAGGGCAAAATCTACGCCCTTTTACTAATCTGTTTCCTAGGAGTACCTGATGAGTGGGAAAATATCAATTCACTACACTGGGGGCAAAAAGAGCTATCTGAATTGGAGGCAAATTTTTCCTCCAAGCCAGAGGAGAAACCCCCTCTTCACTGATACTTTAAAATAAATGAATGTAGAATTTAATAAAAGTGAAGAGGAAGAAGCTTTCCTTAAGAAACGGCTCTTTTCAGGGTTGAAGTTTGAGTTATTTAGTGAATTGTGGTGCTATAATTTGGAATAGGCCTAAATTGTTATTCTAGATCAGGCCATAATACTTCTACTACTACTACTAAGTCAGACTCTGCCCTAAGTATACACATTGATCATTCAAAACAGAGCGTCAGAGTAGGGATCGAATATCTGGAATACTATGAAGAACCAATGTGTTACGTACCAGCTGTACCTGAAAATGTGTGAGCCAGAGGATTGACATGCTAAAGAAGAAAGTTTTCTAACTCCCCGGCTATTTCCCGCCAATATTCAGTCAGGCTATTATACTCGGTACTCAGCAGTAATCTATCGGAGTTGAGAGGCAGCATAAGAGACAAATAACATCACAACAAACAACGGTCAATGTAATGTTATTTTTGATCAATGTAATGCGCTTTCGATATTGTAGGCCTTCACAGTTAGTTTTCTCCCGACTCTGAAATACCACTCACCATAGGTCAGTACTGTAAACTTGAATATAACATAAATGATCGGAAAATGTATTCTTTGTAACGTTTGTCATGTAGTACTTTTCGATAGGAGCAAAAACATAGGCACTTAAAAATTAAATTTTAGGTGCCTTCCCCGAAACTACAATTTCATCCAGGTTGAACCAATTTTTTATAGTGTAGACTGTTGTTTCTTATTCCCTGACTGTATATCCCGATTTTCATTAAATTCTGTTCACCCATTTTCTCGTGGCTCGTAGTCGATATGGACTTAGCAACAAAAATACAAATTCATGTATGTATGTATGTATGTATGTATGTATGTATGTATGTATGTATGTGTTTTCATAGCCGGTACGGTAAAAATGTATAAGACATAAATTGTCGGAAATTTAATTCTATATAACTTTGGTTATGTAGTATTTATCGATAAAACCACTAATATTGTAAATAAGTTGTTTGAGTATTACATTTTAGGCCTTCCCCTAAACTACCATTTCATTCAGCGAGAATAAAATTATTTATAGCCTAGATTGTAGTGGCTCATTCTCCGACTTTGTATACCAGTTTTCAATGAGATAGGACCACTAATGACGTAAATATTTCAGAATTAATTTTTAGGCCTTTCCCTAAATTACCATTTCTATCAGCGTGAATAAAATTATTTATGGCTTATTCCCCGACTTTGCATACCGATTTTCATTCAATTATTTTAAGCCGTTTTCTAGTGATGCGTGTACAGACAGACAGACAGACAGACAGACAGACAGACAGACAGACAGACAGACAGACAGACAGACAGACAGACAGACAGACAGACAGACAGACAGACAGACAGACAGACAGACAGACAGACAGACATTACGGAAAAGTAAAAAGTGCATTTCATTTTTACTGTGGATATGACCGATAGAGAAATACCATTCTTTTCAAATTCTGAGCAAGGTACAGACAAAACCCTTATATATATATAAGTATAGATAGATGAGGTTTCCAAATACCAATTTTCATAACTGTAATGTCTTCAGTTTTCGAGATATTAGTATTCTCATAAAATGTATTCAACCAATTTTTCACCTTTCTCACGTCCCTTAATGGGATTTTCCGAAAACAAATATTTCAATAAATTTCAATACTTTCACCCCCTTAATTGGATTTTTCGAAATCAAAGGAATAAGTGTTTCTTTACTTTTAAAGGAGATTCCAAATACCTATTTCCACGTATGCAACATTTTTAGTTTTTGAGGTATAAGTATCCTCATACAAATATTCAACTAATTTTTCAAACTTTCAAATCCGCCCCCCCCCCGCCTTTAAGTGGATTTTCAGAGAAAAATACGTTTTCCTTCAATTTTAAAGGAGATACCAATTACCAATTTTCACGTCTGTAATATCTTCAGTTTTTGAAATATTAGTTTTCTGATAAAAAGACTTAAAGCCCCTTTTAAGTCCATTTTACCCCCGCAAGTATTTTGTTCCAAAAAATGCATATTTATTTATTTCTAAAAGAGAGTAGAATACTAATTTTCACTTCTGTAACATGTTACGTTTTATGAGATATAGGCTACTGTTGGTATAGTATTTCAAAAAATTCTCCCCCTATTGTCATTCCTATTCACCACCCATTAATTGGATTTTCCAAAAACAAAAGAGAAGATGTTTCTTTATTTTTAAATGAGGTTCCGAATACCAATTTTCATATCTGTAATATCTTCCGTTTTCGAGATATAACTATTCTCATAAAAGGTATTCAAGCAATTTTTTACCTTTTTTCACCTCCCTTAATGAGATTTTCCAAAAGCAATAATAATACGTGTTTCTTTATTTTTAAACGAGTTTCCAAATCCCTATATTTACGTCTGCGATGTTTTAAGTTTTTGAGATATAGACATACTCATTTAAACATCTCACACTCTTTTCACCCCCCTTAGCAACGGAATATCCAGATATCCTCCCACGGCATGCACCTACTCTCTAATATAAATGTATCCCCAAAATTTAATTTCTTTATGTCCAGTAGTTTTGGCTCTGCGATGTTTTTTTTGGGTGGAGGGAAACCAACTTAACGGGTGGTGGTGGATTGAAAAAAGATGTGAATTCTTCTCATGAGGATACTTATATCTCAAAAACTGAAGATGTTACAGACATGAAAACTTGTATTTGGTCTTTTCTTCAAAGTAAAGAAACACGTAATCTTTTGTCTTTGTAAAATCTACTTAAGGGAGTGAATTAATTCTGTAACGATTGTGAAAAGCCGGGTAAGTGACAATGCATTTCCTAAACATTATTTTCCTTAAGACTGGTCACGCTTCTCAGGCACGTACGGATATGCAGTCCATCAGAACAATTTTCCTGGTGTTCATTTTCAAATGCTTATGTGCACAGGAAAATGAACCTTACATTCCTTGTAGCATAGGCCTGCTGCAGGAATGTATGTACGATTCCCTCCTACAGTATAATGGATGTATGTTTCATTTTCCTGTACACTTAGGCATAGGAATGTGAACACAAGGACAATTGTTCTGGTGGCCTGCATATTCGTACGTGGCTGAGAGGCGTGACCAGTACTAAGGAAAATACTGTTTAGGGGGCACATTGACAGTTACACGGTTTTTCACAATCGTTACAGAATTGAAAAATTATTCGAATTCTTTGCATGAGGATACTTTCATCTCAAAAACTAAAGATGTTACAGATGTGAAAGTTAGTATTTGGCATCTATTTTAAAAGTAAAGAAATAAGCATTTTTGGGGGGGAAATCAACTTGAAAAAGTAGCTTAATTCCTTTTTTGAGGATACATATACCTCAAAACTGAAGATGTTACAGTTGTGATAATTGGCATTTAGAAGCTCTTTTAGAAATTAAGAAAGAAGTATTTTTGATTTTCGGAAAATTCACTTAAGCCTAAGGGAGGAGGTGGAAAGAAGTGAAAAAATGTATGTCTTTTTATGGAGAAATTTATGTCTCAAAAACTTAATATTACACATGTGAAAATTTGTATTTGGAATCTCCTTTATAAAATAAAGGAACACGCATTTGTGGAGGGAGGGAATCAATTTATCGGGCTGGTGTTAAAAAGGAATTGAATTCTTTTTATGAGGATACGTATATATAAAAAAATGAAGATGTTACGGACGTGAAAATTAGTATTTGGAATCTCCTTTAAAAATAAAGAAACAAGCATTTGTACTTTTAGGAAAATCGATGTAAGGGGTGTGGGGTTGAAAATAAGAAAGGAGTGTGAATATGTTTATGAGAATAAGTTATCTTAAAGACTGATTCTGTTGCAGACGTGGAAGTTGGAATTTTGAATTTCCTTTCAAAATAAAGGAACACGTATTTTTTGTTTTCGGAAAGTCCACTTAAGGCGGGATGGTGGTGCATATAAGTGAAGAAGAAGAAGAATTATTTTTATGAGTGTACATTTATCTAAACACTGAAGGTGTTACAGACGTACAGACATGAAAACTGGTACTTGGAATCTCCTTTAAAAATTATGAAACACTTATTTTTCGGAAAATCCAGTTATGGGGCTGAATAGAATTGAAAAAGTGGGTAGATTTTTAAAATGAGTACCGGTATATCTACATTAAATGCCAAAAACTTAACATGTTAGGTACAAGAAACTTGGTAATTGTTAAAACTTTTAACAAATACACGAACATGTACCTTTTTGTTTTCGGAGAAAGCGCTTAACGGAGAGTGAAAAGAAGTGAAAAATAGTTCAATAATTTTTATGAGGATACTTATATCTTAAAAACTGAAAATGTTACAGACCTGAAAATTGGTATTTCGAATCTCCTTTAAAAATAAAGAAAATATATTTTTGTTTTCGGAAAAATACACTTAGATGGAGGTGAGGGTGGGAAGGACCGACCAGGGGGTTGAATTGTTTTTATGGGGTTACTTATGTGTACCATAAAACCTGTAGATGTTACAGATGTGGAAACAGGTATTTGGAATGTATTTATTTTTTCGACTTGAGACAAGACTTTCTCACATGTACAGTTCTATGTCGCATGGACGTCTTAGCCCCAAAAGGTAATACCACAAACATGGTTTAGAAATAATTTCTGGGGTAAATGAATCTCAATTTTTGGGTGAGTTTTTATACTTTAGGAATTTTCAGATAATATCTTACATTTAGTACAATGGCAAGATAGATTTCTTTTATCAGACTACGAATTCCATGGGAGCGAAACCGCTGATAATTGTTAGTTGTATACTACACACACACACACACACACACACACACACACACACACATATATATATATATATCCTTTAAAAATAAAGAAAATGTATTTTTGTTTTCGGAAAAATACACTTAGATGGAGGTGAGGGTGGGGAAGGATATGTGCTGATTTTAAAAATGTATCCCCTTTAACACTTCCCCTTAAGTGGATATTCAGAAAACATGTTCACCCCTTTTTCACTCTCGTTCACCACCCTTAAAATTGTAGAATTTCGAAAAACAAAAAATGCGTGTTTCTTTATTTTTAAAGGAGATTCCGAATGCCAATTTTCATGACTAACATCATCAGTTTTTAAATATATGTACCCACATAAAAGGTATTCAATCACGTTTTCACTTTTTCTACCCGCCCCCCCCCCCCTTATATCTCAGAAACTGAAGACATTACAGACCTGAAAATTTGTATTTGGAATCTCCTTTAAAAATAAAGAAACACGTATGTTTTTGTTTTTGGAAAATCCAATTAATGTGGGGTGAAAATAGGAGTGAATTTTAAAATAAGTGTATCTACTTTAAACGTTTACAGGTGTAAAAATTGGTTTTTAGAATCTAATTTAAAAATAAACACGTATTTTTTTGTTTTCGGAAAAAACCAATAGGAGGGGTGAAAAGCGTGAAAAGGGGGTTTGAATGCCTTTCATCAGGATACTATATCTCAGAAACGTAAGATGTTACAGACCTGAAAATTTGTATTTGGGATCCCCTATAAAAATAAAGAAACGAGTATTTTTGTTTTTGGAAAATCCAAATAATGGGGGGTAAAATGGGGGTTGATATTTTAAAATGAGTGTATCTATATCTCAAAACTTTAAAAGTTAAAAATGCAAAACTTGGTATTTAGAATCTCCTTTAAAAATCCACGTATTTTGTGTTTTCGTAAAATCCCAAGAGAAGGGGTGAAAAGGGGTGAAAAAGTGGTTGAATGCCTTTAATGAGGATACTTATATCTCAGAAACTGAAGATATTACACACTTGAAAATTGGTATTTGGGATCTCATTTAAAAACAAAGAAACACGTATTTTTTTGTCTTTGGGAAATCCAATGAAGGAGGGGGGGGGGCGAAGGTGAAAGAGTTGAAAAATTAATTGAATTAATTGTATGTGGATACGTACATCTAATACAAGCTAAAGTTGTTACAGACGTGGGGGTTAAACGGGAGTGAAAAATTGGGGTGAATTTTTAGAAAGATTATAACTACAGTGTATTTCAGAAACGTAAAATGTTACAGACGTAAAAATTGGTATTTAAAATCTCCTGTAAAAGTAAAGAAACACTGGCGATTTTTTTTGGAAACTCCACTTAAATGGGAACCAAATAGGGGGTGAAATTTTAAAATGAGAATTTCTACAGTATATCTCAAAAACGTAACATGTTACAGAAGTGAAAATTTTTTTATCTCTATTACAAATATTTTTTTCCGGAAAGACCACTTGGTCCGGGGGGGGGGTTAAAAGTGAATGAAAAAGGGGTTGAATTCTTTTAATTAGGATACTGATATCTCAAAAACTGAAGACGTTACAGACGTGAAATTTGGTATTTGAAATCTCTTTTAAAAATAAAGAAAGACGTAGTTTTTGTATTCGGAAATCCACTTAAAATGGGGGGGGGCAGGGAAATTGAAAAATTAGTTGAAATATGTGTATGAAGATACTATTATCTCAAAAACGAAAGATTTTGCAGACGTGAACACTGGTATTTGGAATCTGCTTAAAAAGTAAAGAAATACGTATTCTCGGATAATCCAATGAAGGGGGGGGGGGGCGAAGGTGAAAGAGTTGAAAAATTAATTGAATTAATTGTATGTGGATACGTACATCTAATACAAGCTAAAGTTGTTACAGACGTGAGAATTGGTATTTGTATCTCCTTTAAAAACAAAGAAAAACACGTTTTTTGTGGGGGGGGGGCGTGAAATGGAGTTGAATTTCTTTTTTGAGGACTCATATCTCAAAAACTGAAGATGTTAGAGGCGTGATAATCGTTATTTAGAAGACCCTTCACTCTTAAAGAAACAAGTACTTTTTGCCGGAAAATTCACTTGGTAGTTGGGGTAGGGGGGAGTGTATGAAAGGAAGTGAAAAAAGTGAATTATTTTTATGTGGATACTCATATCTCAAAACTGAAGGTAACAGGTATTTGGAATCTCCTTTAAATATAAAGAAAAACGCCTTCTTTATTCTTGGGTGGGGGGGGGGGGTTCAACTTAACGGCGGTGGGGTGAAAAAGTAGTTAAGACCAATCGATTTTACTGTTCATAATGTACTTATTCTGATCATTAATCGATCATTTTTAATCCTTCCTGGGTTCGTCTTCAAGAGCCATCTTTTCCTTTGGAGAACTTAAAGTTAGATTACAGTAGATTCTCCTAGCATATAAATAAAAATTTAAACACATTTGAAATAATAGGAATGATATTGACGGTGCAATTATTCTCATCTATCATAAGGTCAATAATGCACGGAAGTATATCATTCGTATTGCCAGAAATCCCGCGCACTTGCCTACGCGCGACAATGGTGCTGCTCACATTGTCAGCAATGACAATGGCAGCAGCAGCAGATGTCATTTACCACCAAGCAGCGGTCTTGCATCTTGCTGTAGGGTCCAGAACATCAATAATAATAATAATAATAATAATAATAATAATAATAATAATAATAATAATAATAATAATAATAATAATAATAATAATAATAACCTAAATTCAACTAATATCACCCACCCTAATAATAATAATAATAATAATGTTCTGGACGGTCTTCAAAATGTACGGACCGCGCTGGAAACGGATCCTGGCCGGGTAATGACTACGAATGCAGTCCGGCCGCGGGTTCACCAAGACGACTCCACGCCGGATCTCCTCAAGGATTTGATCCATATTAAAAATGTTTACAGGAAAAGATGGTAAAGATTTAGGGACCCAACTGACCGGTTGGAATACCTGGACCTAGCCCGGGAAGTACGAAATCAATTACTGGAAAGAAAGATTTAAAAATAGGAGGAACTTTGCCGTAATCTCTCAGAACACGAGTCAGATCACGAACTTCGGCGGATTATATATAAAACGTTTATTCATTTAATTATACATTTCAGTATAATACCGTAGCGAAGCACGGGTATTTTGCTGGTTGTATAGATAGATGGGACACCATGTACCAATTTTCACGTCTGTAACATCTTCACATTTTGAGATTAATAATGTATGGCTTATATATAATAAGTTACAAATATCTGCTGTAAACATTACAACTTTGTGTGATTCATTATTTCTAAATCAAGCAGTACACAACCATTACGGTGATGGTGGTTTGTTACAAGAATTCCTTTTAATGTTTTAATGTTTTAATGTTTCAGAGAATTCATCTGCTCTTGCAACTAAAATAGTCACGTCCAATTCTGTTTTTCAATGAATTTCGTTTCGCATTAGGCCTGTATCATTCGGACGGTCGTTTGAAAATCTGAAAAAGACGTTGGTAGCTATTCATCCGACAGCTGTCAGTCTATCGTTGCTTATGGAGGTGAATCTGTTACTGTGTAGGCAGGCATATATCTTGCCACGAATACCAATCTCCTGATCATTTGAAAAGGGCATCTTAAAAGGCTTATAGTGTTTGGGATGGTGGATTTGTCTCTCGGATGCGTTACTCGAGTTGGTTGTAGACTTTTTCGATCAGACTAAACTGGAACTTCTGGATGGCCACTCTATTTGTTTCATGTGGTGCATTTTCAGGAATCTTGCTCTAGCATTATCATGCATGGATACTGAGGTTTATCCAAGTTATCTCACATGAGGAAACACATCGAAAGAGTCAGATGCCTCAACTGAAGGTGCGGCGCCTTGTCAGAAGCATGAAAAGGTGTTGCGGAGCTGTTATCCATACGACGGATGACAATCGTGGTCATTAAGACGGTGTATGATCCGGGACCACTTTGTTTCTGAAACGTTGTACAATTATGTCGTGTGCTGAATGACCATATAACTAATTTCATTCCGATTCTTAATTGTTGCTAAGAAGAAGGTTTCTTTGCAGGTCTGTTTCCATTTCAATATGTACGCGTATCACAGAGACATGAAGTTATCAAGTAGTGACCAAATTTAGTTTTGAGCAGTGTGGTATTATTATTATAAGTAATTAATATTTATTCTTGTCATTCTCAGAGATTGTGAGCATGCCGTTCTAGTACCTCAAACCAGTCAAACTGGAGACAGAACCGTGAATTGGACCCAATCAGTAGAGGAGGAAGTTTCAATGTCAAATTCTAGAACACAGTAGCGAATGTATTACGGATAACAGTTGTATTCGATGTATTCAATTATGTATGTAGTGTTTGTAGTGGAAACTATAGGGTCACGCTGTAAAGAACTTCGAATCCTTATTTGAGATACATTCATTCAACTGATGACCCTCAAAGGAGTATTATATTCCCCTGAATTTCTGCGACAGAGCATTGGTATTGCCATTCGACGAGAGAATGTGGATAGAATGATTGGTTTCTTCCTTGACACCACTCTGCTGGGCATTTTTCTTTGATTTCTTATTAAACTTATTCAGCAACTATATTTGTATAGACTGATTTAACCTAATTCAAAGTATATACTAGGTCACCTGTATTAATTAAATACTCACTGCATGGGTGATTGTAAGAATGGTTAAGGGGGCTGATACACCTGGAAATATGAATATTTCATTTTTTTATCTGGAATGAAATAATGCCCATTTATTTACCTAAATCTGAAGATTTTATCGAAATTTCCAATTTTGACCGAGATATTTCGATTTAAATTCATGCATGTACGGAACTGTCAGCTGTGTGGGCGTGGCATTTTGTACGTTCCACCAATGTTTATTGTTTTGGGAATACTGGTTTGGAAGAAAAATGGCTGACTCCTGAAGGCATCATTATCCTTTGAACCGGAAATGATATTATGGGCTTGTATTGCTTTGTTATTCTGTGCTTCTAACCCAACCACGATGTTATGTTTTGAATCATGTCAAGTTTGTAAGACTCAGACAAAAGAAGAAGAAGATGGCTGGCATAAAATTAGAAAATGGTAAGGGTGTTGGTGGTGCGGGTCGTCTTACTGATGCTATCATAGATAAGCTGCAATATTATTATGGCAATGCCATAAGGGAAAATAAAGATAACTTGGAAGACATGAGGGAGGCTTTACGAAGTCTCTACTGACATTGTCCCTCAATAATATTATTTGCGAGAGGTTCAGGATCATGGTGTGCGTGGCGTCAAGCCCAGCCAATGGAACTAAGAAGGAGTATAAGCACCCTCAACCAATTCCAATGCCTGTAATGAAGGCAATTAAGCCAATATTCCAATAATTTGCTGCTACTGACCTCCTAAGCAGATGTCTGAAAGGTCGGACTCAAAATGCTAATGAGACCATTAACAACAAAATATGGACTGTTTGCCATAAAAACTCAAATTCAGGATGGACTGTTGTGAAAATTTCAGATGCTGAAGCTGTGTATCTTTTAATGATGATAATAAAAGCAAACTTGAAATGCTAGAATGTTTAGGGATCAAAGTTGGGAAGTATTCAACATATCATTGGCTTACTTCTAAAACCTCGCATGTTACAATGTTATTCCTATCCATTATATTCCTTAAGATTTGTCATTCCTGCCAGCCACATATTTATATGCAATCCATCAGAACCTTTTCATAGTGATCATTTTCCTATGCTAATGTATAAAGGAAAATGTACCTTAACATACCGTATTGCAGGGACGTTGTTTTCATGGCGAATTTAAGCACTCCTACAGTTTAATGTATTTAAGATTAATTTTCCTTTACACACGCCCATGGGACAATGAACACAACTAAAATATTTCTTATGGACTGTACATCCATATGTAGCTGAGAGGCGTGAGCAGTCTTAAGGATGAAAATGGATAGGAATTGCATTGGGAGATACGAGGTTTTAGAAGTAAACCATCGATCTGCTGTGTTTGAACGTGATGTTCTTCGGGTCAAATTTGCTGAAAAACTGCTTCAAGTGTCTTCAAAGGAGGAAAGAAGGACCAGAAGAGGCTGAAGATGGATGTACATGACAGGAACATGGAGAAGGGGGTACTACATATGCAGCAGGTGCCTTCCAGGGTTATGTGTAATTGCATATACTATGCATAGAGCCATTTTCCCAAAAGTTTATTTTTTACACAGAAAAGCAATAAATCAAGAACTTATGGTCCGTAATGGATGACATTTGGAATTTCCCTTGTTGGATATAAGTTATAGAGGATGGAACTTAATTACTGAATTCCTTCGAAAAATATCGATTGCTTACTTCTAAAACCTCGTATCTCCCAATGCACTTCCTATCCATTTTCTTCCTTAAGACTGGTCACGCCTCCCAGCCACATATGGATGTACAGTCCATCAAAGCAATTTTCGTTGCGTTCATTTTCCTATAGTAGGGTGTAAAGGAAAATGAACCTTAAATACATTAAACTGTAGGAGTGCTTAAATTCGCAACATCCATACAGTACGGTGTGGTAAGGTCCATTTTCCTTTACACATTAGCGTAGGAAAATAAACACTACGAAAACGGTTCTGGCTGGGAGGCGTGACCAGTGTTAAGGAATATAATGTGTAGGAAGAACATTGTAATATACGAAGCTTTAGAAGTAAGCCGACAATATGCTCAGTGCATCTAAAGCATCATGTGAAATTCTTAATTTTATTTAATATTCTAATGAAATACCTATAAAAGGGTAACTTATTCTTACAGTAAGTTCATAGAGTCTATCGTGGGTAATTCAGTGTTGTCTTTAAGGAAAAGATAGTTTATACGAGTCACATTGATAGTTTTCAAGAAATGTTGTTTTTGTAACGTTCATGGAACATTTATTTAAATATTTTAATCTGCAAATATTATTGCACTTGTATATCGTCACTGCCGGGACAAAACTTCCTATGTGAAATATTTTAGCTGAGAACTTCGGCCGGTAAGGTTCTGTCATCTAAGGTGCAATATTGTGTGAATATGGTCAAGGCATTCTCGCTCTTCATAATGTATGTGCTGCCGGTCAGTATATCTCCAAAAATATTATCACGTAAGACGTTTTGTCCCGGCAACGACTATATATTGAATTTTAAAGATTTATAAACCTAATGAGAGACCAGAATTTGTACTGTAAGTATACAAAGTTTAATTCAATTCCCTGTTATGGTTCCATAGATATAGAGTAATTTACAAAATGCATGCATTCCAGCCCCCTAAAAATAAAACAAACTTTCTTGGAAAGAACGGTACTGGTAGACAGTAGTTCTCATCATATCGTTACTTTTCTCATCGTCTCTCGAAACCCATTTGCATTGTTACATGCTTTCGTAGCTTAGTTTGAAACATAAACAGGCCTTGTGTGTTATATAACATATATACATATTTTCGCTAGTGATTTGACGTCGCACTAACAAATCGGAAGTTTTTGGCGACGCAATGATGAGAAAGAGATAGGATTGGGAAGGTAGTGACCGTGGACTTACATAAGGTACACCCTCGGCATTTGCTAGTGTAAAAATGGGAAACAACCGAAAACCATCCTCAGTGCTGCTGATGATTGAACTCAAGTCCACCTTCTCCCGAATGCAAGCTCACAGCTATGCGAGTTTAACTACGTGATCGACTTGTACGGCTCTGTATTGTAGGTTCTTATTCTAGCTGCTTCCTCAACTGCATAACACCAAGCTTGTTGAAGTCATTATTCTGTCTTTGGAAAACTGGTTTACGGAATGTGAAGATCCATTATTATGTGTGTTGAACAGGTTAAGCTTTTGCTCAGCTACAGCAGGGAGCTCAAGTGATGCTGTTTGATGATGATTCATTTGTATTCACATTTTGAATTAAAATTACAATAGTGCTGTAACGACTGGAAAAATCAGGTTTTATTCCCATTCAGATAGACTGAACTTCAGGAATTCAACTGCTACGCTGATGGTGAGAGCGAAAGCCTGAACGGCCGGATAATATTTAATGTACTACATTCCAATCCTACAGAAAGTATTGTGACATGAAATTCGTAAGTTGTGAAATGGAAGTATATAAATCCACTATTATTCAGGGCTTTATCCTCATGCTCATCCATTCATTTTGATTAACGTAACGAAAACTGAGAGATTGCTCCAAATGCTTTACTAAAACAAATTTCTCAGCAAACTATAATAAAATGCACTTTACTAATCATTTTATGCGTTTAAGCGCTGTTCTTTTACAGAAGAAGACAGCCACAGTGCACAAGTGAAACGAAACTCTGCACTTAACATTTTCAAAAGAAGTGACGTCAGGTGAAGGAATTTATTCTTCAAGACATAGATCTTGGCAGCAAAGTCACAGCTTAGTAATTAATTGATTCACTCATTTTTCAACAGTCAAATTGTTTTACTGTTAGCGATCAATGTAGGCGTGAATAAATTACATAGAAAAACTATCCCTTTGCACTCTTGTAAAGGATGTGCGTTTTGTGGGTCGTTATGTTACGACTTACTGTTGATAAAAGAGTTAAATGGTTAATTAGAGCATGATAAAAATTGAGCGTTATGAAATCTTACGTTATGCTCATGATAATATTACATTTCATAGAAATTCGAATCTTTCAATAAGAGTTTTCAATTAGAGTTGCTTTTATAGTTGAATGTAACAAGTACACACGCACGCATGCATACACGCACACACACATGTGAATTTATATATCGTCGTTGCCGGGACAAAACCTCCTATGTGAAATATTTTAGCTTAGAACTTTGGCCTCTAAGGTTCTGTCAGCTAAGGTGCAATATTGTGTGCGTACCATCAAGGCATTCTCGCTCGTCATATTGTATGTACTGCGGGACACTATACATCCAAAAATATTATCACATAGGAGGTTTTGTCCCAGCAACAACGATATACTGTGTGCATAATATCATTTCTTCATCTCCGCAAGGTCGGAATTTCTTACCCTGTAATGTTACTTAACGACCGTTTTCCTCCCTATGATAGTTTTCATATATCCAATACGAAGGAACCGTTTACCTGCAACATATAAATAGAGTATATCGTCGGCTTAATTCTAAAACCTCGTATGTTACAATGTCCTTCCTACCCACTGTATTCCTTAACACTGGTCACGCCTCCCAGCCACATATTTATATGCAATCCATCAGAACCTTTATCGCAGCGTTCATTTTCCTGTGTAGCCCTGTAAAGGAAAATGGACCTTACTATACAGTGTTGTAGGGATGTGGTTTTCATGGTGAATTTAAGCACTCCTACGGTTTAACGTATTTAAGGTTCATTTTCCTTTACACATAACCATAGGAAAATGAATACAACTAAAATTGTTGTGATGGACTGTACATCCAGTTGTGGCTGGGAGACGTGACCAGTCTTAAGGAAGAAAATTGATAGGAAGTGCATTGAGAGATGCGAGGTTTTAGAAGTAAGCTATCGATATACACACTTTCACTGTATTATTAGCAGAACAGGTCTATTATTTTCGACGACATTTACTTACGTCTTACTGGGCTTGGATTTTGGGCAAAACTAAGCAGTGCCAAATAATGTTTGAAATTATGTCAATACCTACCCGTATATAATGTCTTTGTTGTATTCAGCAGTACAAACAAAATCCCTTTGCTTATGGTCATCCTCTAGAAGGCAACATATAGGATAACTGGCCCTGAGAAAATTAGTGAGTGAATGTCTGTATTTTGGGTGTTTGTCCTTGCGACTTATTTATCACTGCAAAACAGACCTTCTGTCTCCAAGGTTTCCTCCCAGTTGTATCCTCCATAGTCAAGGTTTTCATTCTCCTTCTAGAATTTATTCTCCTCCATAGACCTCAAACGACCACAGCATCCAATAGAGGTATTTAGCACAGCAACATTCAATGTGCCGGTTCATAACCTAACGTTAATATCCATGAGCAAATATAAAAATGTCAGAGAAAAAAGAGTAAAATATGAAGAGTGGATTCTTTACACGCAGAGAAGAAAATGCATTATTCCGACATGGGTCAGGAGATCTTAACTGTTGATTATTAGTTATTCAACCTTCAGGTATAGCCTTAGTGTATTCCCATACGGTCACTTGGTGAAATTAATTCAGGTATTTATTAATTTATTTATTTATCACCGAATGCGTTGACCATGTGGTTAGGGTCAAGGATCTGTGCGCTTTCATGCGGGAGATAGTGGGTTCGAGCCACACTGTTGGCAGCCCTGTAGATGGATTTCCGTGGTTTCCGATCTTCACACCGGGCAAATGCTGAGGCTGTACCTTAATTTATGCCATGGACGCTTCGTTCCCAGTCTTAACCTTTTCGTATCCCATCGTCGCCGTAAGACCTATCTGCGTCGGTGCGACATAAAGCAAATTGTAAAAAATATCCTATCAAATCATGATAAAATCCGTTGATATTCCTTCTGTAAAGTAATAACAGTAAAATACTTATAACAGTGAAAGTCAAGCTCCTTGGTAAATGGCCAGATTGGACTTTGGGTCAGAGGGTCCCGGGTTCGATTCGTTGTCGGGAACTAGGTGCCGTATTCATGCCAGTACATTTTTCTTCATATACATAAAAACGCCACAATACCAACCACCACAGAAGCAAACAATAGTGAAAATATCAATCCATATATGGTTGAGTCAGGAAGGGCACCGGGCTGTAAAACTGGGCCAAATTCACTTCAGCTTTTACCCCCCAAAACGGAAAACAAGCTAGAAAAAATAAAAGGATTGGCACAGGGAAACCCTATACGATTTTGCTTTAAAATATGTGCAAATGGTAACAGTATTTGACAAGGTACAACTGTAGTCAAAGGGTAAATTGTCCAAACTTTGTCGTTTTTTAGCACTGAACTTAAGATTAGTAAAAATATTTTCTGGATATTTCTGTGGGCACAGGAACCTCTTCCATCAACACTGTGCATGTGACTTCGGTGCCTAAATTTTCTAATGCACGATCGTGAGTTCCCTTTCTGCAGAAAACGAAAGCGTTACGGCCCTTTATTCTGTTCTTTGGCTACTTATTTCATTTTTTACATCTAACGGGAAAGAAAATAACAATTAGCGGGTACACTGTTTGGTGTTTTATGCTCCAAACACTGTGCGTGACAATTTTTTTCCAGAAATACTGTAGAAGTTGTAAACAAAATTAGCAGTTTGTTATACAAGTCGCAGGTTCGCTATTTCACCACTTACGCAAAATGTATTACTGTGGTGTCTCCTGTAGAGTAATTGTTGGTATTAATTAATCATTAGACAATTAATTGTTGCTATGATTGTGAATGGGTGGTCACGAAGTTGTGGAAAGTTCTATATCAACATTTCCTTGAATTTGGAATGAGATAGAATGCCGATAATGGTATTTCATACAAATTTTTCTCAATTCAATTAGTGTTAGCGGAAAGGAACTGGCGACCCTCCCATACATAAACTCCGGCTCAGGCACAGCTCTGCGGACGTTCGGACTTGCCTTCGGGCAGAATATACTCTTACCTTACCAATTAATGTTCAGTATAGGGACTCGCGTTTTACCACCACTGAACTCCGCTGCTCAGTCCTTTATTTAAGATTTTCTTGTGTTCATTACCGTTCTGTGTTTGCTTATAAGAACTGAACAAGGAACGCAGACCATCAACATCCATACTTACAGAGATGACGCCTCAAGGAAGTTCTTACTCTTGGTTACGTTTAGAAAAAGATCCTTCCCCACAGTTGAATGATATAACATGAACTTGTTTTCACCACCTCGAGAAGCTGATCATTTAGAACTTTATACATTACAGCTTCCTTCCCCCTCAACTAAAGTTGTCACTGAGCTCTTGGGAAAGGTCATACACCTGTGATAGGTGTCTGTAAAATCTCGTTCACAAGCACGCGAGCTGGCCTCATCGAACTGGTTTTGCAGGGCCAGGTTCAAATTTGTATACATGGCATGTACATCATACACGTAGAGCCACAGATTCGTTCTTACGCTGTTGAAGTGACAAAACACCTCAGTGAGTTTCGAGGAGAAGAAACTACGTGTTCTACTATACATGAAATCACGCATAACTCCGGGACAGTTGTAGTTTCTTTAATCACATGGCCCACTTCCTATAATAAAAATTCCTGGAGATATTCCTTATTTAGTAACCATGTGTAATTTGTTCTCCTATTAAGTTATATTCTATCCTTATTTTGACATATCTAAACAAGGAATCCCATGGCGCTACAGTCCTGACGGACCTTTGTCTACCAAATGACCGTAGCTCAGCCGAAGGTCTGCAGATTAGAAGGTGACGCGTGGTCAGCGTAATGAATCCTTTCGACCGTTACTCCTGACTTGATAGATAAACCTAAATAATAGGTCACGAGTTCAGCTTTCGGCTCAATGTTCTAGAAAGCTTCTGTATGCATCTAGTGCTTCGTTACTTTCGTTATTATTTAACTTCTATTCCAGCCTGCTTTCACGTAATATAACATTTCGGTGGCTTACTTCCTAAACCTCGCATCTCCCAATGCACTTCCTATCCATTTTCTTCCTTAAGACTGGTCACGCCTCCCAGCCACAATTGGATGTACAGTCCATCACCACAATTTTCATTGTATTCATTTTCCTATGGTTATGTGTCAAGGAAAATGAACCGTAAGTACGTTAAACTGTAGGAGTGCTTAAATTCACCATGAAAACATCACTAGAACACTGTATAGTGAGGTCCATTTTCCTTTACACGGCTGCACAGGAAAATTAACACTGCGAAAAGGGTTCTGATGGATCGCATATAAATATGTGGCTGGGAGGTGTGACCAGTGTTAAGGAATACAATGGGTAGGAAGAACATTGTAACATGCGAGGTTTTAGAAGTAAGCCGACGATTTGTTTGCTAATTCTCCTTCTGTGTTGAATTCCCAAAATAATTTAACGATGATAACGAATTCCTTCTCCCTACCGGTTTTATTCTTATGTAAGCCTTCCAAATTTTCAATCCGACTTCTATCACTATTTCTTCTCCTAACAACGAAAGCGTTTTTATCTCCTAAACGTTATACTTACGCAAACCCAGAGCCACCATAGCGCCGAATGGTTAGTTTTTCTTCCTTTATTTGAATAATGTTGTTGATTGCACAACGTCCTACTGAATTAAGTTGCATAGAAATAATCAAAGTCAAGCACCTGAAGTCAGGACTTCACCACCGCTTCCTGTTCCTCTTTAACTGAGATACATCTTTAATGGTTGAAAATAATGTAGTTCATATTAGGTAAGGATTGGATGGTCCAGTATATCTCAGCCACTTGTGATTGGCCTGTTGTAATCGTGCAGAAATACAAAACCTGTTCGTAACAAATCTTTCAGATGTTGATAGGCCTTTGGACGCAGAAATTATGATCACACAATGCACATCAATGTGAGACCATTATACGGCCCCTGTGGCGTAACAAACCCTTCAGATGTTGATAGGCCCTTGGACGCAGAAATTATGATCACACAATGCACATCAATGCTAGACCATAATGCGGCCCCTGTGGCGTAACAAACCCTTCAGATGTTGATAGGCCCTTGGACGCAGAAATTATGATCACACAATTCACATCAATGTAAGACCATTATGCGGCCCGTGTGGCGTAACAAACCCTTCAGATGTTGATAGGCCCTTGGACGCAGAAATTATGATCACACAATGCACATCAATGCTAGACCATAATGCGGCCCCTGTGGCGTAACAAACCCTTCAGATGTTGATAGGCCCTTGGACGCAGAAATTATGATCACACAATGCACATCAATGCTAGACCATAATGCGGCCCCTGTGGCGTAACAAACCCTTCAGATGTTGATAGGCCCTTGGACGCAGAAATTATGATCACACAATTCACATCAATGTAAGACCATTATGCGGCCCGTGTGGCGTAACAAACCCTTCAGATGTTGATAGGCCCTTGGACGCAGAAATTATGATCACACAATTCACATCAATGTAAGACCATTATGCGGCCCGTGTGGCGTAACAAACCCTTCAGATGTTGATAGGCCCTTGGACGCAGAAATTATGATCACACAATGCACATCAATGCTAGACCATAATGCGGCCCCTGTGGCGTAACAAACCCTTCAGATGTTGATAGGCCCTTGGACGCAGAAATTATGATCACACAATGCACATCAATGCTAGACCATAATGCGGCCCCTGTGGCGTAACAAACCCTTCAGATGTTGATAGGCCCTTGGACGCAGAAATTATGATCACACAATTCACATCAATGTAAGACCATTATGCGGCCCGTGTGTCAATAGTAAGATGATATTTGAGCGGTATTGCTCATGAAAGGTGACATCCAGCGGCCGTGAACGGTAACAGAGGTGTACATAGTCTGGTTTGGTGAGAAATTAGAACGAAATATCGTCGCTGCGCAAGCAAAACTTCGTAGCCCACAATGCTCTTCCTATTCATTATTTCCCTTAAGACTGGTCACGCCTCCCAGTCACATATGTATACGCAGGTCATCAGAACAATTTTCGTTGTGTTCATTTTCCTATGTTCACGTGTAAAGGAAAATGTACCTTTCTGTGCCGCACTGTACGAACGTACGTTTGAATGACGTATTTCGGCACTCCTGCACTATAATGTACTGAAGATTAATTTTCCTTTATGCACTGTCAAATACGTGGTATTAGAACCAGTCGATGTGTGATGTGGGTCAGTATTTCTCCCACAATATTATCACACAGCGGTTTTCGGTGGTGCAAGGACGATATGGCACCTTACCTCAAGTAACCTGAAATTATAATTGAGGAGATATTTTCATTGGGTGTACGGTAACTGTACTCAACACCTAGAGCGAAAGGTACCTAACGAAGCCGAAAGTCGCAAAATCTGAAGAATATCATGAATATCTCTACAATCGATAAATACTACTTGAACAGACGACAGTTGTGTCAGAGATATTCACCACTTTTGCTGAACTACAATTAGACTCATGACACACGGCACAGAATCGAAACGTTCATGTACATGAACCCCATTATTTAAGTTCTGGATGAATGTGATGAATATATTTTTGATAAACTTACCTCAGATGAATGTTTTACAAATCTTATCTAGCTACACTCTAGTCGAATTTACCGGAGCACTTCTTACCGGCCAGCAGATTTCTAGAAGAACCTGTTTGTGGTGAAAATTTTTGCCCAATTTCGTCATTTTTAAGGGTATATTTCCGTATGCTTTTTTGCTATTTTTGAAATAATTTCGCTACATTTTATTTTATTTCGCAGCAATAAAAAATCTAAACTAAAAGGTAGAATATTTGCAGTAAAACATCATATGTTATTTTTACACATGTGTAAAAAACTGAGCGTTATGCTTCTGCTAAGAACGAATATTACACACCGTCACTCCTATGCCAAAACCACGAATGTGGCTATGCTCTTCCTATCCATTATTTCCCTTAATACTGGTCATGCCTTCACGCCACATATTGATATACAGCCATCACACCAATTTTCGTTGAGTTCATTTTCATATGCACATGTGTAAAGGAAATTAACTTGAAATACATCATACCCTAGAACAGGGCCCCTCAGAGTGCATGCACCGATGCATTGCGCGGAGCAACGTGCAAAAGACTACTTGGCTAGGTTTAACACAGAGCAGACACCCACTCCTCGATTTTGAGCAATAGCGCTGTCCCTCTCCTTCCGTACGCCTGTCTCTCTCGCTCCGCCTGTCTCTCCCTTCCTCACTTGCTCTGCAACGCTCCACTACCCGAGCAGAGTTGAGCCGAGCTTTGCCGAGATTAGCCAAAACCCTGGTCCGAACAGACCGAGTCGGACCGATGCACTGTGAACAGAATCCCTGCGCTTCGGTTTGCACGCATGCGATTTTGGGTGTTTGAGAGGCTCTGCTCTAGAAGCGGGTAAATATATCATGCAAACATACGTTCCTACCGCACTGTACAGTAAGATTCGTTTTCCTTTACAGTGCCGCATAGGAAAATGAATCCAAGGAATTTGTTTTGATGGACTGCATATCAGTATGTTGCTGGGAGGCGTGACCAGTCATATGGGAAAATGGATAGGAAAGTGATTGTCAAATTCGTGGTTTTAGCGTAGGAGCAACGACATGTCAAAGCATGGATGTTTGAAAATATTTCACTCTGCCACATTAACAAGCTGAGTATGGCTAGCTTACGTACATAATTTGCACATCAATTTGTAAACGACAGAGATACCATGAATTCCATATTGCTCGGAGTCAGAGCTGTTCTTCTGTTACATATAGATTATTACACTACGTTCAGAATTACTTCAACTGTCAACATTACTTACTGGGATCCATAACGTCTTCACTGCAGCTTGCACAAAGTGCCATATTCTGAATTTAGGGAAAAAAGAATGTCAATCATGACAATATCCTTACCTGCTCTTCATGAACTTACAATCTAGATCCCTAAACGCTACGTATGCTTCAAGATCTTCTGATGTTGCAAGTTCTCGTAGGACGGGAATTTGCTTTATTGGATGAGATACTTCATTTTCTAAATCACCTCTCATTATGCTTATTGTATCAAAGAGTTATTCCACATAATTTCGTCAATAATTTCGTGATTTTGTTTAAAGGAAAAGAGCTTCGCGTTTTGAGACAAATTTGTAAAAGTTCATAAATTTTTCGCGATTTTGTGGTTTGTGAGGAACGGGTGCCTCTACACATTACCATAATTCCACGGGAGTTCAAACCAAACCCGTTAAATGAATGTACGAATTAAGTAATGCTACAATTTTAACGTCCCGAATATGTTGATTTATGACATATATGTCACCGTCATTCGAACATAGCCGTTACAACTATGCATTCAAAATAAAATCCTCTAATATCAAGGTTCCCTACGAACATGTTCAAGGCAAATTTCTTGATAATTTGGAGGGATATCATGATGTCTGTTGTAGTGAATGAAAGGAAGTGATTCAGATAATGTGCAGAGAGATCACTGTGACAGTTGATCAATCTACGTGGAAAATGTCGATTTATGATATCGTCGCGCGACCAGTCCTAAGGAACATAATGGATATTAAGAGCATTGTCAGATACGCGGTATTAATTCTTAAGGGACAATATATATCGTCGCTTCACCGGTAAACGTTGTATCCCACAATACTCTTCCTATCCATTATTCTCCTGAAGACTGGTCACGCCTCCCAGCCACATATGGATACGCAGTCCATCAGAACAATGTCCGTTGTGTTCATTTTCCTATGCCCGTGTGTAAAGGAAAATGAACCTTACAGTAATGTACTGTAGGAATGTACTTTTTCATTACGTATTTACGCATTCCTAGTGTACAATGCATGTAAGGTTCATTTTCGTTTAATCGTGGACATAGGAAAACGAACAAAACGGACATTGTTCTGATGGACTGCGTATCCATATGTGGCTGGGAGGCGTGACCAGTCTTAAGGAGAATAATGGATAGGAAGAGTATTGTGGGATACAACGTTTACCGGTGAAGCGACGATATATATTGTCCCTTAAGAATTAATACCGCGTATCTGAAAATGCTCTTAATATCCATTATGTTCCTTAGGACTGGTAGCGCCTTCCAGCCACTTGTGGATATGCAGACCATCAGAGCAATTTACGTTGTGTTCATCTTCCTATACGGTAGTATAAAGGAAACTGAGCCTTGAGTACGTTATACTGTAGGAGTGCGCATTTACGTCATGCAAAAATACGGTACGGTTCGGTTCATTTTCCTTTAAACGGCCGTATAGGAAAATGAACTTAACATAAATTGTTGTGATGGACTGCATGTCCGTATGTGACTGAGAGGCGTGATCAGTCCTAAGGAACATAATAGATAGGAAGAGCATTGTCAGATACGCGATATTAATTCCTAAGGGACGATATGTCACTGTCATTCGAACATAGCCTATTGCATGACAGTCGTTGTACTAAACAATGTTGAAAATTCAGCGTAGCAAATCGATGGCTTACTTCTAAAACCTCGTATCTCCCAATGCACTTCCTATCCATTTTATTCCTTAAGACTGGTCACGCCTACCAGCCACATACGGATCTACTGTCCATCAGAACAATTTTCGTTGTGTTAATTTTCCTATGGTTATATGTAAAGGAAAATGAACCTTAAATAAGTCAAACTGTAGGACTGCTTAAATTCGCAATGAAAACAACTTCCCTACAATACTGTATGGTAAATTCCATTTTCCTTTACAAGTTTGCACAGGAAAATGGAGACTACGAAAAGGGTTCTGATGGATTGCATATAAATATGTGGCTGGGAGGCGTGACCAGTGTTAAGGAATATAATGGGTAGGTATAACATTGTAACAAACGAGGTTTTAGAAGTATACTGACGAAATACTGAGCCATATTTTAGATCTGTTACTAATAACAGAGATGAATCTGATGAAAGTCCAACGGAAATAAATTTCCAGAACCATTCCAAGCGACTAACAGTAACATCAACAAAGGAAATTTTGTAAGTTATTAACAATGATATAACTGATACTCTGTGGATAGAAATTTACTGTATAATATTCCAGGAATAAAATATTAACTCTTAACTAGTGTTGTCGTCAGAAGACAGTTGGAACATCTGTGTTCACCTTCGACAACGCTAATATTGTGATGTCGTACAACCCAAGAAAGATGAAATATGTACAGTTAATAATAATAATAATAATAATAATAATAATAATAATAATAATAATAATAATAATAATAATATGAAGCGTGTGCAACATTCTTCTAAGTACTGTCAATTTAAGATGGACATCAGGTTTCAAGAATTCTTCCCTGAGAATTTGTTCTTCGTCGTGTTATTCTGCTGGGTGTAGATTTCACAACATTCAATATAGAAGACGAGCATAGGCTGATCATCTGTTGAAGGAAGGACTGAGGTAAAACGCAGTAAAAAGGGTTAACATTCCACAATCGCGGGGAGAATATACATTTTCGCTGTAATTTTTAAAACGACAAAAATTGTAACATTTTCAAAAGCATTGTGTTCCCAGCTTCCCTCTTTTCTCCCTCTTACTGAAGTAATAACATAAAGAAATAAAGTTCACTGATCTTTATTTTACAACTTCTTTTCCTGCCTGTGGGTTGAAGACCCTTCATCCATGGACACTGGACGCCCTCATGCAAAGTTTTAAAAAACGCCTCGTGGACGTTACTTCGATGAGGAAATACGCATGGCGTGTTAGTTTCCTACTTTGGATTATATCGTCGTTTGACCGGTAAAAGGTTGTAATCCACAAAGCTCTTCCTCTCGATTATTCTCCTTAAGACTGCTCACGCCTCCCAGCCACATATGGTTATGCAGTCCATCAGAACAAACTTTGTTGTGTTCATTTTCCTATGCCAATGTGTAAAGTAAAATTAACCTTACTGTACCTTTCTGATACTCTGTGGATAGAAATTTACTGTATAATATTCCAGGAATAAAATATTAACTCTTAACTAGTGTTGTCGTCAGAAGACAGTTGGAACATCTGTGTTCACCTTCGACAACGCTAATATTGTGATGTCGTACAACCCTTCAATGTTGGGAATACTTACGCTATGTTTTAGTTGAAGCTACGTATTTACGCACTCCTATTGTATAATGCATGTTAGGTTCATTTTCGCTTACTCATCCGCATAGGAAAACGAACACAACGAACATTGTTCTGATGGGCTGCATATCCATATGTGGCTGGGAGGCGTGACCAGTCTTAAGGAGAATAATCGATAGGAAGAGCTCTGTGGATTACAACCTTTTACCGGTGAAGCGACGATATGAACATACGCGTTTATTTTTTCCTCTTGACTTCTGGGATTTAAATGATGGCTTCCTTTCTTTGTGTCGAAGTAGAAGTACAGTCAGTCGTCACTATCCGACGTCGAAAACACTCTCTAAATCACAAGAAATGAAAAAACCACCATTTAATAAAACACGTCTACGTTGATGCGCTTCGTGCTACAGAGTGGCCATGGACTAACGATAACTTGCAAGACGGAAGGTACATTCAAAACGCTTCTTCAAAGATGGTATAATATGACTCCTTTCACCTTCAATGTTGTGAATACTTACGCTATGTTTTAGTTGAAGCCAGATGGCAGACCGCTTGCGTATTGTGAAAAATCGTATCGATTACATTAACACGAAAATGTTTTCCTAGAATAAGAAACTGTTGCTGGAAAAATGACGTCCCATACGGGAAATTTGCAAAATGCTTTCAAATGCGGGGCACTTGTCACCCTAGACGAGCTCCTTTCCTTAGCAAAGTATACTGTTGCTCATTACTCCGCATCAAATGATTGTGTGAATTCAAGAACGCGGAAGGTCACTGGCTCAACAGTGGTATGACCATTTTGATTGTGGTATTTCATAATAAATCAAGATGGAATAATTCCGTGTCAAATAATAATTTACAGATTCGAAATAATTCGTCGCTGTTCGTGCAAAAGGTCATATCATCGCTCCTATACGAAAACCGCGAATGTGACAATTGTACTTCCTATCGATTATTTCCCTTAAGACTGGTCACGCCTCTCAGCCACATCTGGATATCGATGGCTTACTTCTAAAACCTCGTATCTCCCAGTGCACTTCGTATCCAATTTCTTCCTTAAGACTGGTCTCGCCTCCCAGGAACATTTGGATGTGCACAGTCCATCACAACAATTTAAGTTGTGTTCATTTTCCTATGGTTGTGTGTAAAGGAAAATGAATATTAAATACATTAAACTGTAGGAGTGCTTAAATTCGCCATGAAAACAACTTCCCTACAATATTGTTGGTAAGGTCCATTTTCCTCTACACATGTGCTCAGAAAAATGAACACTGTGAAAAAGGTACTGATTGATTGCATATAAATATGTGGCTTGGAGGCGTGACCAGTCTTAAGGAATATAATGGATAGGAAGAACATTGTAACATACGAGGTTTTAGAAGTAAGCCGACGATATGCAGTCTATCAGAACAATTTTCGTTGTGTTCATTTTCGTACACGAACGTGTAAAAGAAAATGAACTTTAAGTACATTACAATGTAGGAGTGCTTAAATAAGTCATGCAAACATACCTTCCTAGAGTGCGGTACGGTAAGGTTCATTTTACTTTACACGTAAGCATAGGGAAAAGAACAGAACAAATAGTGTTCTGATGGACTAAATACCCATCCATGGCTGGGAGGCGTGACTAGTCTTAAGGAAAATAACGAACACGAAGAGCATTAGGAGATACGACCTTCTGCCCGAACAGCGACGAATTATTCTCGGTGACAATTTCCCAAAATATTTGTAGGAATATTTGCTACATGCTACAAAATGAATATCGTCGTTGCCGGGACGAAACCTCCTATGAGAAATATTTTAGCTTAGAACTTTGGCTGGTAATGTTCTGTCATCTAAGGCTCAATATTGTGTGAATGTTGTCAAGGCATTCTCGCTCTTCTTAAAATATGTGCTGCGGGTCAGTATATCTCCAAAAATATTATTACATAGGACGTTTTGCCCCGGCAACGACGATATGCAGTCCATCAGAACAAACTTTGTCGTGTTCATTTTCCTATTTGAAGGTGTAAAGGAAAATGAACCATAAATACGGCATGCTGTAGGAGTGCGTAAATACGTCACGCAAACATACATTGCTACAGCACGGCACGGTAAGGTTCACTTTTCATTACACACATCCATAGGAAAATGACCATAACAAAAATTATTTCTGATGGACTGCATGTCCATATGTGACTGTGAGGCGTGACCAGTCTTAAGGGAAATAATGGACAGGAAGGGCATTGTGAGATGGGAAGTTTTGTTTCTTCAACGAAGGTATGAAACTTTTTGAAATACAATGTGTGATATAAATGTTACTTTTAGTAATGGACGAGTCCATCTTTGGTATACTTTTTCACGTGATGAGCAGGTGTGTTTTTACATTACGACAATGACTTTGATTCTATGGATTTGAATGGATTATTGTTCCAAATATCTCAGGATGGTGGAATAAATCTATGGTGAATATATAATATAGTCATTACTATCTCTAACAATATTGTGCTCTCATTTCATTCTGTTTCAAAAGAGGCATGAAGCCCAAGAGCACCCTGAAATGACGTTATGGAAAAATATTATTATTATTTTATTATTATTATTATTATTATTATTATTATTATTATTATTATTATTATTATTATTATTATTATTATTATTATTATTATTATTATTATTATTATATTAACAGTTAAGTCTTGCCCACTAAGAAATTTATTCTACAACTTCGTGAATATATCCGCAGTGAGCTATAGTTTTTTCCTGCTACATCATCGTTATAATCATCCCATGAATAATTCCATATCAGTCAAATAATTCACGGATTCTATTACCTTCTGTTTCAGGTGCCTTGATCGTAAACTATGAAATGTCCCCTTAAAATGGAATACAACTCAATGAGGAAACGAGGACACTCTTCTCGTGTACACAAATGTGGATTAAAATCTGAGGTATGGTAAGTACCCTTACTAAGATATTTGCTTGTGTTAGCTGACAATTAGAACAATAAGACATGATCTTTACCAGAAACCGTTCATCCAATGATTGATTGATTGATTGATTGATTGATTGATTGATTGATTGATTGATTGATTGATTGATTGATTCTTCTTCCTCACATAATTATATTCTGTGATTTCATATTGTACCTAATTAGACGAACTGCCGACAATTTACACAATCAAATTTTGGTGGTTCAGGTTCAGTTGTAAAATATTTCATAATATTTACGTTAATTGAACATTACATAGGTGAAAACTAATAAAGCTCGTGTAGCTTTCCGAAATGTTTAGTTTCACTTTGTGTCCTAAATTTAAAAAATAGATGTGTTCACCACTCCAATAGCAGGATAACTATTGAACAGATGGTTCCAGTTACTTCCGTACTGGCTTTCAACCTAGACTGCGAGTTGGATGCTTGTTGTCTTCGGCATTTCATGCTGCCTATAGTATGTTATATAAGATGGGCTGAGTGGCGCAAACGGCTCAGGCGCTGGCCTTCTGACCTATTCTTGGCAGGTTCGATCCTTGCTCAATTCGGAGGTATTTGAAGGTGCTCAAATACGTCAGGCTCGTGTCGGTACGTAAATGAAATCCTGCGGGACCAAATTCCGGCACCTCGGCGTCTCCGAAAGCCAAAAATATAGTTAGTGCGACGTAAAGCCAATAACATTATTATTATAATTATTAAAACATTCTACTGCTAGTAGTTTTAAAATATATTCGTACAATTGATGATGCTTGTTTTTTTAAGGGGCTTAACATCGAAGGTCATCGGCCCCTCCGTACAATTAGAACAGAACGTAAAACAGTGGTTGTTAGGCACATACTGTAGTTCACGTTGTTGAAGCGTGGACTATGAAAGGCGGAACTAGCTACCGAGAAAGTGAATAATTTCGGCGCTGTTCGGGCAAAAGGCATTATCTCCCAATACTCTTCCTATCCATTATTTTCCTTAAGACTGGTCACGACTCTCACCCACATATAGATATCCTGTACATAAGAACAATATTCGTTGTGTTCATTTTCCTATGCGTTCGTGTAAAGGAAAATGGACCTTACCGCATCGCACTCTAGGAATGTATGTTTACGTGACTTATTTACGCACTCCTGCACTCTGGTATACTTAAGGTTCATTGTCCTTTAATTTTCCACATGAAAATGAACAGAAAGAAAATTGTTGTAATGGACTGCATATCAATATGTGGCTGGGAGGCTTGACCAGTCTTAAGGATAATATTGATAGGAAGAGCATTGTGAGATAAGACCTTTGACCGAACAGCGACGATTTATTCCCATGTATCTGTGTATGCATGTATGTATGTATGAAGGAATTAATGTACAGTTTATGTATGTATGTATGTATGTATGTATGTATGTATGTATGTATGTAAAGTATATATCGCCGGTGAAGAAGCAGTACCCTGCACATTGCAATCCTCTTTCTATCCACTACTATCCGTAAGACGTCTCACGCCACCCAGCCACATATTGATATGCAGTCCATCAGAACAATGTTCTGCGAGTTCATGCAGGAGTGTAAAGGAAAATGAACCTTGTAAACAGTATAGCCTACTGTGGGAGTGCGTAAATAAGTCACGCAAATATAACTTCCTGCAGTACGGTACGGTAAGGTTCATTTGCTTTTACACATATGCACGCACCGAGCTCGATAGCTGCAGTCATTTAAGTGCGGCCAGTATCCATTATTAGGGAGATAGTGCGTTAGAACCCCACTGTCGGCAGTCTTGAAGATGATTTCCTGTGTTTTTCCATTTTCACACAAGGCAAATGCTGGGACTGTACCTTCATTAAAGCCACGGCTGCTACCTTCCCACTCCAAGCCCTTTCCTGTTCCATCGTCGCCATAAGACATATCTGTGTCGGTACGATATATAGCAGCCTGTAAAAACACACACACACACACACACACACACACACACACACACACACTCTCTCTCACTGTAAAATGAATTTAATGGCCATAATAATAAGAACAATGGAATTATGAATAGTAAAGTAAAGCAATTTTAATACCACACTACTTATGTTAGGATAAAATGAGCTTACATATTCATGGCTTTCTTTAAAAACCCTCGTATGCCCCAATGCTCTTCCTACCCAGTATATTCCTTAAGACTGGTTACACCTCAATGTCATATATATATATCGTCGGCTTACTTCTAAAACCTCGTACGTTGCAATGTTTTTCCTACCTATTATATTCCTTAACACTGGTCACGCCTCCCAGCCACATATTTATAGGCAATCCACCAGAACCTTTTCGTAGTGTTCATTTTCCTATCCTATCGTGTAAAGGAAAATGGACCATACCACACCGTATTGTAGGGATGTTGTTTTCATGGCGAAATTAAGCACTCCTACAGTTTAATGTATTTAAGGTCCATTTTCCTTTACACGCTACCATAGGAAAATGAACACAACGAAAATTGTTCTGATGGACTGTAGATCCATATGTGTCTGGGAGGCGTGTCCAGTCTTAAGTAAGAAAATGGATAGGAAGTGCATTGGGAGATACGAGGTTTTAGAAGTAAGCCATCGATATGCAGCCCATCAGAATTATTTTCGTTGGATTCATTTTCCTAATTTGATGTGTGAATAAAAATGTACCTTAGCATACCGCATTTTTGGAATGTTGTTTGCATGACGAATTTACTCATTCCTAATGTATATAAGGTTCATTTTCCTTTACATCTAGCAGAGGAAAAGGAACACAACGAAAATTATTCTGGTGGCCTACATACAAATATGTGGCTTGGAGGCGTAACAATTCTTTAGGAATATAATGGGTTGGAAAATCATTGGGACATACGAGGTTTTAAAAGAAAGCCATCGATATTTTTTAATTTTTTAATTCTCCTGTTGTAAGGCTATCCTCGATGAGGAATACTTTATTCTTCTTTGCATATACCTCGAGTATCTGAGTCCCCAATTATTATTATCCATTGTGAAGTTTTGAGTTTAATTCAATATTTTCTTGTACAGTAATTGAAAGAACATTCCTATATGAGATTTGCATCTTCCAATTAATCAACGCACAGGTGGTTTATGATTACTGCTCAGTAAAGTTACGGTGATTGAGCAATTTTCTTTGAATTTATAGAATGCTATAATTTCTCTAAACATTTAGAAAGTCCTGTAATACGATGTCGTTCAGAGTACATATTAATAAAATCTTAATGATAATTTTAAACAGATTTTGTCACTTTCGTGACGTTTTATTTATTTGAGTTATCAGCACCTCATATTATCTGGGCGATCCGAATTTTGTTTAGGAAACTGAAAACAAATTCATGCTGTCAATGGTGATTCGTTCTTTCTGGGAGATTTTTAAGCATGAAATACTGTTCTCGATGACAGGCTGAAATCAAACTGAAAATTGAACGAAACAGGTTTCAGACCAATTCATAAACGATTAATATTTTATTATCTTCAGTTGCAATTTCCAAGGTGTTTATAGGTTCAGAACCCATAGGCTATATCGGGTGTTACTTGAAAATCGTTTCGAAAATTATGTTACATAGCAAAAACTGTAGTTAGCGTCCTGCACAAACTAAGCAGATATTGCTCCTGGACATGAAAGAAGGAAAGCTACCAGCATAGGACAATTTTAACTAAGGAAATCCTTAAGAATGTATAGAACTTCACATAGGCCCCAATTTGAATTACTGAACAGAACTCTAAATTATTAGGATTGCATATTTCCTATTATACTTTGTTTTGGAAGCCTGGGCATCAAACAAAAATAGGAGTTACCTATCCGAGAAAGAAATGATGCAATTGAATCGTCAGGAAGTGTATATTTACTATTTGTCGTCAGGAAGTTAGTACCTTTGGAAACGAGACTTCAAACTTTCGAAACGTTCATTCTGTCTAGAACGCAAATCATTGCGAGATTCATTCCTGAGGGCGTAGTTCCGTGTCCATAGCTAAATGGTTAGCATGCTGACATTTGGTCCAAGGGTCCCGGGTTTTATTCCCGGCCGGGTCGGGGATTTTAACCTTAGTTGGTTAATTCCTGTGGCTCTGAGCTGGCCTTTAGTGTCGTCTACGAAGGAAGGCCATACGATATTATTATTATTATTATTATTATTATTATTATTATTATTATTATTACTATTATTATTATTATTATTATTATTAGCTACTTTATTTCAGTTAGTGACCAGGTTAGGAATAGTGAAATTTTTTACTTCTTCTGTAAATTGTCACCGTTTTGCTATCTGGAAAAAATATTGGATTAAAATGGTGCAATTTATTACCACCCTAAGTATGTAGCCTAGTCAATATTCTAATGGAATGATGGTACCATGAAGTAATGTTCATTTTCCTTGAATGTGCATCTCCCATTAGCAAACTTAAGCTAAAACTCTTCCAAGGATTTAGAGGATGCATTAAAATATCACCACAGGCTTAAAAGCTATTTAGGAGAAATAGAAAAACCTTTCAACCTCCTGACTCCAAATCCAAAGTAATTGGGCATCATTTTGCAATTTGTCTTTGAGTAACATCAGCTAAAAGCTCTTCAGGTCAACCATTCACAAGTGAAATGTTCCATTCAATAGGAATGTCACCACTCTAATTGCTGAGGCTCTCACCCAATTGCTTTGAGTGAACGGATGAACGGGCGAGGAAATATGTCTACGCTGACAAGATGTCACCGTAACGCAAATTTACTTGAAAAATACGGAGGAATCTATTTATTGTAATGGCACAAGCTTTGTACTATTACCTGCAAACGAAATAAGCTTTGGTTGTGATTAACAAAAGCAGAAAGGACTTTACATCAGATTTGAAGTTACTTCTAGCGTTGTAATTACTGCTTATTTATGTTGAGTGTTCTGGACACCACCACCATGCACTTGTGTTTGCAGAAACTGTTCATTATTCTGCATTACAGTATATTGTGAGCATGTCTGCATTTCATTGGGCTACCTATGGATTCGTGAGGTAAATGGGTTCGACAGCCAGCCATTAGTTGGTCTTGAAATAGCTTTCCATAGTTTCGTTTTTTCAATCCCAGGAAGATCCTTGAATGGGTGTCTTATTTTGAGTCACGACTAATTTCTTCGCATGTCAGAGTTTTCATTAGAGATGTAAAACCGCACACTGATTATCATATAGATTTCAGACACAGAGGAAACCACACATATCCGGCGAGTATACAGTTAGAGTGCTCTGCTGTAAAACTTGCCTTAGAAAGATATTCGGGTAGTACATGAGTCCAGATGCTCCTGTACTAACAGTACCTTAGTTCATATTTTGGAAATATTCCGGGTTGTTGTATTATGTAATTCACTCGGTATGGTTTAATTACGCATAACAGGAATTACTTGGACTTCTGTGTATTTCTTTTCAAATATAACACGATAAACGAACATCAAAGTAATATTTTTTTCTGCAGCTCATGGGCGTTAAAAATTGAGTCGAAGTATCAGATATCATGCAGTTTCCTCACTTTTCATATGTCCAGTAGTACAAGTCTTGTGAGTTACTTCAATGGGTAACACTCTATTAAATAATATTGTTGGAGAATTCTGACTAATTTGTATTACTTTTCTACGAACATCGGTTTTGCCAATTTCATGTTTCATTTTAATGTAGCACACGATATTCCCTCATTTAATTAACCAAAATAATAGATTAACGCTCATTACTTAGACTAAATAGATTCAACTCTTGTAGCAACGGAAATAAAACACTAATACTACGAATTGACACAAAAACTAGCCGCTAGTATAATGTCTATCCGTTAGATCCACCTGTTTCTCTGTTTCTGGGGCAGCTTTCTCCGTGAGCCGGTGACAGCATGTCAGTCTCTGGATCCAAAGTTCTCGAGTTCAGACTGGGCAGATGTAGTCAGGAAGCCTATATGGCTTTGGCTAGCACACTGTAGCTATATCTCTAACGACATTTAACATGTTTCGTCTGGAAATAATTGGCATTCGCTAGGCTGAGATCCAGCAAGGCGGAAGTCACTCAATGCCCATCTGAGACAAGATTTTTGATTATGGGAACAAGTTATCCGTCACACTGTTGTTGATATCATCAACTAATTTGAAGTGTAACACCTTAAACTCACAGTGTGCTTAATTCAATCATGCCGCATTCAAAGCGAAGGCATCTTCATACAGGTCATCAGGGCACTTGCAGGAGTGCAAGGTATAGGCTCCCACTATCCGTAACATCGGCACAAAAAGAGATAGATAGTAGGTTCGAATCCCACTATCGGCAGCCCTGAAGATGGTTTTCCGTGGTTTCCCATTTTCACACCAGGCAAATGCTGGGGCTGTACCTTAATTAAGGCCACGGCCGCTTCCTTCCAACTCCTAGGCCTTTCCTATCCCATCGTCGCCATAAGACCTATCTGTGTCGGTGCGACGTAAAGCCCCTAGCAAAAAAAAAAGAGAGATAGAATAATTAGCTCTATGCACGACCACTTTTGCCCCCAGGAATTGAACATGAACCTAGTACGCATTTTTTGTATGGGCAGAATGAACCGGGCCATGTGCCACTCCTGTAGTAGAAATCTCGTTCCTTACATTTTTCGACTTGTTGATGGGGAATTGAAGCCACGTCCTTTCAGAGAACCGAGTATGCCTTTACCACCCCGGTATGGCGAAATAATACAGAAGGTCGTTTGGGATCTCTGGGGACAATGTTTGAAGTGTAATTAGCTTAAGAAAATCCATGTCTCCACCAATGATCATGAGTTGGAAAGCCAGCAGAGCTAGCATGTCTATTCACACACTCCTCCTGACAGGCTTTCAAGAGGCCATTGATAGTGCGTGGAAATCTATATCCTTAGGACCTTTTTAGGAGTCCATATGTACAATAGTGCTTGGGGATCCATCAGGTGCCTTCCCCCGAATGTCAGGAAAAGGAATTGCACGGATTCCAATTTCCAATCTCCCAGTCGAACGATAGGTGTAGCTGGATGCTTTATCTTGATGTACCCATACCTGATTTTTCGCCCTCTCATACAGTGCTGGGGTGTCTGTGTTGTAAATGGGTTTTAAAACCTCTTGCTGATAGTATGTATAGTGCACCTTCACATTAATAGCGACACGGCCAATGGTTATCCTACTACTGTAGCACTATCCAGCGGTGAACATGAAACCCCTTGGAAAGCTCTCTGGCATTCTTTATACAATGTTTGATAAGTTTGTTTGCCTATAGGGCGGTAGTAAATCGAGCGGGGATTCGTACGGTCACTAAAATTATAATTTGGTGTGGCTATTTCTAGCCGAGTACAGCCCTTGTAAGACAGACCCTCCGATGAGGGTGGGCCGGCATCGGCCATGTATAGATAACTGCGTGTTATTGTGGTGTGGGACAGTTTTATGTGTGGTGTGTGAGTTGCAGGGATGTTGGGGACAGCACAAACGGACCCTCTGAACCCAAGGCCAGTACGTTGAACGTTCAGCCAACGAGTCGTACGTACAGCTACTAAGATGTAAATACAGTATGCTTCGTCTAATGTCAGCACATTTTTCCATCTGTCTCCTGCCAGAGTGCCCTCATACAGCTTTCCTGCGTTAGTGCTACGTTCCGAAATGTGACGAGGCAGCACCTTGTAAACTCTGCGTTTATGGCACTTTTCTACTTGCAAGTCTTTCTTGATTATGGTTTTAACTGTTTAAACAGACATCCCACTTACGTGCAATAGTCCTTTGGGGAACAGCGTTGCCGCCTGTGACACTTCTGGTGTACGGCTGGTGGTTGGTCGTGGATTTACCTGTTTTTTTCCTTCTGGAATTAAACCCAGTGAGTCTTTGCCTTTGTTATTCAATACAGCACTGATCCCTTTCTTTGATATCAAGAAATCACGCTTCTTGCTCATTCCTTGGATTGCAGAATAGCTATATTTAGCATCGGATAGGCTGTTAAGTAGCCCTCCCAGTAAGGGTCAATCCGCATAGGCATCGTTACAGTCAGTGTCACTAAACACTACACACTCGTTCTTAGTACTGACGTGAATCATCATTCATCACTCCTCGTTCTGAAGTGCTCAAGTTGATAACAGCGCCGCCAGCGGTCTTCAAACTCGTCACCAGAGAACCCGACCGACCTTCTGTAAACAGAGAGCGTAAATCCATGTGGTTGATATTCCCATCCACCTCAGCAGAAATTCTTCACATGATCGTTTATTTTGATGTACTGAATGAGTATTAGCGTGAGACCAGAGAGACTGGAAAATCACGAGCCTGGAGTATACTTGATGCCTTTCCGCAATTAATGCGCTTTATTCACGGAATGGATGTAGGAATGTGGGTTCACAGATATACCACTTACGGGGCAACCAACAATGATTTGAAAGTGATTTTTAACTTGTACGAACTTTATTTTTTCTAAATACAATAATACCCATTGACACAAAGAAAATAAAAGACGAAATATCGTCCTTTTAGTAATTGAATATTCTGTTTCATTTGAACGGCCAGTAATTCTGTAGTGTATGTCTGCCTACCACGTTCATCTGTTATCTGCGCTATATAACAACGGATGAAAAAATATTGTTTAACAATATCAGGAAAGTTAGACGTGTAAAGCATGAGTCGTACAACACATATCCTTGGATTGGAGATGCTGATTAATAGTAAAATTGAGGTGTGTTCCTTATGAAATATCTCAATTACGAGTCTATCGTCTACAGCAGGGCCTCTTAAACACCAAAAATCTCACGCGTGCACACTGTGGCGCAGAGTTCCTATGCACAGTGCATCGGTCCCACTCGGCTCGGCTCGGACCTACGCTTCGTCTCTGGGCGACTCTGCTAAGCTCGGCTCAACTCGGCTCGGATTTGGAGCGCTACGGAGCAAGTGAGGAAGAGGGAGACCGGCGGAGCAGGCGAACAGGCGTGAGGAAAGAGAGAGAGAGAGAGCGCTATTGATCCAAATCGGGGAGTGGGGGTCTGCAATCTGGTCAACAAAGCGAAGTCGTCTTTTGCACCATGCACCGTGCAATGCACTTGAGCATGCACACTGAGAGGCCCTGGTCTACAGAACAACATGCTAGGACTGCGGAAAGACAAAAAGGGACCATATCACGAGGGCACACTATTGGGCAGCACACACTTACACTCCAGTGGATGTCCACCACAAGTCTAACGGATGGCTGCGCTTCATGTCGTCAACGGGCGAGCAAAACGTCGTATCTCATAATGCTCTTCATATCCATTACTTACGATAAGAATCGTCAAGCCCCCCAGCCACATATCGTCCCTTAAGAATTATTACCGCTTACCTGACAATTCTCTTACAATCCATTATGTTCCTTAGGACTGGTCACGCCTCCCAGCCACTTGCGGATATGTAGACCATTAGAGCAATTTATGCTGTGTTCATTCTCCTATACTTTAGAATAAAGGAAACTGAGCCTTGAATACATTATACTGAAGGAGTGGGCACATACGTCATGAAAACATACGGTACGGTTCGATACTGTATGGTTGATTTTCATTTACACCACAGTATAGGAAAATTAACATAAATTGTTCTGATGGACTGCATGTCCGTATGTGACTGGGAGGCGTGACCAGTCCTAAGGAACATAATGGATAGGCAGAGCATCGTTATGCGCAGTATTAATTCTTAAGGGATGATAATGCAATCCATCAGAACGACTTTCGTTGTGTTCATTTTCCTATGCTTGCGAGTAACGAAATATGAACTTTACCGTACCGCATTCTGGGAATGATGATGCAGTTACGCACTCCTGCAGTATAAAGTATTTAAAATGGAATATCACTTCACCATGTACAACATCTACCTTGATTTCTGCTAAACGTAACCCATGATATTTATATTTTAGCTATTTTCTGTTATATTTACACCAAGATTGATCTCCTTTGGGACGTAATAAGTAATCCACAAGGTTCTCGTCACTGAAAAATGCATGGAAAATCTGTAGACCACCCAGCAGCTTTCAATTCCTATAAACAAGTTACTCTATTTTTGTACATTGGCCATGGCAATTTTGTAAACGATTTTACTTTAGTTTTGTTTATTTCTTCTAATACATTCGTCCCCAGTTCGTCTTACGACCTTGATGAATGCTTCGTACTCACATACGATGGAACAAGGAACATCTTAATTGGGACTAGGATGTTGTCTTCACCTTCCCCTTGGAAGGCTAGCGCACATTGAGCCATCTAGTGACCAACGAGACTATCACTCACAGCAGACCAACGGTAAAGCGTTCTTAAATCCAAACCTTCATTATTAGAGAAGTCCTGCTCTTGAACAGACGAGATTTCTCTGTTAAACGCAAATGATTTCTTCTTGTTTTCTGACATAGAAAAAGCCAAAAAGCTTATTATCAGTTTATCATATTATCAGTCAGTCTATTTGCTCCTAAAATACCCTTACCATAAGATATAATTTTTACCTGTGAGACCCTTTTGTAATTTGCGGAGCTTTGAACACATGCGTTTATGTACATGACCAATACACCGTAACATTTCTTCTTCTCAGTAAGAGGAGGGTGTATTGAGAAACCTATTTCTAATAGTCTAATAATATAAGAGTAACAGGAATTTATATAAGCCTCTGCAAAAGTGAGTGTATCCTCCGGTGATAGATCATGTTGATTAAGGAGTTATACAAGGAAACTGCCGCATAAATTCATGAGATATTAAGAGATACTTTTCTATTTGGGACCAACTTAAATGATGAAATAATTTGTTTTGAAGGAAATATCCTCGTCCCTTTGTACGTTAAAGGTAACAAATCGGCGGGATTTCACCAAAAGAAAACTGCTAATTTTAGGGTTTATACTCTATTTATTATTCACTATTCCTGTACAAATCATTCACTAAACATCTCAGCAATAAAGATTTAGGCATGGCATTCTTGGAAGCAATTGCGTCCCGCAAGAAAGCAAGAAAAAAGCATTGCACATTGAGCAGAGACTATAAGTGTGATTTTCTTGTTTCTGTCTTGCTCAATTCACACATGAATTATTCACTCCAATTTCTATCAGATCAAGGAAAAGTTGGAGATAGCTTTTAAATTTTGCCTTGCGGTCAATTTTATAATTTTCTTCTTTCTGACCCATGAAATCTAAACCAGAAATACACTTGTTATACATAGTAAAAATGACAGGACATGGAACGATAACTGATTCAGAGGAACCTTACATGCACCTTTTTTACAATAGTTACCTCAAGTAGTGATATAAACTTGGGCATTAGGTACACTGTCCATCCACTTCAGGCGAAAAATACTATTTCTAGCCAGAGAGTGAATATCCACTCTCTTCATAATTTTATCCTCTGGGAAGCTTTTGGCATATATTTTTCTCTTTGTGTGCAGTATTCCACAAGCTTTCAATCGTTTTCCGCAAGAATACATTTTATATTAGGCGAATTGAAGACGTTGTCCATATCTATTGCACAGTCCTGATTCGATATCTTCACTTAAGAGCAGTTGGTCTTCTTCATCCAGGGTGACAGCGTCTTCATCATCACTGGTCTCGGCTTCCAAAAACTGAATTACGTCTTCGCCCGTTGTAAGGAACTCACGATGTATGGTCATTTTCTTGAAAACAGTAAAAACTATTTCATACGTCTCTTCTGCATAGTTTCGAAGTCGGTATTATTTAGCGTATAGCTTACACAGACAATATCAGTTATACATATACAGCATACATATTTACAGATGAGGAACAAAGTAATTTGTGCTTCACAGTTGAATATCTAGTTTTTCAATCCAGCGTACAGCATCTGTAGTTACCAGCAGGAAGTCATTTTCATCGCCGTGATAGGCTCGAATCTTGCATTCCCTGACGATTTGATGAATATTCTGGTGTGGAGCTCCGCAGTCACAGTCTGGATTAGGTAGCTTTTTCCACGTATGGAGAGCGGCTCTGCACCGGCAATGTCCTGTCCTGATTCTATTCAGGGCAGTCCAGGTTTGCGTGGTAAGTGGGATCCGCTTGGAAGTCTGGGATCTGAGAAGAAGGTATGCAGGCGCACATCTGTTGCTGCTTCCCATCTACCTTTCCACTCATCAAGAGATTTAAAATCCTCAGCGTCCATGTCAGCAAAATCACGCAGAGTTGGATGGCGTGATTTCAGTCTATTAAGATTCAAAAGTGGCAGGTCACTATGCACGGGTAGACTAGGATTTCTCAGGATATTGTGGAATTCCTTAATTAGGGCATTAGATCGGCGTAGATCAGGTGGCATTATACCAGTTATCAGTGGAAGCCAATAAATTGGAGTAGACGTGGTTGCACTAAATATGATGCGCATTGTGGTATTAAGCTAGGTGTCAACAAACCTTGTATGAAGACTGTTCAACCAAACAGGTGCGCAATACTCTGTACTTGAATACACCAAAGCCAATGCTGAAGATCGCAAGGTGGTTGCTGAAGACTCCCAGATAATTCCACACAGTTTATGGAGGATGTTGTTTCGAGACGTCAACTTTTGTGCTAAGTTCAGGAGGTGTTATTTGAAGGATAGTGTATGGTCCAAGATGACAAAAGGTATTTTGGGTGATATACATCTTCAGGTAGTAAGTACAAACTTTAAAAAAGACAGAAATTACCAGCTTTATGACAGAGTTTGGCTCCATAGCCGTAGCACGTTAACATGTGTTGCCACTCCGCTCGATCAATCTTATCGGTAATAACAACTTCAAAACACTAACATTCCGGTTTTTGAATTCTTCATCAAGTAACTAGGCAACTTTACGCTATACATGCAGTACTTGCCTATGGTGTTTAAACCTGCAAGCATCCTCTGTCAATTAATTAATCCATCTCCCATTTAGCGTTATACTTTCACCAACTGTTCAATACCCTGAGCGTGTGGCTCTTTCTTTTTCTACCGCTGTCGCACATATGCATTTGACCTTGTTTTACGTCCGGATGCCCCTCCTGACGCAACCCTATATGGTGGGATGTAATCACTATTGCGTATTTATCTGGTGGTTGGTAGTGTGCTGTCTGAATATGAAGAGGAAAGTGTTGGGACAAACACAAACACCCAGTCCCCGAGCCAGAAGAATTAATCAATGGCGATTGAAATTCCCGACCCGGCTGGGAATCGAACCCCGGACCCTCTAAATCGAAGGCTGACCATTCAGCCAATGAGTCGGACACCTTGAGCATGTGATTATTCAGTATTAATGAGTCTCGTAACTTCCAAGCATGCTTCTCTCAAATTAGGGTCTAGTCTTAGACTTCATGCAGTAAAATGGCAAATGTATGTAATGGCGCGTGAATTTTTAGTGTATTTCCTTCCTAATAACAACCGGGATTCAAATCACGATCACAAGGATGAATGTGTGAGAAATGTACCAAATGTACTAATTGAGCAAGAAATGCACCTAATTTATTTAATTTTAACCAGCTGTACTCATGAACAAGGCTGTATGCTTTGGTGTGCTCTTTTTAAGATTAGTTTGAAGAATCCCCTCGCTACAGAGCGTCACTTTAAAAATGCGAATGAAATATTAGACTATTCCTCGAGTCTCGTGTACACACTTAAATGTAGTTTATTCTGCTGGTAATGATCTTACTTTCATGCTAACTGCTACCATGTGCGAGAGAGCTACGCTACTCGCAATATTAAGTCGCCAAGTAAAGCTTTACTACTCCGGGGATAATACCCGTCATGATGGAATTAAGAGACCAAATTCCTTTCTTGAAATTCCTTATGTGGTACAAAATAATGGGCGTGAAATATTAAGTAATTTCGTGGTTTAAAATATGTTAATTTACCGGGCGAGTTGGCCGTGCGCGTAGAGGCGCGCGGCTGTGAGCTTGCATCCGGGAGATAGTAGGTTCGAATCCCACTATCGGCAGCCCTGAAAATGGTTTTCGGCGGTTTCCCATTTTCACACCAGGCAAATGCTGGGGCTGTACCTTAATTAAGGCCACGGCTGCTTCCTTCCAACTCCTAGGTCTTTCCTATCCCATCGTCGCCATAAGACCTATCTGTGTCGGCGCGACGTAAAGCCCCTAGCAAAAAAAAAAAAAAAAAAAAAAAAAGAGAACATGTTAATTTAACCAAGATCAGGAAATGTAACCCACTGAGAGCTCATACATCTAGTGGAGTTTCCTTAATAGCTATCTCAATCCAAGTTCTAATTTAATTTCAGATCTCGTGTATGATATATTGAATGTATTTCATTGCGTAATACTCTTCATCAAAGCTTCATTTAATTTAATCTTAAATTTGTCGGGCTGAGTGGCTCAGACGGTTAAGGTGCTGCCTTTGTGAGCCCACGTTAACAGGTTCGATCCTGGATCAGTCCGATGGTATTTAATAGAACTCAAACACATCAGCCCTGTGTCAGCAGATTTACGGCGCGTAAAAGGACTCATGTTGGACAAAATTTCGGCCTCTCCGAAAACCTTAAAAGTAGTTAGTGGGAGCTAAAACCGGTATATTATTATTATTAATAATAATAATGATAATAATAATAATAATAATAATAATAATTCATATTATTCAATTGGAACAATGAAATCAGTCAGTAGTAAGAAATCTCATGTGCTTCATGATCATAATCATGAGCAATAATTTTCTCGTTTTAAAAGGTTTCTTGGGGATCCTACGTGGGTCAAGTGACAGCGCGTCATCCTCTCACCGCTGGGTTCCGTGGTTCCAATCCCGGTCACTCCGTGTGAGATTTGTGCTAGACAAAGACGATAGTGGGACAGGTTTTTCTCCGAGTACCACAGTTTTCCCTGCCGTATTTCATTCCAGCAACGCTCTTCAGTATTATTTCATTTCATCTACCAGTCATTAATCACTGCCCCTGAGGAGTGTGACATGCTTCGGTAGACGACACAATTCCGATACTCGCCTCTAGATAGAGGCTTCATTCATTACATTTCTGACCCACTCGAATGATTGGAAACAGGCTGAGGATTTCCGTATTTATAAAATGCTTCACTCGGCACGTATCAACATTGCACTCGTCAATTTTTCAGGGTGTTATCATAGGAGGGAAAAACGGCACCCGATGATAGATTTATTGCTTAAGGAAACGGTGACGGTAGGTTTGATCTACCTAAAAGGACTAGGATTCTGTTTCCCGTTAAGAGGCCGAGAAATTAGAAACAAGATCATCACTTCATTAAAAGCCAGGTGATCATGGCCTACAGAAGGAACTTTAGGAGAGACAATCACACCATCAGGCTTATTGCAGAGGTTTCAAATATCGGAATCCTTTATCGTATTCTTCTCCAGTGACTTTAATGTTCTGGCACCACCAGTGACTTTCGGAAGAGTAACATTTTTTGTAGTTCCTCATATTGTCAGTTTTACTATGATCCCGACGTGTTTGAAGAACAACTTTGTTATTCAGAGACCTCAACGTCTATCACCACTGTATTTTAGTATTGGGCTGCTTCATCGATGCACATGCATAAACGTGATATATTCAGTACTCCTCGGGAATGCACTCTATAGTCCTCTCCGTGTAAGGACGTACCCTAAGGGTGCAACCTTACCCTTTCTCCCCTGTAATATTAGGGTATTGATTTATAGTTACTTTTCTTGCTGTTGGGTATTTTGCAGGTCTTTTTCAGTGTCGCTAACCATACAGTTTAGGGACCCTACTTGCCGATACGATGTCTTACATTTACCGTTAATCTGGCACGTTGGCAACGCTCAATCAATGTTCTAGCGTGAATTGCGTGTTGACACCGCATCGCCGCTAAAGTCACTAGTGATACATTTGCGAGAATATTTAAAGCATATTTTCTTTTTCTTTGGGATTGTAAATCTATTTGGCTAATACCAGGTAAGTAGAATTGTGGCATGTTCGGATAATGCATTCAATAACATAGTTTGTATGAAATGATGAAAGTGCTCAAACGCCAGTCTCATGTCTAGATCTACCGGTGCATGAAATAACTCTTGCGGGACGAAATTTTGGCAGTAGAACTTATTATTATTTTCAAATCCGCAGTGAACTTGAAAGCTGACCTAATTTCCGTTCACGGAGCTTGGCACATTAGTATTCCTATATGTTTCCTGATAAGCTTGAAGATATAACCAGCCTGCAGGCTGAACATATGCCCAATAATCTCTCTCCTTACTGGTTACCGGTATTGAAGAGAGAAGAAAATGTTCGCGCAAAAGAAAGGGAAGTCATTGGATGTCTGGAACTTTCTAAAATCACACTGCAAAGACTTATTAAATAAATTGCATCGTTTAACACGCCCCTCTTTTCAAGAATATGGTTATAGTACGCCTACTGTATATCAAAATAAAGACAGATATATGTAACATTAATTTGAATGAGAAAGTATGTTTAGTTCCTTAATTCCTCATTGAGCGTGGAAATCGACTTAATTATGAATATCTTGATTTATTTCATCTTAACTTTTATCATTTACTAGGGTAGGGAAACATTCATTATCGGTGTTTACATTGAGGTTAGTTTGTTATGGTTATGTCTGGTGATTTTAATATGTAGCCAGGCAGGTTGGCAGCAGTGATCAGCCATTACAAAAAAAGAAAAACGAAGAGCATTGGGCGGCGATATTTACTTTCTGGGGTATTGCCTTACGTGGCGATTACTATACATAGCACCTTGTGCCAAAATGAAGCCTATGGCAGCATTCGATTCACCTAATGATGGCTTATATTCTCTTAACTTTGAAAAGAGATCTAACTACAAGAAATAAATTACACAAAAATTGTCCTATAATAGTTGTGCATAAATGAGCGAATTATGTGGTTAGATTTGGCAGCTGGAAGAATTAGGACGATAATTTTCTCAGTGTATTCACCATGTGAGGGTGCAGATGAAGTTGACAAGTTTTATGAAGCATTGAATGACATCGTAGTCAGAGTAAGCAGCAAGTATAGGATAGTACAAATGGGCAATTTCAATGAGAAACTTGAAAATAGAACTGAAGGATCGAAAAAGCTATTGGTAAATGTGGGGAAAATATGGAAGCTAACAGGAACGGGAAGCGTTTGCTGGACTTCTGTGGTAGTATGGATTTAGCAGTTACGAATACATTCTTCAAGCCTAAGGCTATTCACCGCATAACATCAAGGTCAGCGGTACCAGATCCATAAGAGCCAATATCTTAAACGACTTCGAATTCAGGAAATCTCTAAGGAATGTACGGGTTATTCGGAACTTTCTCGATGATACAGACACCTGACATCTGGTCTCTATTGAACTGAGTATCTGTACGCCTAGGATAGATTAAGTGAAATCTGTCTGCAAACGAATAAGGGTAGAAAATCACTAGGCGAGGAAATTAGACAGAAGTACATGCATATGATTAGTGAGAAGTTCCGAACATTGGATATTAAGCAGGTTTAGAATATAGAAAGAGAATGGGTGGCATACTGGGGGGGGGGGGCTGTAGTGGAAACAGCAAGGGAAAATCAAGTAACAACCGTATGGAAAAATGGGAAAAAGCGGATATCTTGGTGGAACTATGAAGTGAGAAAAGCTTGTAAACATAAAAAGAAGGCTTATCTGAAATGGCTCCAAACCGGGGATGAAGCAGACAGGGCCCATGTTCATGCCTCCAATTTTCGGATTGTCTCTGGTAACTCTGCTGACTCCTATCACTATGTACGTAGATGAAAGCGTAACAGATAGTTGTTGAATCCAAAAAGAAGTCATGGGAAGATTTTTGTAACAACATGGAAAGGCTAGGTCGAGCAGCAAGGAAACCTCTGTGGACAGTAACAACAAATCATACGAAGGGATGTAAAAAGGAAATTAACAGAGGTTTGGGTAATTCAGGTGAACTCATAATAGATCCTAGGGAATCACTGGACTGGTGGAGGGCATATTTTGAAAATCTTCTCAAAGTAAAAGGAAATCTTTATGGTGGTGTCGAGAACAACCGAGCTCACGGGGAGGAAGAAAGTGATGTTGGTGAAATTACGCTTGAGGAAGTGGAAAGGATTGTAAAAAAACTCCATTGTTATAAAGAAGCAGGAATAGGTGAAATCAGACCTGAAATGATGAAGTATAGTGGGAAGGCAGGGTTGAAATGGCTTCGTGGAGTAGTAAGATTAGCATGGAGTGTTGGTAAAGTACATTCAGATTGGGCGAAAGCAGTAATTGTACCTACCTATAAGCAAGGGAACAGGAAGGATTGCAACAACTATCGAGATGTCTCATTGATTAGTATACCAGGCAATATATTCACTAGCATCGTGGAAGGGAGGGTGCGATCCGTGGTTGAGAGGAAGTTGGATGAAAAGCAGTGTAGTTTCAGACCACAGAGGGGCTGTCAGGATCAGATTTTCAGTATGTGCCAGGTAATTGAAAAATGCTACGAGAGGAATAGACAGTTGTGTTTATGTTTCGTAGATCTAGAGAAAGCATATGACAGGGTACCGAGGAAAAGATGTTCACTATACTGGGGGACTATGGGATTAATGGTAAATTAATAAAATCAATCAAAGGCATTTACGTTGGCAATTGGGAATCCGTGAGAATTGACGATAGAATGAGTTCTTGGTTCAGCGTTTTTACAGTGTTTAGACAATTAGGTATTCTTTTACCTTTGTTGTTCGTAGTTTACATGGATCATCTGCTGAAAGGTATAAAGTGGCAAGAAGGGATTCAGTTAGGTCCAAATATAGTAAGCAGTCTGGCCTGTGCTACGACTTGGTCTTAATGGCAGATTGTGCCGAAACCTTTCAGGCTAATATCTTGGAACTTGAAAATAAGTGCAATTGGTGTGAAAATTAGCCTTCCGAAGACTAAATTTATGACATGAGGTAAGAAATTCGGCACAATTGAATGTCAGATTGGTGATACAGAGCTGAAACAGGTAGATAATTTCAAATATTTAGGACGTGTGTTCTCCCAGGATGGTAATATAGTAAGAGAGATTGACTGAAGGTGCAATAAATGGAATGCAGTGAGCTCGCAGTTGCGATCAACAGTATTCTATTGAGAAGGAAGTAAGCTCCCGGACGAAACTGTCTTTACATCGGTCTGTTTTAAGACCAACTTTGATTCACAGGATAGAACGATGAGAGGAGGGCACTCGGAACGAGGAGATAAAGGCTAAGTTAGGATTGAATTCAGTGGATGAATCTGTACGCATAAACTGGCTTCAGTGGTGGGATCATATGTGGGAAATTGAGGAAGATAGGTTACCTAGGATGATAATGTCTCTGTTATGGAGGGTAAGAGAAGTGGAGGGAGACCAAGGCGACCATGGCTAGACTCAGTTTCTAACGACTTAGAGATAAGAGGTATAGATCTAAATAAGGCCACAGCACTAGTTGCAAATAGAGGACTGTGGCGACGTTTAGTAAATTCACAGAGGCTTGCAGTCTGAACGTTGAAAGGCATAACGGTTTATAATGATGATGAGTGTATGCATTATCATCTGCATTTGCTTATTTTATCTTTGTAGAGCAATTACAAAATCGCGAATGGTATTTATTCTCAGTGGAACTTTTAGTCGACTGGATTGCAGTTAATGAGATGTCATTGTTTACATCTGAATCTCTGACCTAGCACATGCAAACGAGTCATGAACGCTAATCTAATTCCGATCCAGTCATCATTCCTTCTCTCTGTTGCAGACCAGTGCAAAATAATCATGAATGACAAGCTGGAATTTGAATTCTTCTACAATCGTTCTTCCTCAAGTTCTACCTTTTGGTATTTCTTGATGGATGCGGTATTTTTGCACCTGTCTTTTGGTACAGACCAGAGTAATATATAGCTTTCACCAAAGTCTCCGGCCAATTTATGGCTATGATAGTATGGAAGCTGCTCAGGTACGTGTGGTGCTAAATAATGACATTCAAAGCACATTTGCATCTGAGTGTTATGAATATTGTTGTTTAATTGGTAAGTAATACTGGAAAAGTGAGGAAAGCAATGGCAAACTAACTCACTCTTAATATTCTCAAGTGTGCTTCTTTTTCTCGCCACCGTCAGTTTGTGTGGCTTCCCATAACCACAAAACCTCTGATGGTACTATTTGAGGGTCCAATTGTCTACTGCGATCCGAATATTTGGGAAGTGGCAGTGTCAGTAGAAATGTAAAAGTGCTTCTATTCAAAGTGTGTGCGAATTTTGGTCTGTGTGGAGCGTAGAGTTTACAATCAATGGCTGATCATGCAGATCGTGGTAAGCACCTGGAGAAGAAGTTGTAGTCGAATGAAATCACTCGTGTATTTATCACTGCTTAGAGGAGGGGAATGTTGCCAGAATGCTAGGGTTTGAACAGATTACGATTTGGCAGGCTATGTGTGGAATCATTTCCAGGTGACTGGAAATGTTTCCCAGGCGGCCTAGCTCGGGCTGCCATAGGAAGATAACCCCAGGGTAGGATCGTTGTGTGCGTAGACAAGCTCTCCGAAACCATCATGTCACATCACGAGCAAAATAGGTGGACATACGGCAGGCTTGTTTAGTGCACGTTAGTGACCGGAACAGCCTTCTAGAGGCCAGTTTAAGATCGCTAGGACCTGCATAAGTAGCTGCACTGAAGGAATGACTTCGTAGTAGAAGACTGCGAATGGATAGAGGTCATTTGCACTGGCAAGCAAGACACTGGTGGCCTGAGCCGTTCTCGAATAATTCCAGTTTCACATTACATCGTTCAGATGGTTGTGTGTAAGTCTGGAGAAGGCGTAGGTAGCGATTTCATTCGAGAGTACAATCCACTGTTACTTATTGAGGACTACATGTTACTGTGTGGATTGGCGTAAGTCATCACAGGAAAAACGATTTTCTGATCAATCGTAATGGATCCTGAACTGCCTGAGGGCAAATTGACAATAGGGTAAAATTCGGGAGAGATGGCGCACCTTTCTAAGGACTATCATAACAAACAAAACCTTGCTTGAAAGCACGAAGATATGATATGAAGCACTGTAGACATACTGTGTATTTATAAGTAACATAACATTATTTCCATTTATGACAAATTTCCAGCACAGTTTTGAGTTCACTGCCACGCGTGGTTTCCTTCATCTCTCCCACCCGGTGAAGTCAGTTGTTGGAGTGGTAAGGGAGAGATGGTTAGTACTTTAACACTCGGCGAAAACTACTTTCTTCGATTCAAGGATGCTCTTTCTTGCCTCTTTTGGATTCCACGCATGATGAACATAGTTCTGCGCGAACTGCACATGTTTCATGAAGCCACCTTGCACAAGCTACGCACTTAATCCAGTCAGATGTGGATTTCATTTCTTCATACACCTCGAAACACTCGTTGCACTGATTGTCATCTCTCGATTCTACCTCTGAGTAAGGTAAAATTTCAGTGCCGCTCTCTTCTGAATGTGATCTGTCGTGCACCAGTTGCTTACAAGCCTTATCTCGTGCAGTCTTCTAACGTTCCGCCTTTTTTCATTTCCATTATGCAGAGCCTTTTTGCTACTTTGAGAGCTTTTGTTTCTTCTCTCAGTAATAAAATTTGCATCGGTTAGGTGGGCAGCTGGTTGTTTCCTACGCTTAAGGTACACCAACATGAATTTAGTCAGAGGTATTGGCGAAATATCCTGAAACATATTACATGGTTTTACGCTCGCACTGGATTTATTCTTGTCAGTTTTTGCGTGATGTTTACCTCAATAGCCGTACTTTGGGTCGATATAGAAGGTCCTGGATCATCTTAAGAGACTGTAGTTGATAGAAGAGACAGGTCTGTTGAAGAAACTGCGTTGCTTGAGATACTGAAGGCATGATTACGGATGGCATTTCTGTTTAGAAGAAAACAACCTGTAGCTCTAAAATAGGAAGTAACGATCAGTAGAGTTCCAGCTCGAGATCACGCTCATTCAGAAACGAACCGAACTGAAGCCGTTTGATTTGGCATTCGGGATAATTTCGAATAAAAGTTTCACAAGCCTGGTAGAAATAAGACTTCAGAGGCTTAAAAATCCGCAATCTAATGGCTGCAGGAAGTGTGTTGTGTGACTTGGTAGACCAAGCAACATACTGTCATTCGGCACTGCAAAGTCAATAATTTCAGCAGAGTTCATATGGGAAGCGTGTCCATCTAATATAAGAAGTACTTTGCCAAGGGGTTTTCGGGAAGCAAAATGATTCTGTACCCAGTCCATAAAGATTTCAGAATTCACGTATGAATGAGCGTGATCTCGAACTGGAACTCCACTGATCGGAGCTATAGGTTTTCTTTTCCTCTAAACAGAAATGCCATCCCTAATCATGCCTTCAGTATCTCAGACAACGCAATTTCTACTATGGCTCATAGTAACCATTGAACCAGGTGGGACCGAGCTCGATAGCTGCAGTCGCTGAAGTGCGGCCAGTATCCAGTATTCGGGAGATAGTAGGTTCGAACCCCACTGTCGGCAGCCTTGAAAATGGTTTTCCGTGGTTTCCCATTTTCACACCAGGCAAATGCTGGGGCTGTACCTTAATTAAGGCCACGGGCGCTTCCTTCCCACTCCTAGCCCTTTCCTGTCCCATCGTCGCCTAAGACCTATTTGCGTCGGTGCGACGTAAAGCAACTAGCGAACCAGGTGGAAAACCATCTTAAAATTCACACTTGTTATCCTTACCTTTGAATGTGTAATACGGTGGAAGAAAATTGCCTTCAACATTGAAAAAAGCAATTACAGATATAGTTTCTCCTTTCTGTCCAGAAGTCAAACCTTGATCATCTTTGCTGCCCTTAATGGAAAAACTTTGCCTAGCTTGTTGTTTAACTGTAGGCCGGTTTCATCCATGCTGAATTTTGCATCGGTTAGACGGGCAGCTGTTTGTTTCCTACGCTTAAGGTCCACCAATATGAATTTAGTCAGAGGTATTATACCCCTCCCCTTCACCCCGCCCGCCACCACAGTTCATAACGAGTACTGTAACTTATTCCCTATTTAGCCCTAGCGCTCTTGCAACAGATATTCCCTCTGCTTTCCTCAAACTTATCATTGTTCCTTTCCATTTAAGATGTGTACTAGTCCCAACATGCTTTTCATTGTTCCTTTCCATTAAAGATGTGTACTAGTCCCAACATGCTTTTCATTGTTCCTTTCCATTAAAGATGTGTTCTAGTCCCAACATGCTTTTCATAGTTCCCTTCCATTAAAGATGTGTACTACTCCCAACATGCTTTTCATTGTTCCTTTCCATTAAAGATGTGTACTAGTCCCAGCATGTTTTTCATTGTTCCTTTCCATTAATGATGTGTACTAGTCCCAACATGCTTTTCATTGTTCCTTTCCATTAAAGATGTGTACTAGTCCCAACATGCGTTTCATTGTTCCTTTCCATTAAAGATGTGTAGTAGTCCCAACATGCTTTTCATTTTGCGTTGTTGAGTTTTGATTGCAGTCCCAATCGTTTAGCTAAACTGAAAGCTATGTTTTGAACAGATTGTCTTGTTGGTGCAAAGCCGGATGCCTGAAATTTCTGAATGTGCATGACTAGCTTCCGTTCAGTTTTAGTTTCTAACAATGACAGTGGTCCCAAGCTCGTCTTTCGTAGTTCTTTGTAGCTAGCCTACGACGAATAGTAGGTGCCAGAATGTTAAACTGCCGCCCCGCTTCTCTAACTGGGATATTCTCGTTAACAATGAGATGAACTGCTTTACGGAGATCATCCTGGGTCCATATTGCTCTATCTGTTTTCCGTATATATTTTCTAGGTATTTTGGCTGCAACAGGAAACATAAGCAGCAATAGAGAAGACAATTTAGTGAAGCATTGGCTTCGTCATCTCGCCCTCTCTTATGAAACCGCACCTTCTCGCTCTCAGTCTCTCCGCGTTTACTCACCTGAACCCGTGGGAGATATGGCACACCTACCAGTAACTGGCAACATGGCTTACGACATTCGATAATGTGTTGATGCCAGACAACTTGACCTACTATGTACTCAAATGCCTACATTTTCGAAAATACTAAATATTGTAGTCCTTAAAGTGGTAATCTTCGACGTGAAAACGGTTCCGACACTCACCATTACCAGCAAATATGAAGCTACCTTCTGAGAACGTCTATATCCACTGAGACACAGAGAGAAGCAACAAGCCCAATTCTCGTTCACAACCGCTTTCGTTCAACAATCACCAAATGTCCTATCCCCTCCAAAGCTCTCACAGAATTGGGTGTGTCGTCTATCCATCCGCATCATCTCTCCTGACTATATCCTATCTTAGTGCAATATATGATTCCTCTCTCAGTATACATGGATTAAAATGCTACAAAGGATTATGCCAAAATTGTTCGGAGATTCTTGCAGGAACACAACGTGCAACGAATGGAGTGGCCATCCAGAAATCCCGACCTGAATCCTATCTAGCTGGTCTGGGAGCAACAGGAGCACACATCCGAGCGAGAAAGCCAACTCACTACAGGCCCTTCAAAGCGCCATTTTGGAAGAGTGGAGACGTCCGTCTTAACTGAACGTGCGGAGCCTTGTCAAAAGTGTGAGAAGGCATTGTGAAGCTGCGATACATGTAAGGGGTGGCAATTCCTTTATTAAGACACTTCATTTCCACGTTGCCAGTTTGGTACATAACTAGGGACCACTTTGTTAATGACACGTTGTGCACTAACGTCGTGTATTGTTGTAGAATGGACTCCTTTCATTTCAATTCTCATCGCTTTCTAACAATGACTGTGGTCCCAAGCTCGTCTTTTCGTAGTACTTTGTAGCTAGCCTACGGCGAATAGTAGGTTCTGGAATGATAAACTGCCGCCCCGCTTCTCTAACTGGCATATTCTCGTTAACAATGAGATGAACTGCTTTACGGAGATCATCCTGGGTCCATATTTCTCTATCTGTTTTCTGTATATATTTTCTAGGTATTTTGGCTGCAACAGGAAACATACGCAGCATTAGAGAAGACAATTTAGTTAAGCATTGGCTTCGTCATCTCGCCCTCAGCCTCCCTACGTTTACTCACCTGAACCCGTTAGAGATCTTATTAACAAAAGTTCGTTTTCATTGCATGCCTTTTCTCATTTCAGTACGTATGCCTATCAGAATGGTATGAATGTATAAATGTGTGACCAAATGCAGTGCATAATAACAAGACGTAGTATGACACTAGTCCATTTCCCGTATCTATGAATGTCTGTACAAATTAGTCTAATTTTTACTCCATATAATTCAAAATTGTACAACGCTGAAATTTTACTTTCATTAATTTCGAGCGATACTTCAATTTAGGAAAAGAGCATTTAAATCTAAGAGATTTAAGCGTTATAATTCTGGTGGAATGTATTCCGTAACGTGAGATATCATCAGTATAATAAATACTTTGCTGCTTCTTTTTGTGTTCAATGGCAAACTAAATAATTAAGTGCAACTTTTATGGAAAACACGGGTGAACTTTTGTGAAGTTGTACCGTTTTCCAATAAGAGGTGAAAAATTGCTTCACTCTAATGTTTACAACAACGAAAATTTAAACTCTTAACCTGTTAAGTATTTCAGAAATGAACCCCATACCTTGAGGGTTAATAATGCACATTAGCGAGCAATTTGTTATACTTAGACGCCCTGTACAATAAGAGGATCGTCTTTTCGTTTTCCGCACATTTAAAGCTATATATCTTCGGTCTACTACAGCGGAATTAGTGATGAATTGAATTTCTTATATCTTATTCTGAGATGAAGCTTGCTTGCACTATCACTTCATATACACCTTTATAAACGATCTTGTACATGTTACATAAAGTAACTTAGAAATGAGATTTGAGGGGCTGCCTTTTGGAACAAAATTGCTGGTGACTAGATAACGTGTGAAATTCTTCTATACACTTCTCTGTCACTTCAAAGTAAATATTGAGTATCTTATTATTTGCAGATTATGGGCTTCTAAACCAGTCATAAGAGCGAAGTAAAATGTTACAAACATTGTACATCACACATCTTATTCACAAAACTTATAAGATACACTGGTGAATGTTAGCATGCCTGGATTTCAGACTGATTCAAACACAAGAACAGACACATTCATTAGAACTTACATGTAAAACATCGCAAAATGCGTGATACACTGTGTGAAGTCTAGTACACAACATTTTTGTTATCTCTTTTTCAAAATTTCCTGTTGGAGGCTTATTCCTTGTAGCATTTTATCTGAATATACATTGTTCTGTTCTTATGAAGAGGATCAACTTTATAAGCATAACATTAGTAAACTGTTTTGTGTGAGGAGCATTTTACAATATTTTAACGAAAACAGTTTGCATTCTACAGCAAATAGCAGAGATAACAGAGATGTTACTGCCACTGACAGGACATTCCTGATGATGAACGTTAACATGACGGAGTAATTCGAGTATGTTGTGAGTCCACATATATCTAAATGAATTTGAGACAACGGACCGATGGGAAAAATATTGACAAACTCCACAAATTTCTCATTTTTTCTTTGTTTCGTCAGCTGATTAACTGATTTATCTTGGTATTTAGAGAGAGCTTTATGTTAGTGTACAGGTCGTGCGTTAATAAAGAGTTACTGAACTTTGAGGAAGTAAGCCTCCGTGTCTCAGGTGGCAGCACGTCGGCCTCTCACCGCTGGGTTCCGTGGTTCAAATCCCGATCACTCCATGTGAGATTTGTGCTGGACAAAGCGGACGCGGGACAAGTTTTTTCTCCGGGTTCTCCGGTTTTCTCTGTCATAATTCATTCCAGCATCACTCTCCAATATCATTTCATTTCATCTGTCATTCATTAATCATTGCCCCAGAGGAGTGCGACAGGCTTCGGCAGCCGGCACAATTCCTATCCTCGCCGCTAGATAGGGGCTTCATTCATTGCATTCCTGACCCTGTCGAATGACTGGAAACAGGCTGTCGATTTTCACTGAACTTTGAGGAAGGGAAAAATAAACACATTTAAAAGTACTAAGTCGCAAAGACGGAGTTTAACTATCACTTCAATGTTAAATGATCACACATTTTAATATTAAACATGGATATAACAATACTTAGTGTGTTCTTAAGACATTCAGAAGAGTATTTGTTAATAGAATGAATCAGGACTTCCTTGGAGGGAGTTTCAGCCTAAAACATTGCACATTATCCACGAATACAAATAAATAACAATTGCCGGTAACTTTTTTGTGTGTACACGGTTTGAGAGAGCTTAAAATTATAAATGAAGTCTCAGAATATCCAGTCGGGAAACAAATTTTTTAATTTTTTGGTTTTGATGAACGGACTATTTTCCGGAACATTGTTGAATAATTAATTAATGGCCAATATATTTCTACTAAAGGAGTAGTAACAGTTCACATTAAATTTCAGGAGAAAAATAAGTCAGTGGTATGTAAACATTTTGCTGTGAATTCTAACAAGGTAGCGTTTTAAATTTAAAAAATGAACAGTGACTACTATTGCCGATTTCTGGAGCAACATCTGCATCCAGCTATGCGGCGCAAAATTCCACATTTATTGCGAGACGATTGACTTATCGTGTTGCATGACAACGCACGTTGTTATGTCGCAAACAATTTCAAGCTCTCATTGCAACGGTGGCATTGTAAGGTCTTGTAACACCCTCCGTACTCACCAGACATAAGTCCTTGTGAGTTCGACCTTTTTACGAAGGTGAAGGAACCTGCTAACGCCGCCGAATTACTGGCGTGGCATCTGTACTCCGCACAGAAGGGCGCTCCGTCGCTGTCATCAACTGAGAATGCCTTGCCCACGGTCCCCAACGGAGTATTGACATTTGGCAATTGTACTTTTTAGTTCATTAAATATTGCGTCCTGTCAATATTGCTACTACCATATTTAGATCTCTCGTATGTGGAATGAGCACTTGATATTCAAACGCTCGTAACCAAAACCAATTTATTACTTCGTGGTTTCAGGCTTCTTTGCCAATTTCAACAGAATACGTGAGGGAACGAATCCCTAATTTCGATCTTCGCAGTGATACATTTAGAGTTATGCCCTAAACGTCTCTGGATACTGCTATTCCCCAATATTAGATCAATTGCGTCGTTTGAGGACTCACTGAAATGAATTTTATCAACAATGAAATAGAGGCCGGTAACGTTGTTTGATATTTCTCCACAAAAATATAATTTGAGAAAATGAATAAGGCCCGTACCGGAAGGCAAATATGTATCAACGACGGCTTAATACAGAAAATCACATTGAATCTATTTGAAGCGAACGTTGCAATTAAATAACACTTATTCGATATTACCTGCACAACATGGCATATTTTATGTTCACCAGTCTCTTGCACGAAACGCGAATTCATTCAATTAATTGGAAATCAAGAAATTCATATATAGGCCTAAATAAATTGTGTGTGCAGTGCAAAACATTTAACCTATTTTCAGTAGCAACAGGCAAACTTAGTTTTGTTCTGATATTTGATATTATCTCTCATACATTTTCACTACAACATCTGGTGCCTTCAGTCAGCGTAACAAAATATTGTTGTTGATATTTCAAACACCTGTAGTTGTTTGAGTACTCCATGATACCTTAAATCGCCGGTGAAAAAGCAATACCTCGTACGTCACAATGCTCTCCCTCTCCATTATTTTCCTTATGACGTGTCACGCCTCCCAGTCACATACGGATATGCAGTCCATCAGAATAAAGTTCGTTGTGTTCATATTCTTATATGAAAGTATTAAGGAAGATGAACCATAAATACAGTATACTATAGGAGTACGTAAATACGTCACGCTAACATTAATTCCTACAATACAGTACGCGGAGGTTCATTTTCCCTCACACACATGCGTAGGAAAACGAACACAATTAAAATTGTTCTGAGGGACTGCATGTCCATAACTGATGTGTCTGGGAGGCGTGATCGCTCTGAAGGATAATAATCGAGAGGATGAGCATTGCGAAAAGGTTTTGTTTCTTCAACGACGAAATGTTTATGGCTGGTACGCACAATAATTCGCAATATTTTGCAACAGACCACTATAGTGATACACAGATGATATTTTATATTTATTTTAATATGTTTTACAAGTTGCAAGATAATGAATATACATATGTTTTGCAATAACTAGGAAGCGAGGAGTTTCTTCAATGCAACAAGGAAGTTCATCTTCATTCATAATATCACATCTTCATTTTTCGAGGAATATGTCTGTATACGTGATCTAAGAATGGCGTGTCACGAGTATACATCCGATACTCGATTAACAGGCTTCGGGTATTTATGTTAATACTAACAAATTAGTCTTACAGAAATATGTTTCATTATTGCTTCTTCACTTTTTGCATCTATCCCCGCATTTTAAAATGACGTATTTCATGATCAACTAAATTCAATCTCTGCCTTATCAACATAAATTTTGCCTGTTTATCATTCCATCGTTCATTTACCTTTCACGTTTAACTACATCATACTAATGGGAACATCCACTGAGTTGGTTGGCCGTGCGCAGCTATGAGCTTGCATTCGGGGGATAGTGGGTTCAAATACTACCGTCGGCAGCCCTGAAGATGGATTTCCTGGGTATCCCATTTTCGTAATAGGAAAATGCTGGCCTTAGTTAAGGCCAAGGCCGCTACCTTCCCACTCATAGCCCTTTCCTATCCCATTGTCGCCGAAAGAGCTATCTGTTTCGGTGAGACATAAAGCCCATTGTAAAAGAAAGTGACTTACAAGGAAATAATAAGTTAGGCTATGGATATTTATCCGGAAATACATGAGTTATTCTAAACGTTTGTGCGTTTTAATATTCCTATGGTATACCAACATCGAGAGAAAATAATTGTAGAAATCGTGACGGTTCGCATAAAGCTAGATCGCTAGGGGCGAGTGAACCACCCGGTATAACGGAAATTAAAAGATGCGAACAACGAGGTGAAAAGTAGATCGTTGAGATCTGTTAGTTCTAGCTGCTTCATTATTTCTATTTTTAAAATATTTCTATGCAATTTTTGAATTATTACAACTACATACTCATTTAATATGTCTTCTTATGCTTTTCGATTCGTGGAATAAAAAGCAAGAAAATTCGTCAGGATGCTTGATATTTTCTCTTATAATTTTCCGGCCTTCATTTACCCGGACGAAGTCAGTCATTCTTACGTCAGATCATCTTAGAAATGTTATTCTGATCAGAGGACGAAGACAAAAGAGATCGTAATTACAGCAAATGGAGAGAAATGTTTTGCACAGTTTACGAGCAGTATTATTATAAGCAAAAATGAGCCCAAAATTGTCTATGAAACTTCCAAATTAAACCTATAAGGATCATTCATGCTGGCAAGATTGATTCGATAATAGGTTTACGTTGTTCTCATCTTACACCACCAAATAAGGAATGTGCTATCGTTTGCTATCTCAAGGGTCCATAAGACATATTTGCTTCCAAGGACTCTAAAACATAAGATATTTGAGATCCAGGATTAAATAGGGCACGTACAATTATTTCGCTTCCAGACCCCTCTAGTATAACCGTCGCAGTTTGTTAAAATATGTGTGGGAAACTTGCTAGACTATGCCCTCTTCCGGTGTTCTTGAAGACAGCATACTGTGCCTTCAGCTTTACTGTTTACTGCCAATTCAGGACACATGAGAATTGGGTGTTTTCTGCCGCATAAAGCATATTTTGCGCTGGTTTTACACTCATTAGCATGATGATCTGGATTTAACCAAGAAAAATAACACTCCTTCTTGACCAAAATCTTTAGTTTGTGAAGCAGTGCCATCTTTCGGGCTGAAGGACAGTCTGAGCTGTGGTGTTTCTTGTCACAAAAGACGCACATCGACAGAGTAGGACCGTCACTCGTCGATACTAGACTAGCTGCTGTTAACGCCTCTTCTTGTGAATGAGCATATTCCCCATCTCTTCCTCTTAGACTCATTGATTGTAAGAAAAAAATCCTGCCATTGCCAAACTAATCTTCTCTTCACCTTCTTCGTCTGTAAGCACGAATTTCACTAAGTTATTCACACGAAATTTCGGGGTATCCGCAGAATGGTGTGAGCTAGATTGCCATGCCCGCAAGAAATTCTCTGGCATGCACAACTCTGCAAGTGGATACAGCATGCCTGCACGTTTGTCTGTTGTTACGCCTAATGTTTCAAGTACCCGCAAGTTTATCATTCAAGGACAGCAATGAAACGTTGCTTCTGTTGTGTATTGTGTTTTGTAATACTAGCTTCAGTAATTCTCGGATATAGACTTCAACCAGAATGTCTTGATACTGTCAATAACATTTGGTCATAATTACCTCCAGTGGGAGAAAAACTTTCAACAAGCTCACCGAGCACGAGAACCATTTACAGTGGCTTGTAGTAGGTACTGAAATTTTTCCTCAGCTACTATGTTACTGTTCTCGTGTATTTTAATAAACTGGCTCCAGAATGGCAGCCATTATTTTAAATTACCACTATTTACTTTTAATTCTGTTTGTGGAAGTTAGAATGTCCTCCAATCTTCGTTATTAACTGCATAATTACCTCTCGGTTGATTATGTGCTGTAATTAATCTCATTTTTGTGAATTTACTTAGGTATTCATCAGCCATCATATCGTCGTTTCCGGTACAAAACCTCCTATGTGATAACATTTGTGGAGATGTACTGTCCCTCAGCACTTACACCATGAAGAGCGAGAATGCCTTGGCAAACTTCACACAATATTGCACCTTAGATGACAGAACCTTACTAGCCAATGTTCTAAGCCAAAATATTTCACATAGGAGGTTTTGTCCCGGCAGCGACGATATATTCTGAATCGAAGTCCATTCTGCGTCCAGCAAGTGATCCACAATTTCTCGGTCGGCTACGCGAAGTTCTGCAGTTTTCCGTACCAGTATCTCGAAGGCAGTTCGTACTTCCAGTTAATCCTTTTGACCGTCACTTAACAACTAATCAAGTTGATTAAAACATCTCACAAATGCACGTCGCATTACCACACGATTCTTCCTTATTATTTCCATACTTCTGTCACGGTCGCCAAATGTTGCGAAGAATCTTAAATCAGCAACATGCACTTTATTTTTTAACAGTATTTAATCTATATTAACGATGAGGAGCACTGTAATATATGAGACCACAGTCTTAATCAAAGAAAAAATATTCAACTAGGCCACGCCAGGGCGCTTTCCTTCTCTTAGGGTCCGCCTAAACGGTCTAAGAGATTACGTTATATTGAGTTTACATTACAAGTGCATTGCATAAAACTTTGCATAAGAAACTTAACTGCACCATTTCAATAAACAAAGTACGCTATTTACAACATTGAAGAATATACAAACAGTAAGTAAAGCCAAGTATTAAAAGATATCTTTTTTAAGAATAGCTTATAGCAGCAAATATTAAAAAACTTTCAAAGCATAATATATAATATGTTTTATAATTCATTCCACAAAAGCATAACATATTACAAGATCGATATGAAAACCTATTAGATCAAGTGAGTATTGCACTAGCAGACGCCATCGTTCAAGAAGTGAATTATTAACTCTCACAGCAAAGAGAAGTTTTGCAACTGGGAAATGAGAGAAATATGTGGACACAGTCTCGCCTTCAAAGATAAATGGTGACGTTCCAGTAACTGATCATATCTGTTTCTAGTGGATGCAGACTCCAACTAACTTCCTTGCGTGTGGCATTCAAAAGGTGTGTTTTTGTTGTCTCTGAGTATAGACAAGTAGTAGTTAAACTATTTAAATACCAGCGAAGGAAAGGTATGATGTAAGGTGAGAGGAAGAAGGGGGCCGTTTGTAGTAAGTTACGAAATATTTATGTTTAACTTATAATAATATGAAAGAAATCAGTGTAACTTTATAAGTAGGACATTTCGCACACAGTGATTCGTACATTTTATCGTAACGTACTGTAATTTTACTTCATGTAGTAAGAAGGACTCATTAAGTACAATTTTCAAGAATTGAGAAGTTTATGTTCAAAACGTGGTATTTCCACCTCGAGAAATTTGTGGAAAAATTGAAAGAAACAAAATAAAAGGCACATGGAACGTACCCATGATCGGATTTGGCACAAATTTTATGGAATTACATCTTCCTCGTGTGGATTGCTCATAGCAATGGACAATATTCAACTACTATAATCAATGTGGACGATATACTGATTTACTTTTTGGATGTGAAAATAGCACCTTTTCAAAAGACACTCCTCAATTACTTCATTTACGCTCTCCCTACGTCCGACAGTTGTGTTTTCTATGCCGGAAAGATTTTAAATTCTATAATTTACATCATTGCTTATGTAAAATCGCTGTAAATTAAAATTTACCCCTTCTGCATCTCAGCGAGTTCAAATTGTAAATTACGTTTAAAAATAGTAATGCATGCAATATGCTTGTAACAAATTGTATACCACAATTTTTGGTATGTTCATGTTGAATTGCTTGAGATTCTTTTTTCATAACTTAGTTCAAAAAGATGGAAAGGAAACATTATTCACTGCTTACCATGATTTCTCCGTAAGCAGAAATATTTAGAATAGTGAAACTATTGGGTAAATGACTCTTAAATTACAGAAATCATGTGTTAAAATGCTTCCTACGATCTAAATTGTTAGATCTCAGAAAGAAACCATCGTCAACTGTGCAACATAGTTTATAATTTAACACTTTGTTATTAGGAATCACGATACCGTAATTGGGATTATGGCACGGAGCTGTATTAGTTTTCGAGTCCATAATAACATACATTTTAAGGAGAGGTTTCTTTCTCCAAGACATTTGTGGCACAATATTAAGTAAAGTAAATTAGAGAAATATATTTAAAGAAGTAACAGCAGAATATTTTACCTGTCTTTAGCTATCTTCCCTGTAATAATTGATTTAAATTGAATTCTGGCGTTCTCTGTGTTCAATATGTGAGAAAAAATGAACTCCTTTAGTATTACGAAGAAAATGGAATTTAGTCCTAAGAAATGATACTGAGACTAATTTTTTAATTCCTTCAAACCAAAACTAACATTCTTTGGACATAAAAATTAAGCATATTATAACAACTTTATCAAATACCTTTGATGCCCGTTCACCGCGAATACCTTCTGACTGGTCAAACGCGTACGCCAGATTTGACTTTCCAAAATATTGGGGAATTATTTCTTAATTTATGTTGTGTGTTCCAAATTCAGTGTGAATTTAAATTTATTTTCTCTTACCTGGATGTAATGTGGGAACTAAAGTCCCGTTTGAAACAAGACGAGTTTCTAGAAGGGAGAATAACAAATACTCAATTCTTGAGAAACAGTTGGACAACCTTAACGTATATGTAGGCTACACTAAGCCTTAATTCTCCTAATGTGTAACAGATATAGTGTGGTATAAATATAATTGCCGGTCTCACGGATTAGCGGTTCCGTACCTGCCTTTCATCCGGATTCCGGGTTATATTCCCGGCCAGGTCAGAGATTTTGCCTAGATCAAAGAGTTAGTTCGAGGTCCACTAGGCCTACGTCATTACAACTGAGCAACTGACGGTGAGATGGTGATCCGGGTCTAAAAAGAGAAGAATAACGGCCGAGAGGATTCATCGCATCGTACATGGGTCACCGCATAATCTGCTGGCCTTCGGGCTGAGCAGCGGTCTCTTGGTAGGCCGAGGCCGGTCAGGGCTCAAGTTCCATGGGGGCAGGGGCGCATAAATATAATGATTTTATAATAACTTCCTGAGAAGTTAATTGAGCATTACGTAAACACGGAATAGAGAGATCAACAAAATAAGGAAGCCAATATATATATCTTCCTATTAATTGCTGAGAAGTCACCATTTTAAAATCATGTACAACTGAAATTGAATAACAAGTTAGTTTCCCTGTAGTCATTGAGTATACACATCGAACAACACCGTTGATAAGTAATGAATAATTTACATTTAAAATTAAATACATCGCCTTATAAGATTCTTAACGAATCTTAATTATTTCATGAAATTCTAAAGAACATTCGTGTATTGTCATTGAATATTGTGTAAAACTTTCATGGCATTTCATACGAAGATGAGAAATTTTGTACAATAATAATAATAATAATAATAATGTCGTATGGCCTCCGGAGAGGCCTGGTGCAGGTCATTTTCTCGTAGACGGCCTATTACGCGACCTGCATGTCTGTGAAGATGAGGGCCCTACCTAGGATGATTTCTAACGCTGAATACGCCACAGACACCCAGCCCCCATGCCATTGGAATTGATCAATTAAGGTTAAAATCCCCAACCCGGCCAGGAATCTAACCCGGGACCCTCTGGACCAAAAGGCAGCACGCTAACCATTTAGCCATGGAGCCGGGCAGTTTGTACAGTGCATGTTGGCCGTGCGGTTAAGGTCACGCAGCCGTGATGTAGTATTCGGGACATAGTGGGATCTGACATAAGTGTCGGCAGCCCTGAAGATGATTTTCCATGGTTTCGCATTTTCACACCAAGCAAATGCTGGGGTGTACCTTAATGAAGGTAACGTCCGCTTCCCTTCCACACCTAGTCCTTTCCTATCCCGTCGTCGTCATAACCTATAGTATTGTAAGGCCATAGTGTTGAGCATTGGAAACATTTAAGATGTGTGTGAATTTGTATATGATGATGCTGGATTTAGAATATTAAACTAGTAGTGTTACTTGTAATATTTTCTTTCCACTGAATTGCCTGTTTACTATTGTTGTGGTTGTTGTTGTTGTCTGGTAATTATGTTTCAACTTTACTTTATTATCACACTACTGTAAGTGACCATTGCCACCGGGATTTTCTCCAATTGCGATGTATTTGTTAATAATAATAATAATAATAATAATAATAATAATAATAATAATAATAATAATAATAATAATAATAATAATAATAATAATAACTACAATAAACATAATCTGTGACGGTGCTACGTAAAGCAAGTAGTAAAAGGAAAAGGGTAATCTCGTAAATAAATTGCAAGTATAATCAACAATGAATATCGAATTTTAGTAAAGTATTCTTATTATTTTTATTTATTTTTATTATTGTTAATATTATTGTTTATATTTCACTCGCTGTAGTGGTTCGCCGATCAGGAGATGGACTGTTGTCAATTTCTTCCGACCTCCACTGCTGTAATGCGAAGGTTCTTGCGGAAAATATTCAGAATTTCAGCCTTGTAAATTTGTGGAAGTGTATAGGCGATGTCCAGATCCTGTAGGTGTTGTTGCAGATTACTGTGCACAGGTTCTCTGCCGAAATTAACTAAAGGCCTCACAAATATTATTATTATTATTATTATTATTATTATTATTATTATTATTATTATTATTATTATTATTATTATTATTATTATTATTATTATTATTATTATTATTATTATTATTATTGGAAGCCTCCGTGGCTCAGACGGCAGCGCGTCGGCCTCTCACCGCTGGATACCGTGGTTCAAATCCCGATCACTCCATGTGAGATTTGTGCTGGACAAAGCGGAGGCGGGGCAGGTTTTTCTCCGGGTACTCCGGTTTTCCCTGTCATCTTTCATTCCAGCAACACTCTCCATACTCATTTCATAGCATCTATCACTCATTAATATAAATCACTTTGGGAGTGGCGACTTCATCGTAATAACAGCCTATATCTGGTTCATTCATTACATCCCTGACCCAGTCAAAGACTGGAAAACAGGTTGTAGGTTTTTTTATTATTATTATCATCATCATCATAAGACGCGCAGGTCGCCTACGGGAGTCAAGTCGAAAGACCTGCATCTGGCAAGCCAAACTTGTCCTCGGACACTTCCGGCACTAAAAGCCACACGCCATTTCATTTTATTATTATTATTATTATTATTATTATTATTATTATTATTATTATTATTATTATTATAGAGTTAATGACGCTTTAATTGTTGATTTTCTCGCGAAAGGCTTGGGTGTGGGTGACTTGATCTCAAAAAAGGCCACTACATTGTTCTTGAAGGAACTGCTGTAGGCCTTTAATATTCTAGAATCGAAATGCCATTATAAGACAGATAATTTGAAAATATGAAATATTTCAAATAAGGAAAATACTTTCATGCTAAATGTCACTTATTTACTCACTAAAAATCTGACTTTCTTGTAAATGAAGCAATTTTTGTCAACACGTACATGATTTCTGATTTTGCTTGATATCATGGAGAATTTCCTCACTAACATGGATTGTACGGTTCTCATGTGAGCTAACTATATTACCGAAATTACACCCTAATTCATAAAAAACAGAACACTTTGATAGACTAGAGATAGGAAGTTCATATTCACAGGACATTCAGGATACAGCATTCAGTCACATAGGTTCAGCATGTGTCCTGTTGCCTAGTAGGCAGTAGGTCCTCTATGGGCAGTGATGACTTGTTCCTTGCGTGATGACATCGACGCGTATAAAGCGCGAATGGCATCCTGGGGTATAGCCACACATGCTGCATTCCCCTAGTTCCACAGTTCATATTTGAAAATTGGCATTGTGTCACAGCGCCACACCCGTCGTTTAACCATATCCCCACACATTTTCGATTGGCGACAAGTCCGGTGATGGGGCGGGCGAGGGCAAGAGTCTGACATCCTGTGATAACAGTATGGCACATGTTCGTGCAGCAACATATGGTGGCGCACTGGGCGTCTGGGATGTCGTGCAAGAAGGGTATGGCTACGGGTCGCAGGATGTCATCACGTAGGCTAAACTGGTCACTGTGCCCTGGTCACGCACCAAGTGCCAATGCAGTCAATGTAAGAGCCTGCGTAAGAGTGAGTTACCTGTGCGGTCTGCGGCTGTACGTGTTAGCAGGAGTATAGCAGCATAGCTGCGGTAAAAAGTGCGTCTGATCAAAATGAATAGCCCCTTCGTCGGAGACTTCAGGGAGGACTGACTCAGCCGAAAAGAGTGTGGGAGGACCGCCGCACTACTCAGATGGGCCAGACAGATTCCTGAGCAACAGCAGCTAAAATTCGAGCTACTGTGGCACTACACGTTTCAATTGGTAATCGCGTATAATATAGCATGTTTATTATCCCGTGCCCCTGCGACGAGTATTCCACGGAACCCAAAATTTCGACGTATGAGTCTGTTCCGCTATCGACAACTGTCACGCTGGTCAGATGAATAGCATACAGTGATGAATCATGCTTTTTTGGCTTCAATGATCGTCGCAATTTTGTACGACGGTGTTCTAGGTAGAAGGGACCTAAGATCGCATTGTCGTGAGGCACATTCGGGCAGCCCCAGGCATTACAGTCTGGGGAGCCATTTGCTTTCATATGAAAACACCATTAGTGATTTTTGATGACACAATGACTGTTCGACAGCATGTGGAGCGGCTTGTCAAGCGAGTAGTTTTCACTCTGATGGCGACAGTTGTTAATGAAACCATGTTCCTCCTCACACTGCAGACATCTTCGGAGACGCTCTACAAGAAATTATGCTTTTAGAGTTAATATTAATTAATGCAATTTACTTTACGCACCACTAACTACTTCTACGGTTTTTGGAGACCCATAGTGCCCGAATTTTGTCCCACAGGAGTTCTGTTAAGTACCAGTAAAACTACTGACACGAGGGTGACGTATTTGAGCAATTTTATATCACCGGACTGAGAGAGGATCAAACATGCCGAAGTGAGATCAGAATAACAGCGCCTAAATCGTCTGAGCCATTCAGCCAGGCGCTCTCACAGTTGTCCAGCCGTTGTCCCATTTGAATATTTGTAGAACTAGATGGTAGACGTCTGCAGACCACGCACAACTGCCGCGATCTGTGGACGAACTGCCCCTGTCGGTGCATCAAGCATGGGTCGCAGTTCCTCATGATGGGATCCAGAAACTTACTGAATCCATACTACGCAAGACTCAATAATACATTCCTCCTCGGGGTGGGCACACCTGGTCTGACCTGTGTCCACTTGTGTGCAAAAAGACTCCTGAAAGTTTTATTATCGCATCACTGCCTCACATCCGTCAAACATACACATTTGGGACATTGTATACACATTCCGTTTTCGTTTAGCAATTCTCATTTTCCCTGATGCATAATTCCATAATTAAATATCAATCGTTTCTACCTGTCAAATGTTCCTTTACGTAAACCACATCTAATGAGAATTTCTGGGAAATATTTTAATTCAGCGATGCACAACATTGTGTAGGCCCTACATACCTTTGGCTCTCATCCGGAATTTTCAGTTCCGTTCATTTAGAACTGGGTTGACGTAGATTGGCTAAATCATGCTAGTGCTCTTCTGCTAAAAGCCACATTATTATTCCTGATCTATATTTATCCCCTCCAGTGCAAGTTAACTGTTCCTTTTTGTACATATTATCATTTATTGAATAGATTTGTTGAACTTCAAGGCCATGAAGATTAATAATTAATCGAACCTTGATATATCAAGAAGAATTTCAAACTAAATATTTGAGAGTGTAGTGTTGGCAATTGCAATTGAGAGTCAAACCAATAATATTGCCAAGCCTTTTTATGAATAGTCCCAGAATCATTTTATTATAAAACATAATGCTGTTTCCAAATATCATTCCAGTGAAAAATGGAAATATTATCTCCTGCTCAATGTACAAATGCTCCTACTAATGATATATTAGTTAACAATATTTAGAACAGTTAGGAGTATTTTGACGACGTCGAATTTTTGAAGCTCAAATTCTATTGTTCTTGGAATTGAATTGTCCATGGATATTAAAACACACCCCATTGAAAATGCAAATAGATTTTGATATTTAGACAAGCTCATTGGTAACTCTGCGCCACGAAGGTGTTGTAGACATGATATAGGCTGTTTGTGCTTATGCCTTGTCAAGAAAAATAAGGTAAAATTCTTTACGTTTCGCAGAGAATTTTGCTCTGCGTCTTCAGAAGAAAATTTCGATTATTCACGAGGAAGACTTCTCCAAGAATGAAGGTTTGAATTTAGACGTTACTAATGGAAGTATAACTGGTAATTGAATTCGTCACCAGATGGCAATGCGCTAGCTTTCGAAGCGGAAGCTAAGGGTTCCATCATAATCAGTCTGAGAGGGAGGTCACATAACAGGTGTGCACACATTATGAAAATATGACACTGACACAAGCATTGGATGGAACTTCTGCCGATGAGGAATGTTCGAATTCGAAACACACCGAAACAAGATAACAATAGTGAAGGGACAGGGAAGTGAACTACCTACGTAAATCCTTAATGGCTGGCAACCACGTATTACTTAAATGGTAGCCAGTGCCCCAGTTGAAAATTGTTAGAATTTCTACGTATTTCCACAGATTCCCGTATAATCCTGGACCTGTAGTGTCTAGTGTGGGTAAGAGCTCGAACATCTTGGAACACGACATCATGGCCCGACGATAGGGCATGTCATCTATTGCTGATTTGTTTGGCTGGATGAGACGAATATATCGTTCGTGTTCCTTGATACGAATACCAATGGACCGGATATATCATGTCTATAAGTACGGGCCGTGATAGTATCATTGGTAACGCAAAGATGTTGATTATAGTATAAATTTTGAACATTTTTATCGTTATTTGCCGTCTAGGAAGCCAAGAATAACGGCCGGGAGGATTAGTCGTACTAAACATGCGTCTCCTCGTAATCAGCAAGCCTTCGAGCTGAGCGGCGGTCAGTATGTAAGCCAAGGACCATCACGGCCTTAGTGCCATGGGGTTTGGTTTTCTTGATGATTTGAGACATATCTATGCTTCGCTAGCCACTCGAGGGAATTTTTCTGGAAAGTTATTAAGTATTGCACATACTTCATTCACTATTTATTCCCTAAGAAAATGATATGGTTGCTTCATGCTTATGATTTCACATTTTCAAGTCCTCTAAATTCATTGACTCGTTTTTATGAACACATTAGTGAAATGGAAGACCAACATCGAGAGAATACTCTCCACATTTGGTAATTGCATGGTTAACAGAATTTTGTAAATAGTTGTTTTATTATGATAATAATAATAATAATTATATATTATTATTACTATTATTATTATTATTATCTCTTTAGTTAATTATTTTAAGGTATTTTTAACATAGTGAAATTACTAGCGTCTGTCCGACAGTAAATTAACAACTAACATCTAATAACTAACAATTAACAGCTAAGAAACGACAATCAAAAGTGCTATTTTTTTCACGTCCGTCTAACTTGTTAAGAAGGAAGCCATATTTTTCATTGACGACTCAGTTAATGCAACTTTAAAGCTTTTCAGGGTGTGGAAACACTCACTAAAACGTATATAGAACTATAACATAACACTAATTAAAACACAACTAACACTACTTGTAAAGAAAAAGACACACTAAATAGCATTTCCACAGACTGAAGTTCCTGCAACTCATTTTACTGTTTTTTCAGACAGTGGGGAGCCCGAATTGTAGTCCCGCTGGAGGTCTTTTACGTGGCGGTAAATATGCGGACACGAGGCTGTCGTATTTGAGCACCTTCGAATACCACCGGTCTGAGCCTGGATCGAACAACCACCTTGAGCTCTCTACCATCTCGGATACTCAACTTGGCACAACTAAAACACAGCTTATGTCTACGAAATGAAATGGCGTATGGCTTTTAGTGCCGGGAGTGTCCGAGGACAAATTCACTTATGCCTATGAACTAGCTTAATGTGTCGAGGAGACCTAGAGGAATATGGGCAGTGTTGGCAATCAAGTCACGTACGATCACTAGTAGTTAAGGCACTGCAGAACTCTCCTCTATTACAATATACAGCTTTAGTGAAATATAATATTATTTTTCAGACACTAGAAATAACTAGTACTAATAATAAAGATGACTAATGTAATGAAATTCCGTTATATCACTGTTTCAATGCAGAAATACGAAAAATGTAATTTAATTAGAAGCAAATTCATCTTCTTGTACCCATTTCTTCCATTCCAAATTAATTACTTTAAACATGTCTTTTAAACCATGATATTCAGAAATTACTCATTGCTAATAGTTTTATAAGGCGTTTTCCTTGCGAGTATCGTTTGTGTAAAAATGTTTGCCTTTATTTGTATAGAATACAGACTTCGTAGGAGTTTGGTTAACTGAAACAATGTCTTCCCTAAGCCAGTTGCCTAAACTCCGATGGATTGTTATACGTTACTGCTCACTTGTGAAAGATCCTTAAATCATTCTGCTCTCACGATAGCATTTCATGAAGGAAAGTCAGAAGTCCGGAGACTCCTCGTCCAGATGAACGATTTTCTGAATGTGAAGAATGTGACTTTAATCGAGCCTCCGTGGCTCAGACGGCTGCATGCCGGTCCCTCAACCACTGGGTTCCTTGCTTCAAATCCCTGTCACTCCCTGTGAGATTTGTGCTTGACAAAGCGGAGGCGGGATAGGTTTTTCACCGGATACTCCTGTTTTCCCTGTCATGTTTAATTCCATAAACACCCTCCAATTCGATTTCATTTCATCTGTCATTCATTACTCATTGCCCCAGAGGAGTGCGAGAGGCTTCGGCAGCCGGCACGATTCCTACCCTCGCCGCTAGATTGGGGATTCATCTATTCCATTCCTGACCCGGTTGAATGACTGAAAACAGACTGTGGATTTTCACTTCTGTGTCTTTAATCGAAAAAAAAACTTGTTTTTCAAAAGAGCCTTATGTGTCTATGACCGAGCTCGATAGCTGCAGTCGCTTAAGTGCGGCCTGTATCCAGTATTCGGGAAATAGTAGGTTCGAACCCCACTGTCGGCAGCCCTGAAATGGTTTTCCGTGGTTTCCCATTTTCACACCAGGAAAATGCTGGGGCTGTACCTTAATTAAGGCCACGGCCGCTTCCTTCTCACTCCTAGCCCTTTCCTGCCCCATCGTAGCCATAAGACCTATCTGTGTCGGTGCGACGTAAAGCAACTAGCAAAAAAAAAAGAAATATGTGTCTATGAAAGGAATAATTCACAACAGTGGGTAGCTTGAGACGTAGTCCTCTAGATAGTTTCCGTTTTCCGTGCCCGTCCACCTGGGTTAGAAGCTTGGCAGTGCCAAAGGCGTGAAAAACATGAACATTGTTCGCTAAAACTGATTATGTTGAATGGCAATGGAAACACATTGCATTTTGAATATCGTCGTTGCCGGGACGAAACCTCCTATGTGTTAATATTTTTGGAGATATACTGATCCGCAGCACATATATTATGAAGAGCGAGAATGCCTTGACAACTGTCACACAATATTGCACCTTAAATGACAGAACCTTACCGGCCAAGGTTCTAAGCTAAAATATTTCACATAGCAGGTTTTGTCCCGGCAACGACGATATATTGTATGTTATGCTTCCGTTCCATATAAATCGCCTAAAACTACTAATTGGTGGCTCCTCGTGAATTATAACGTACAAGAATTTATACAATGAAACACGAACAATGGACCTCTTGTTGACCTCGAAGAACGGTAAATGTGACAGTGAGCTAACAAGCTCACCTCCAGGCAATTCTAGTGACATTATTTAAAATCCATCTCGCAAATTTAATAATAATCCCTAAATGCGGAATTTATACGTATTGATATTTGATAAAAAATGGGACAGTCAATTAGAAAGCAATGTTCATTCTGGTATGTATTTTTCACTATGAATAACTTCATTCTTTATATTTCTCATAAAGAAAGAAAAACTGAATTACAAGTAGACGTACTTCAGTTTCACTTGTCCTGGAGATTAATGTTGATTTTGTGGCAGATAACTCTTTCGTTCAGAACATTTTCGTGTAACTTCTCTTCGGCTAGAGTTACATAGCATTCGCTATTCAATGTAAAGTATCCTTTACACTCATGTTTAGAACGCTGACTGAATAAAATCATTAGACAGATGTTCATTGAGACGGTTGACCAACAGGTCTGCTTCGAGATGCGAAGGGATATATACGGGATGGAAACAGGTTACGCATGTATACTTCTCATTATTCGAAGCTTGTACCGAAACCTAATACTTTCCCAATTATTATCAGCTCTAGCAGGAATGCTTCTAGACTTACTACCTGTATTTCTGGTCAGGATGAAGATCAATTGCAATGGCAATTTTATGGATGGTTGAACAATCCCCTTATACTTGTAATTGATTACAGATGGTGGGTCCAAGCTCGAGTTACTCACATTGCAGTTGGAAATTTGAACTGTGAATTTCAAGACTTTATGTTGACCATATACCTTTAGGCTATACCGTTATAGATCCTCTTTTATGACTTGTGGTATTTTCTTCCTGGAAACCTTTAAGAAAAGAAAAGACGTCTTATTTCCTATCGGCATCAAGCATCAAATAGTTACAGAAGTTAACTTCGATCTCTTAGCAGTAGAGTTCAGATATTGGAATGGAAGTTGAACAATTAGGAAATAGGAAGGTAATAACGTATGTGAATGAGCAAATATGGTTACTAATCACGAAATCTGGGATGTGTGTGCTATAAATGACTATATTAAAGCACCGCGGAGTATAATTTCTGGCAAAAAATTCATGAACGGGCATTTACCTTCTTTTGAATCCTTTATGATATAGCGGTTTTCGCAGGCGCAACGACGAAATGGTTTATGCTGCGATACTTTGTAATATGGTTTTCATTTGACTGTGTTTACTATTATTTACATTTATAATTTTTAATGTAATGTGAACCATTCGTTCTCGATAAGTTTCACTCACTATGCGGGTTTAAAATATATATAATTTAACTATATTCAGTCGTTAAAATAGTCCTCTCCCGGCATTCATTCTTTTTCTGTTAATATAACTAAGCATTTCACTGCGCATTTCCATCCTTATTCCTTAACCTGTTTAACAAATGCTTTCATTATGAGTTTTGCCATATTCTAGTAAAATTGCTGTGGTTAAAATTATTCCTAAACCTGATTCTGACGGGAAGAACTTCACATCAATGTCTGCTCGAGGTTCTCAAAAAAATACTACATAGGCTTATTATTGACAGGATTACGTTTCATATATATAGCAACGATTCGCTTGACAGAAATCAATATGGATTCACACAGAAGAGATCGACAGAAGTTGCAGTGTTCAGGGTCGTGGAGTGGATTAATTATATATTTACCAGAAAGGTGATAAGGCTGCTAGTTTCTCTTGATATATCTGGTGCCTTTAATAACGCCTGGTGTCCGAAACGTTTGCTTCAGCTGAAAGTAAGGAAATGTCCTGGCAACCACTTCAAACTTATTCAAAGTTATTTCAATAATAGAAAGCTGCAACATACTTTAGTTATTATATATGTATATATATATATACTGGTCGTTATCAAAAGGCTGTCTGCAGGGGTCCACATGCAGTCCAGGATTCCGGAATATATTAGATGATGATATGCTGGCATTACAGGTGCCTGATAATAGCCACCTCATGGAATATGCAGACGATGTCTTGCTCCTGGTTCGAACAAATAATATGGCCTACATAACTCAGCATAGTAACGTAGTTCTTGATAAACTCTACCACTGCAGTCAGGAAAACAATGTATTATACTTCAATCCAGCTATGATTGCAACCAGGAAAAGGAAGATATAAAAACCATTCTTGTTGATGAATGGCATATAAATCACGCTTGTTAATCAGAAGTCTTACCTGGGTGTAATACTGGTCCAAACATTAACAGTTCTGGAACATTTTAATCACCTTGCAATGAAATCTGACACTCTCCTATTAATCTTAACTCGCGTCATAAAACCTACGCGGGGCCTGAACTCATCCATATCGAAAATAATATATCCAGGTGCTGTTGAACCCATTATCACATGCTGTGCAACAGCTTTTCAAGATATCTTTCATAAACCGTGTTCAAAAACGAAACTACGTGTGCCAGACTCAAAGATGATTCATACTGAGAATCATTCGAGGTTATCGCACTATCTCCAGCGGCACAGGGCTGAAAATCGCCGGAATGGAACCACTGTATCTGACAACTATGTTTGACGCAAAAGTTACTCATTTAAAGAAAGATTACAAAGGTTCTTTTCAAACGCCTCACTATGATGTTGAAAAGAAGTTAATCTTTTTGGTGTTGGGCCATTCTGGCTTGTACGATGAGCGCTTGTAGGTGACCTTCTGCAACAGTGTACATGATTGCTTCATTTACACGGACGGGTCTCAGATAACTGCCTCAGACCTCAAAACGATCTATGTAGGATGCTCATTCGATATGTATATCTTCCCTTAAGAATTAATACCGCGTGCCTGACAATGCTCATGCTATCCATTATGTTCCTTAGGACTGGTCACGCCTCCCAGTCACATACGGACGTGCAATCCATCAGAACAATTTATGTTAAGTTCATTTTCCTATACCGTCATGTGAAGGAAAATGAAGCGTACCGTATGTTTGCAAGACATATATGCGCACTGCTACAGTGTAATGTATTGAAGACTCAGTTTCCTTTATATTACTGTACAGGAAAATGAACACAACGTAAACTCCTCTGATGGCATGCATATCCACAAGTGGCTGAGAGGCGTCACCAGTCCTAAGGAACATAATGGATAGGAAGAGAATTGTGAGATACGCGGTATTCGTTCTTAGGAGACGATATTATTAATTCAGATTTTTTAAATAATAAGGGATACAGGTTAGCACCCTCTGCCACCATTTTCCAGCAAAACTCTTTGCTATAAAACAGGCAGTAAGACGGTGGTAACAAAATAATAAATTGTAGTGCTCAAATATCCAGTGATTCTCAATCTTCCATCACCGCTATAACATACAAATACAATCAACACACACTAGCCTCAAACATTAGGAATTTAAGCTTATCCAGCAACTTGCATATCTGTTTTAGTTGGGTAAAATTTATGCTGGAGCTATTGGAAATGAGAGGGCAGCCATATTAGCAATATTCTCAGCTCGATTTGATACAGATTTCAGCTTTTCCATGTGTCCCGTATCTCTTGTGAAGAAGATATTTAGAAGTGAAATGGAAGGGAGTTGGAATTCTATGTTGAACCTTTGAACGTATCGTAGAATTATGGGCTCAATATGGACAGAGGGCATGAAGGGACATGTCACGCTGGAGTTGTTCTTCCCAACCACCCATCAACGTTTAATGTCAAAAATCTTCGAATCCACTTTTATACTTGCAAAGTTAAATGTAGGAGTTATTTTCAACGGTTTAAAATACCATCGGCTGATGACCTTATATGTTAGGCCCCTTTAAACAACAAACAAGCTAAAATACCATCACCAGAAGAAAACCTTTGTAAATGTCAATCAGAACAATACCAAATTTTCTATTGTCCAGTACACGTTATCAACAGGAATAATTTGTTAGGACACCGCAGGTTCTGCAATGCAAATTTTTCTTCGCCTGTTTCTGATATATTTATGAAAAGACGTTGCACTTCAGATTTTGTCTGTTTCTTAGGAAATATATTTCAACTCATTGTAATATTCTTTGCAGTATTTTGTTCCACTAGTTAACGTGTAAATAAAATATAATATCGTATTGTTATTAACTATAGCCCTAACATTATTTTAGGCAAAATAGGCCTACCGTCCGCCTCTGTGGTGTGGTGGTTGGTGTGATTAGCTGCCACCCCCGGAGGCCCGGGTTCGATTCCCGGCTCTGCCACGAAATTTGTAAAGTGGTACGAGGGCTGGAACAGGGTCCACTCAGCCTCGAGAGGTCAACTGAGTAGAGGTGGGTTCGATTTCCACCTCAGCCCTCCTGGAAGTGGTTTTCCGTGGTTTCTCACTTCTCCTCCAGGCAAATCTTCCCGGTCCCCACCATGGCCCCTGTTCAACACGGCAGGTGAGGCTAACTGGGCGAGGTACTGGTCGTCCTCCCCAGTTGTATCCCCAACCCAGAGTTTGAAGCTCCGGGACACTGCCCTTGGGGCGGTAGAGGTGATATCCCTCGCTGAGTCCGAGGGAAATCCGACCCTGGAGAGTAAACAGATAAATAATAATAAGAAGAAACTAGGGCTACCTACCTTCGAGAATAAACAAATAATAACAGTTAAAATAAGTGTACGGCGTGATTCAACCACCCGTTCCAATGTAGTTTTATGCAACCCGCAATAACTTCTGGCCTGCCGGAATGCTGGGAAAACACAACCGGATATATTGGTATTTACCGCCTCACCATGATAGGACGCCGTAATGTTATACTCGTATTAAACACTGGAAGACATGCATGTGCCTTCTAGATCATATGAACCCGACACGCCGGCGGGACACTAAATTGATATTGTGACCGCAATAAACCTAGTACTTGCTATATATAAGCTATCCGGTGAGCCGCACGGAACAGTAGTGTAGTTGGTAAAGGCATGGTGGACCGGGCTTGCATGTCAGGTGGGAGGTTCGAGTCCGTAGCGAAGATTACAAATTCTTCAAATATTTGATTAATACATACCGCACACAATGTAAGCTCAATATCCGCTTTCTTGCAAATTGCATATGAATGAATGTGTTTGTAGCCTTAAGGAGAACTGATTAGTTAGCTGGCCGGACACATACAGACCAGAAATAATAATAACACAACTGCCCTCACAATGTTTAATCGCAGCAATTGCTCGATGTGACGACCAATTTGGATTATGCACATTCGGGCCCGGTTTCCAACAGATCGTCTTGCGCGCTGAAGCATTCCAGGTGTAATTGTTCGTCAGGCGTCCGTTATGATTTCCGGAGCTTGTCGGGGTTTTTCGGCGCTTGAGTGTAAACGACGTTCTTCAAAATAATGTCTCCACAATAAGAAGTCCAACGGCGTTAAATCTGGTGGGCCAAGAAACATGACCTTCTCGTCCTATCCCTGGCAGTTCCTCGTTCAGATGGTTGGAAACGGGCAAAGTCGAACGTGCTGAATATCCATCCTGTTGCAATCACATTCTCAAACGATCGTGGAAGGGCACATCCCCAAGCAGCAGTGGGGGTTCCTGACATAGAAAGTGCAGGTAGCGTGGGCCCGTCCGATGAATCCCAAAGAAACAAGGTCCAATCAGGCGATTCCTCAAAATTCCATACCAAATATTCACTCTCAATCGTAGTTCATGTGCCGCCTGTCGCACCCAGTGTAGATTGTCCGGACTCTAATACTGCATGATGACGTTCCCAATATTATGGAAGCGCGATTCGTCCGAGGACAAGATATGTGATACGAATGCTGCATAATTTTCCAGCCTACCTAATAGCCACTGACATAACACCATTCGAGCTTCGAAATCCCGCCCATGGAGCTCTTGGTGTAGCTCAAGATGGTATGGGTGAAATTTATGTTCATGCAGTAATCGCCAAACGGATGGCTGGCTGGTGTTCAACTTTCGTGCAATCGTCCTTGAACTGGTGTGTGGATTATTACGAGCTGCTTCCAGAACGGCCTCTTCGGTTTCACCCGACCTGGTGGCTGGTTGTAAATCACGCCTGTTGTCCTTAGGCATCTTTCAACACGGCGGAATGTCGTAGCAGCCGGGTGTCACCTGTCGGGATACCGTTCCTGGTACAGACGTAGTGCCTCGCACGCGTTTTGTCTTCCTTCCCCATAAATGAGGAGCATGTCAATGTATTCCTCTGTGGAAAACATGCCGAATGACGGCAGAGATTACAGTACATTCAGGCTCTAATGGGCGTAGTATGCGCGGGGCACAAGATGAATACCAGCGTCATTCTACTGTTTTAATTTGGCAAATGTGCAATCCAACAGCACTTTTTTCACTTCACAACACGATCACTTGTTCACTAATGTCAATTTTTAAAACAGTAGTTTCTACCATTAAATTACTAAAACCTCCCATACCATTAAACTAGCAAGGTACCCGTGCTTCGCTACGGCTTTAAAGTGAAAGTTATTAATCAACGTTTTACATTTTGAAGACTCCACAATCAGCTGAACCTGTAAAATACGTCCTCACTTCGTATGCCAAACGGTTCTGCGGGAATGATTATTTATTTTATAATCTAATACTCACTTGAACTTCCTATGGAAGAATTTGAATATTCTCAACCATATCTAATTTAACATCTAGGACGTGAAAGCGACCAACGGGAGAAATTGTGATTTTGCACGTCGATCAGTAATGTAGGATTTAATACTTTTAAGGGGTGAATGTTTTTAAAATATGTATTAACATCTAGGGTATAGAAGACCAACCTTCATATAAAAATAATTTAGTGCCTGAAGGGGTTACGGAAGAACGGCTATTGTGTTTTTGAGGGACAACCACCATCAAACCCTCCTAGGGATAAATATTTTGATGTATACGATATTTTACACCTAGGGCATAAAAGAACCCCCTTCTCGTAAAATTACAAAATTACGTCAATCAGTTTTGGTGGGATAAATCATTTCGTTTATCGAGCGAACCTCATTTAACACTTTTTGGGTGGAACGTTAAAAAATATTTCCTATTTCACACCTGGGATTTGGAATTGGAATTTTGTCTTCGTTCGTTAAACAGTTTCGGAGGAAGGAATGAATATATTTGTTTTCGGATCTTAACCTCCATTTAACTCTCTGATCGGTTAAATTTACTTCAAACATACTGTTATTTAACACCGAGGATATCATATGAAATTTTAACTTCATAATTCAAACGGTTTCATATAAATTCATATTTTTGTCATCATTCCACACCCTGTAATCAAAACCGCTTACGCTGTGTTGTTTTAAGTCCACTTCTTATTTGCATTCTCATAAAATAATTCAACTCCTTTTACACCCCATTAAGTAGATTCCAACCCCTCCCCCAACCACAAAATACGTGTTTCTTTATGTTTAAAGGAGATTCCAAATACCAATTTTCTCGTCCGTAACATACTCCGCTTTCGAGATATATCTGTCTGTTAGGTCATCAGCCCAGAGGCTGGTTGGATCCTCAAATAGCACTACCAAAGGTTATGCGGTTATACGGAAACCGCAAAAACCAATGGCAGCACCAAAATGAGGCGTACTAAGCAAGACGGGGAGTGAGGTAGTTTGCCATTGCTTTCCTCACTGATCCAGAAAGTGCTATTACAGCACGACTGGCCGTATGTGCAACATCTTTCATAACACTAAAATGGACTAGTTGTGCTCCGAATGTCATTACTCAGCACCACCCATACCCCAGCAGCTTCCATATTGTCACAGCCATGGATGAGACTGGGACTTCGGTGAAAGCTAAACTTTACTCTGGCCTGTGCCAAGAGATGGATACAAAAGTACTGTATCCATCAAGAAATGGCTGCAGGCAATTTCTAGATAAATGTATCCTCAAACAATTTAACTCATTTTTCAATTCATTTATCTCCCCCCCCCCCCATAATTTATTTTAGGAGATTACAAATAAAAAATTTCATGTCCATGTCTTCTTCAGTTCTTGAGATATACCGTAAGTATACTCATAAAAAGGAATCATCCTATTTTACAGCACTTTTTCCAACCCCCAGCCCTTAATTGTTCTTCCGAAACAAAAATTGCGTGTTACTTTATTTTAAAAGATATTAAACATACCAATTTTCAAGTCTGTAATATGTGGTAAGTTGTTTTAATAAACTCTAAATATGCTCATTTTAAAAATTCACCCCTATAACACTTCCCTTTAAGTGGATTTTCAAAAAACGAATTTTGCGAGATATTTTTACTTTTTCAGGAGCTCCAAATACCAATTTTCACGTCTATAATGTCTTCAGTATTAGTTATATAGTATCCTCATAAAAATTATTCAACACATTCTTCAGTTCTCTTCACCTTCAGTGGATTTTTCGAAAACAAAAGAATACATGTTTCTTTACTTTAAAGAAGATTAAAAATACAAATTTTCAAGTCTGTAATACCTTAAGTTTGTGAGATTTCAACTCACTTTTCAGACCTCTTTACAACCACCTTAAGTGAATTTTCCGAATAAAAAACCACGTGTTCCTTTACTGTTAATATCTTCAATTTTGGAGATACCAATTTTTACGTCTTTATACCGTTAAGCTTTTAAGATATAGATACACTCATTTTAAAAATTCACTCCCCTTTTCACCCCCTTAGCGACGGAATATCCAAAAATCCTCCCTTAGTGAGCAGCTGCAATGCAAGGTAAATGTAGCCTCATAATTTAATTTATTTATGTCCAGTAGTTTTGGCTCGGCAAATATGAGTCAGTCAGTCAGTCAGTCAGTCAGTCAGTCAGTCAGTCAGTCAGTCAGTCAGTCAGGACATATTATTTTATATATATATACCAGCAATTACCCGCGGCTTCGCTCGCGTCGATTTCCTAATTTGATCGAAGTAATCGTTCCTCGGCATTGTACTAAGACATTATCTGAAAATACTAAATAATAGAACTCACCAAGAAATTGAGTTTCATTTACCCCAGAAATTCTTTTTAAACCACGTTTGTGGTATTACCTGTTGGAAATAAGACGAGCATGTGACGTATAACTGAATATGTGAGAAACAGTCTTCTCTCAAGTCGAAAACTTCTTTATAGGGGATTCCAAATACCTGTTTCCACATCTGTAACATATTCAGGTTTTGAGATTTACATAAGTACCCCCATCAAAATAATTCAACCCCTTGATCAGTCCTTCCCCCACGCACACCACCATCTGAGTGTATTTTCCGAAAACAAAAATATGTTTCGTAATTTCTAAAGGAGATTTCAAATACCAATTTTCACGTCTGTAATATCTTCAGTTTTATGATATATGTATCCTCATGAAAAATAATTCAAGTATTTTTCACCCCGGTTAAGTGCCTTCTCCGAAAACAAAAATTGCACGTTCCTGAATTTTAAAGACCTTCCAAATACCAAGTTTCTTATCTATAACATGTTACATATTTGACATATAATGTAGATTTGCCCGTACTCATTTTTAAGATTCACCCGCTTTGCCAAATCTTTTCAGCCCCTTAAATGGATTTTCTGAAAGCAAGAAAATTACGTGTTTCATTATTCTTAAAGGAGATTCCAAATACCAGTTTTCACGGCTGTACGTCTGTAACACCTTCAGTTTTTGAGAGAAATGTATACTGTACTCATAAAAATAATTCAACTTCTTCTTCTTCATACATACCTCTCCCTCCCAAGTGGACTTTCCGAAAACCAAAAAATACGCGTTTCTTCATTTTAAAGGGAAATTCAAAATACCAAATTTCACGTCTGTAACAGCTGCAGCTTTCAAGATATAAGAATCCTCATTAACATAATTCAACTCCTTATTTACTTATTTTCAACCCCACACCCCTTAAGTCCATTTACCGAAAGCAAATAAATGCGTGTTTATTTATTTTGAAGAGAGATTCCAATTGCCAATTTTCACGTCTGTAACATCCTCAGTTTTTGAGATATAAGTACCCTCATAAAAAGAATTCAACACCATTTTCACAGCCACCTTCCTACCCTTTAAGTTGATTCCCCTCCACAAAAGTGCGTGTTTCTTTATTTTATGGGGTACACCAAATACCCATTTTCAGGTCCTCAAAATCTTTAGATTTTGAGATATAAGTATCCTCATACAAAGAATACAACTAGTTTTTCAAATGGATTTTAAATGGATTTTCCGAAGACAAAAGAACACATGTTTCTTCACGTTGAAAGAAGATTCCAAATACAAATGTCATGCCTCTAACATATTCAGTTTTTTTAAATATAACTATCCTCATAAAACTCATTCAAATACCTTTTCACCGCAGCCCGTTAAGTAGATTTCTCGTCCCCCCTCCAACAAATGCGTGTTTCTATACTTTTAAAGGCGATCCCAAATACAAATTTTCACTTGTAACCTAAGTTTTCGAGATATAAGTTTCTGCATAAATGTAATTAAGTGTTTTCACTTCCTTTCACCCTCCTCCCTTAAGTGAATTTTCCGAAAAACAAAAAAAACCTGTTTCTTTATATATAAAAGCTTTCAAATACCAATTATCACGACTGTAACATTTTCAATTGGAATGAAAATAATAATAAATAATAGTAATAATAATATATAATAATTAATAAAAATAATTCAAAACCTTTTTCACGCCAGCCAGTTAAGTTAAATCCCCCCTCCAAAAATGCGTGTTTCTTTATTTTTAAAAGAGATTACAAATACGAAGTTTGACGTGTGTAATATCTTTAAGTTTTGAGATATAAGTATCCTTACACAAAGAATTCAAGAAATTTTTCAATTAATTCATACCCCTTTTGTGGATTTTCCGAAGACAAAAGATTACGCGTTTCTGTACTTGAAAGAAAATTCCAAATTAATATTTTCATGTCTGTAACATCTGCATTTTTTGAGATATATGCATCCTCGTAAAAGGAATTTATCTCTGTTTTCCTCCCCCCCCCCCCTTCCAGGTTGATTTCTTCCCCAAAAATATGTGTGTTTCTTAATTTTTAATAGGAGAATCCAAAGAACAGTTTTCACGTTCGTAACATGTTTAGATTGATATATATACACTGACTGACAGAGCAAATGCAACACCAAGAAGGAGTGGTCAGAACTTTATGCCAATTGCAGGGTAGACTGACGTCACTGAGGTATGCTCATGATGTGAAATGCGCCGCTGTGCTGCGCACGTAGCGAACGATAAATGGGACACGGCGTTGGCGAATGGCCCACTTCGTACCGTGATTTCTCAGCCGACAGTCATTGTAGAACGTGTTGTCGTGTGCCACAGGACACTTGTATAGCTAAGAATGCCAGGCCGCCGTCAACGGAGGCATTTCCAGCAGACAGACGACTTTACGAGGGGTATGGTGATCGGGCTGAGAAGGGCAGGTTGGTCGCTTCGTCAAATCGCAGCCGATACCCATAGGGATGTGTCCACGGTGCAGCGCCTGTGGCGAAGATGGTTGGCGCAGGGACATGTGGCACGTGCGAGGGGTCCAGGCGGAGCCCGAGTGACGTCAGCACGCGAGGATCGGCGCATCCGCCGTCAAGCGGTGGCAGCCCCGCACGCCACGTCAACCGCCATTCTTCAGCATGTGCAAGACACCCTGGCTGTTCCAATATCGACCCGAACAATTTCCCGTCGATTGGTTGAAGGAGGCCTGCACTCCCGGCGTCCGCTCAGAAGACTACCATTGACTCCACAGCATAGACGTGCACGCCTGGCATGGTGCCGGGCTAGAGCGACTTGGATGAGGGAATGGCGGAACGTCGTGTTCTCCGATGAGTCTCGCTTCTGTTCTGTCAGTGATAGTCACCGCAGACGAGTGTGGCGTCGGCGTGGAGAAAGGTCAAATCCGGCAGTAACTGTGGAGAGCCCTACCTCTAGACAACGCGGCATCATGGATTGGGGCGCTATTACGTATGATTCCACGTCACCTCTAGTGCGTATTCAAGGCACGTTAAATGCCCACCGCTACGTGCAGCATGTGCTGCGGCCGGTGGCACTCCCGTACCTTCAGGGGCTGCCCAATGCTCTGTTTCAGCAGGATAATGCCCGCCCACACACTGCTCGCATCTCCCAACAGGCTCTACGAGGTGTACAGATGCTTCCGTGGCCAGCGTACTCTCCGGATCTCTCACCAATCGAACACGTGTGGGATCTCATTGGACGCCGTTTGCAAACTCTGCCACAGCCTCGTACGGACGACCAACTGTGGCAAATGGTTGACAGAGAATGGAGAACCATCCCTCAGGACACCATCCGCACTCTTATTGACTCTGTACCTCGACGTGTTTCTGCGTGCATCGCCGCTCGCGGTGGTCCTACATCCTACTGAGTCGATGCCGTGCGCATTGTGTAACCTGCATATCGGTTTGAAATAAACATCAATTATTCGTCCGTGCCGTCTCTGTTTTTTCCCCAACTTTCATCCCTTTCGAACCACTCCTTCTTGGTATTGCATTTGCTCTGTCAGTCAGTGTATATATATATATATTCATAGAAATAACTCAACTAATTTTTCAATTCTTTCACCCCCCGCCGGTATGTTTTTTTGAAAACAAAAGAATACGTGTTTCCTTATTTTTAAAGAAGATTCCAAATACCAATTGTCACATCTGAAAAATGTTAAGTTTTGATATATACTGTAGATAGGCTAATTTTAAAAATTCACGCCCTCCTTCAGTTCTCCTTAAGTGGATTTTTCGAAAATATATTTAGGTTTCTTTACTATTACAGGAAATTCCAAATAACAATTTTCAAATCTGTATAATGTTACCTGTCTGAGTTAATTTGCAGATATAGTAGAAGTATAACTGGAGAATTGGACGGCCTCCACCTCCACCGGCACCCCGCAGAGGCCTCCTCCTTCTCCTCCTCCTCAGACTCTCGGGGGAGGCCTCCTCCTCACGGGCGAGAAATTTGAATTTTAGCGCGAGATTTGAATTTGTAAACAAAGCCACGTGCTTTTTTGATGCCCACGTGCTTTTGTAACAGCGGTCATCCGCCATCTTGCATCTCTACCCTCAGTGCTGCCATCTTCACGACACAAAACCTCAACAACAACAACAGCACACATCGCTAACCTCAGTGCAGCCATCTTAACGGCACTAAACCTTATAGGCATTTGGTGGCGGGCAATTTGAAATATTCTACGTGCTTTTTTGACAGCTGTCATCCACCTTCTTGCATCGCAAACCTCAGTGCTGTCCTCTTTACGGCACTAACATTGAAATGTGCTGGCGGCAATTTCCACGTGCTTTTTGACAGCTGACAGCTTTAATAAACAGAGCATCGAGCTGCCATCTTCAGCTACATACCTTTGAAAGGTGGTGTCGGCAGTTTGGAATTCTATGTGCTTTTTTGACAAGCTGCCACCTTTAATCAACAGAGCACCGTGCTGCTATCTTTAGCTACTACCTTTGAAATGTGGTGTCGGGTAATTTGAAAAACTCCGTTAGCTATCATCATTAAACAGTAACACTTTAGTGCATACGCGAACCTAACCTCTCATCTACCATCTTAAAGGAGACTATCCTTAGTTTACGACATAGCTTTATCGAGCCTGCATCGCCAATGCATGAGTGTGCAGCGATAACATCATTGTGCAACATGTGTTCAGAACATGTCAGGGGATAACTTTGTTCTAAGGAGATCAGATCACAAAAGAAGTGATTGAAACAAGACTAGAATCGAACACTGTACTCGATATCGTTTACTTCAACATGTGATCAGAACATTGATTGATGTGTTCAGAACACGATACACGATACAACATTCGTTCAGAATATGTCTGGGGATATCATTGTTCTAAGATAAAAAATTAATAAGGCTAGAATTACGAACAGCTTGCGAGCGACTGTTATAACCACCTTTTCCTCTTCCTGCTCTGTCAAGGCATAGCTTTATCGAACATACAACGCGATCTTGTGCATAAGGCCGTGCACATATCGCGTTGCCAACTCACTCAGTAAACGATAATATGTATATAGCAAAAGTACAACTTCAATGATTTGCCAAGTGCGAAAATAAAAACTACGGAAACACACTATGCACATACCGCGTAGCTATCTCGCTCAGTAAACTATCATATGTATACAGCAAAGCGCGACTTTAATTATTTACCTAGTACGAAGATCAAAAACTATAGAAACACGCTGTGCACATATCGCGTAGCTAGCTCGCTCAGTAAACGATAATATGTATATAGCAAGAGTACAACTTCAAAGATTTGCCTAGTGTGAAAATCAAAAAATACAGAAGAATCTATATTGCGTAGGCAACTCGCTCAGTAAACGATAATATGAATATATCAAACATACAACTTCAAATGATTTGCCTTGTCTTGTGCGAAATTTCAAAAACTAGAAAAACCATACTGCCATCATGTCTGTTACTTCTAACTTATGAATAAGATATAGTATTCGGGAGGTAGCGGGTTCGAACCCCCACTGTCCGCAGCCCTAAAATTAGCAAATTCTAGTGGGTGGCTGGCCGCTCCTAGCCCTTTCCTGCGCGATCGTCTTCCTAACAACGTGTAATTACAATAAACATAAGGATCTGTTTGATGGCCGGATGCCCTTCATGACGCCAAAGGTATAAGTACCGGGATTTGAATCGCAGTATCCATCATTTTATTTCTGTAATTGTCTGACTTGTGTATGCAGGAACAAGGTAATGTGTATTTTTTGCTGAGATAACATGTCACTTCCGTTCACGTTTTCGCAAGCGGTAGCAGAAACAACCAGTCTTACAACTTGGAAGAGACAACATGCATACAAAAAATTTATGATTTATTCTTTTTCCTCCTCCCTTTTTTACATGTAAGTATCTTAGGTGTAGTATCTCGCAACATTCTTGTCGTGTGTTTCGAGAAAATGAGTATGCGTATATCAGTGTTCTGATCGATAACCCGTGTTGTGATGTATTTGTAATTACTAAGCGTGTTAGCTGTGTGGTATATGTGACCGAGCGAGTTGGCTACGCAGTATGGCTTTTATTTTCACGTAACGTGTATGTGTATATCAGTGTTCTGGTCGATTAACCGTGCATTTGCTATTACTGAGCGTGTTAGCTGTGAGTATGTCTGACCGAGCGATATGGCTGCGCAGTATGGTTTTTTCAATTTTTTAGTTTTGCACAAGACAAGGCAAATCATTTGAAGTTGTATGTTTGATATATTTATATTATCGTTTACTGAGCGAGTTTGCTACGCAGTACAGTTTCTTCTGTATTTTGTGATTTTCGCACTAGGCAGTCCATTGACGTTGTACTTTTGCTATATACATATTATCGTTTACTGAGATAGTTAGCTACGCGATATGAGCACAGTGTATTTCTATAATTATTTATTTTCGTACTAGGTAAATAATTAAATTTTTGCTTTTCTGTATACATATGATCGTTTACGCGATATGCGCACTGTGTGTTTCTACAATTTTTGATTTTCACACTAGGCAAATCATTGAAGTTGTACTTTTGCTATATACATATTATCGTTTACTGAGCGAGTTGGCTACACGATATGTGAACTGCCTCATGCATAAGATCGCGTTGTATGTTCGATAAAGGTATGCCTTGACAGACCAGGAAGAGGGAAAGGAGGTTATAACAGTCGTTCGCAAACTGTTCGGACTTCTAGTCTTTTTTTCATAGAGCAAAGGTATCCCCGGACATGTTATGAACACATGTTGTATCGTGTATCGTTTTCTGAACACATCAGTCTATGTTCTGATCACATATTGAAGTTAACGACATCGAGTACAGTGTTCGATTCTAGTCTTGTTATGTTTCAATCATTTCTTTTGTGATCTGATCTTCTTAGAACAAAGGTATCCCCTGACATATTCTGAATACATACTGTATCGTGTTCTATTCTAGTCTTAATCACTTATTTAGTGTTCTGAACACATCAGTCAATGTTCTGATCACATGTTGAAGTTAGCGACGTCGAGTACAGTATTCGATTCTAGTCTTGTTATGTTTCAATCACTTCTTTTGTAATCTGATCTTCATAGAACATGGGTACCGCCTGGCATGTTCTAAACACATGTTGTATCGAGTACAGTATTCGATTCTAGTCTTGATCACTTATTTAGTGATCTGAACACACCAGTCAATATTCTAATCACATGTTGAAATTTACGACATCGAGTAAAGTGTTCGATTCTAGTCTTGATATGTTTCAATCACTTCTTTTGTAATCCGTAAGTCTAAACATGCACAATGATGTTATCGCTGCACACTCATGCCTTGGCGATGCAGGCTCGATAAGGCTATGCCTTGACAGAGGAGGATAAGGTAGAGGAGGCGGAGGAGGTAGAGGAGGAGGAGGCTATAACGACGCCACCATCTTGTGTAATAGCCTCTAAACGCTAATTAGCGTCGGGAAGGGCATCTTGTCTTAAACTAAGGATAGTCTCTTTCATGATAGTAGATGAGAGGCTAGGTTCGCGTATGCACTAAAATTTTACTGTTTAATGATGATAGCTAACGGAGTTTTTCAAATTACCCGCCACCAAAATTCAGTAGCTAAGGATAGAAGCACGGTCCTCTGTTGATTAAAGAATGCAGCTTGTCGAGAAAGCACATAGAATTTCAAATTGCCGCCACCACATGTCAAAAGTATGTAGCTAAAGATAGCAGCACGGTGCTCTGTTGATTAAAGATGGCCGCAGTCAAGAAGCACGTGGGTTTGTAAAGCACGTGGAATTTGCCGCCACCGCATTTCAAAGGTAGTAGCTAAAGATAGCAGCACTGAGGTTTGCGATGCAAGATGGTGGATGACAGCAGTCAGAGAAGCATGTAGAATTTTTCAAATTACCCGCTCGTAAGGTTTAGTGCCGTAAAGATAGCCGCACGGTGCTCTGTTGATTAAACATGACATATGACAGCTGTCAAAATACCACGTGGACCTTTTTAAATCGCCCGCCACCATATTTCAAAGGTATGTAGCTAAAGATGGCAACACGATGCTTTGTTAATTAAAGCTGTCAGCTTACAAAAAGAACGAGGAAATCGCCACCACAACATTTCAAAGTTAGTGCCGTAATGAGAGCAGCACTGAGTTTAGCGATACAAGATGGCTGATGGCAGCTGTCAAAAAAACACGTGGCTGTCAATAAAGCACGTGGCTTTGTTTACAAATTCAAACCTCGCTCTAAGATTCAAATTTCCCGCCCGTGAGGTTTAGTGCCGTAAAAATGGAAGCACTGAAGTTTATCTGCGTCAAGATGGCAGCACTGAGGTTAGCGATGCTTTGATGTTTAAAGATGGCGGATGATAGCTGTCAAAATGCAAGTGGCTTTGTTTACAAATTCAAATCCCGCGCCAAATTTCGAATTTCCCACCCGTGAGGAGGAGGCCTCTCCCGGGGGTCTGTGGAGGAGGAGGTGGAGGAGGCCTCTCCCGAGAGCCTGAGGAGGAGGAGGAGGAGGAGGCCTCTGTGGAGGGCCGGTGGAGGTGTGGCTGCCGAACTGTCCAGTTTTACTACTTATAGTCTTTTTAAAAATCACCCCGTTTGTCACTCCTGTTCCCCCCTATTCATCGGATTATATAAAACACAAAAATACGTATTTCATTACTTTCAAAGGAGATTCCAAATACCAATTTTTATGTCCGTAACATCTTCAGTTTTGGAGATAAGGGTATCCTCCTAAAAGGTGTTCAACCACTTCTCCCCCATTTTCACCCCCCTTTAATGGAGTTTTCTGAAAACAAAAGTACGTGTTTCTTTATTTTTGAAGTAGATTCCAAAAGCCAATTATTACGTCTGTAAACTTTTGAATTTTCGAGATATAGATTTCCTCATTTTAAAATATCACCCCCTTTTCACCCCCTTAGCGGCGGAATATCCATAAAACCTCCCTTAGTGAGCACCTACACCCTAATATAAATGTATCCCCAAAATTTCATTTCTTTATGCCCAGTAGTTATGGCTCGTCGATGATGAGTCAGTCAGTCAGTCAGTCAGTCAGTCAGTCAGTCAGTAAGTCAGTAAGTCAGGACATGTTATTTTATATATAAACATTGAAATTAAAATGCATGAAACTGAATTTACTTAAAATAATCGCCTATCGAGTGGACCTGCTCGAAACCATGCCCTTTCAACCAGAAAAGTGTAGGCAAACAACTGATAGAGAATCTGCCACTTGGTTGGCTGCCTTGAATGCATATCGGTAGTGATTAATTACTGAATTTAATCTGTTATGTTTTCGACTTTTTTTGTGTCCAATAACGTTTTGATAATGAAATAATACCATTTCTTCAAAGCTAATTGATTTTAATTCATTGGATGGTTTCTGAACACCTCTGAATCATCAGACACACGTACAAGTGCGTGTGAAATATTATTTAAAACTGTTTCTGTGAGGCCTGTGGTACTGAACGTAATTATTTGAGCTTAAGCAGAGAGTGAATATCCCAGGATTAGGAACAAGGTGGTATGACCAATTTTTATAAAATAATGGATAAGAACACTATTATAATAACCTATTGACCCTTTTTACAACACGTCCTAATGTATGGAGTATATTCAGTTTCATACGTTTATTTTAGTGATATGAGAGGTTTCAGTAGTTTAATGATAGAATCTATTTTTCTAAAAATGGCTTTAGATTTGTTTATGAAGACATTACATTTGTCAGGGGAAGTTCCTAATTTTTCACGTGCCCCCTTTGAGAGCTATGTATAGGCCTAATTGTAGCGTTGCATCTTATTATATAATGCCATATGAATTTATTATATATGGTTAATAATAATAATAATAATAATAATAATAATAATAATAATAGTAAAGTTTACAGTTACAATGAAAGTTTGTTCTCCAGACTCGTCGCTCGCTTAATAGATAATGTATGTTAGTTTGAACGTTAAAAGGCATGATATGTGAATCTTAAAGATATGTTAGGTATTTTAGTAGGAGTAGCCAATGTAGTCTATTATGTTTGTTCAGATCTGCAATAGATAGTTTTCGAAATATTCGTGCAGAAGGACTTCTATAAATAATGTTCTGATCCTGCTTGTTCATGAAACAGTAGCAAATCTCTCCGTCAGAAGTAGAGCCGTGTTATTATAGCTAACACAAAGACAATTTTATTCTCGGAGTTTGCCAGGAGTTGGCTTACAGGACAGATTCATTATTCGAGTAACGCAAACTTATCCAAATACTATTTCCGTTTAACTGTGAATGAGGGAATCCCTCCAAATCTCTCATAACATTATTTTGACTGGAACTAAGTGAAAAGTTGATTTAAATTTCTTTCATGCAGTCCCTTCTCTCTCAGCACCTTATAATGCGAGTATCAACTGTTATATTTCTCTGCTGTTTGCGCCCTCCTCTGTTTTCATTACATGGGAATTTCGCATGTGGCTGTTGTTAATTTTAAGCTCATATTGTTGTTCCGGAAAAATTAACTGGTATTAGAACTTCGCTACTCCCGAAGTCTTCAAATTCCGGAGTCAGAGAAACATGAATTATATCGATTTCGGGATTAGAGAAGGTACTTATTTAATTGCAACTTTTTTTCATTTTTTTCATTTTTTTTTTGCTAGGGGCTTTACGTCGCACCGACACAGATAGGTCTTATGGCGACGACAACTTTTATTAAGCACACCTCTATCGTCATATTCAAACTAAGGTGATTTATTACTAGTAATGGCATTATTAGAAGCGATGTACCAGAACATATTCCTAATGGGATATTAGAGATCAAGGTAGAAAGTCCTACCCGCTAGAGCGTCCATTACTGTGTTGGAGAATAATGTGTTAGTCCGAGCATCAGACTGTTCTTACTATTGGTATGCAAGGTGGAACATGAGAAGATTCTCGTAGAGAGAGCCTCTGAATATGTATGGAGTAGCTTATTCAAACCTCGGGACAGTATTTTGCGAGCAGCTAGCCGGGGGTCCATTCTCCTACCGGAGCTGGCGTCGTTACCCGTATAGATGAAATTTGCAGGGCTGTCCAAGACACAGCGTGAGTTATGTTTCATAAACAAGAGATACTTGCAATCAAATCACAACAGTTGTACTAATAAGGGCGTACAAGGATGCTTCCACCATCATCACTTCAAAAGCCTAAATGGAGAAGACTAACTATGTACGAGATATCGTCGTTGAAGAAACAAATTATGTGACAATGTTCTTCCCCTCCGTTATTATCCTCAAGGATGGTCACGCTTCCCAACCACATATGGATATCCAGTCCATCAGAACAATTTTCATTGTGTTCATTTTTATATGAAGTGCCTCTGTTGCTCAGGCGGCAGCGCGCCCTCCTCTCACCGCTGGGTTCCGTGGTTCAAATCCCGGTCACACCATGTGAGATTTGTGCCGGACAAAATTCGGATGCAGGACAGGTATTTCTCCGGGTACTCCGGTTTACCCTGTAATCCTTCATCCCAGCAATACTCTCCAATATCATTTCATCTGTCAGTTATTAATCACTGCCCCAGAGGAGTGCGACAGGCTTCGGCAACCGGCACACTTCCTGTCCTCGCCGCTAGATGTGGGCTTCATTCGCTCCATTCGTGACCCGGTCGAATGACTGGAAATAGAGTGTGGATTTTCATTTAATTTCATTTCATTTCAATTTTATTTCCCTATGCACGTGTGTAAAGGAAAAATAACCTTACAGTATCATACTGTACGAATGTGTGTTTGCGTGACGTATTTACGGACTCCTACAGTAAACTGTATTTAAGTTTGAATTTCCTTTACATTGTCGCATAGGGAGATGAAAACAACTAACGTTTGGAATCCAAGTACTTCCTAGTCATCTTCTGGTACGAACTTCATGGGTGAATTCTGCCTGATTTGTAACATTTATAGGTAATCGTCATGACGTGCATATTCCTAATTCACTGAAGGTGGATTTAGGAAAGTAGTAGCAGTATTTCAAAGAAGACGCTATATACAGATTTATCTTGGCTAAATATGGGAATGTGTGGGTTAAGGTAACGTTCAGTAAGTATAACTCTGACATTTTTGGAATGTTTTTGAAATAATACCAAAGCTTTAGAAATATTTGAATAAATTCATTTTGGGTTACGATCAAGGAAATTGTCCCATTTCGTGGACTACTGCACTTTTCAAGATATGTATTGAATGCATATGAATAAAAATCACTTTCAGAACGATGCATATCTCGAGAGGATGGTGCATAGTTTCATAACATTCGCCTGACCATCATGCATCATAGTTCGTCACGGGCAATACTTTTCCTTTTCCGTTTAAAACATTACGCACAAATAAGTCATTCTCAGTCATTTGAAAGCCCTTGTGCTGGGATTATTACGAAGTTATCCCGAGTATGAAACATGATCCACTGTAACCCGTCGAACTTACGATGTCAAAAATTGAATCACAGCACGTCGATCCTGTACTGACGGCTGGGGTTAGCTACCATATCTACTCTTCTACCTACAGAACCAATCGCAGAACAATGGACTTCTTTTGATATTCTTCTGAGATCAATGTTGAGAGTCTCTGCCCCCCAAATACAATTTTATCACAAAGCGTCAATTGTGTTTTCCCCAAATCATTTTGATTTTAATCTGATTGTTTCAGTTATTTTATTTTATTTTTATACACGTAATTAAGTTTGCTTGTGATAGGAAGCACCGTGAATCTAATCAAAATATCGTCGTTGCCGGGACAAAACCTCCTAGGTGATAATGTTTTTGGAGACACACTGACCCGCAGCGCACCCATTATGAAGAGTGAGAATGCCTTGACAATATTCACACAATATTGCACCTTAGATGACAGAACATTACCGACCAAAGTTCTAAGCTAAAAATTTTCAGATGGGAGGTTATGTCCTGACAGCGACGGTACGCCATTCTTTTACTCTAGTTCGTTGTGCTCGGTAGTCGATTTAGGCGTTATGCACTGTGTACTCAAAAAGTAAATATGCTCGATATCTGTTCTATGCCATAAAGCTTCCCTTTGGTAAATAATATGTCCGTATCGTTACGTATATTTGGTTATGACATACTGACTTTCCTTTCCTGGTTATTTAAGCATGCTTCAGTACTTTGAGGAAAAATGTATAACCTGCCTTCGATATTGTACACCTGTTGATGACAAAGAAAGACTGGCTTAATTTGAACGTAATTTGGTGCACGTCCAATTTAAATGTAAATCATTATAGTTGCAATGACATGAGACGTCTAGAACGGCCCCCATCTTGCATTAGTAGTGTCATTTTGATTATAACGAGAGTTATCAGGAAGATACGAGTATTCTGGCAGTGAGTTAACACATAAACGGAAGGTCATCGAACACAGAGTGTGTCTCGTTGACGTATTAGACGTCATTCCCAGCAGGTAATGAAGTCCGATAGGGGCTGCGTTGTGGTTCTCCATGAGTCCGAGTGGCTAACTCATTAAATTGCCAAGCATGTGTGACATTCCGATGTCACAAGGGCCGTATGTTGGGTAGGTAATTGTATGAACGAACATGGTGAAGGTTTCGGCCGACCTACAGTATACAGAACACACCGGTATTGTATCGTGCACTTACCATTATACAACATTCTGACATCTAAGTCAGCCATCATGATACATATCGTCCCTTAAGAATGAATGCCGCGTACCTGACAATGCTCTTCCTATCCACTATGTTCCTTAGGACTGGTCACGCCTCCCAGTCTTATACGGACACGTAGACCATCAGAACAATTTATGTTAAGTTCATTTTCCTAACCTATCGTGTAAAGGAAAATGAACCTTACCGTACTGAACCGTACCGTATGTTTGCATGATGTAAGTTATATGCGCACTACTACAGTATAACGTTTTCAAGGCTGAGTTTCCTTCATAGTGCCGTATAGGAAAACGAACACAACGTAAATTGCTCTGATGGTTTGCACATCCACAAGTGGCTGGGAGGCGTCACCAGTCCTAAGGAACGTAAAGGATAAGAAGAGCATTGTCAGATACACGTTATTAATTCTTACGGGACGATATAATAATAATAATAATACTGACCATGCCGCGTTGAATGGCATCAGTTGGATTACTGATTCACTGTGCTATGCGTACGCTCTCATTAAATTCAGAGCAGAGGCACCGAGGTTGTGCATGGATTCATGACGATTGACGTCGCAACATACACGGGGAGTAACCTCGGTTCTGCATTGTGTGTGAATATGGTGGTGCCGAAAGGGAGAGGACGCACACTGCTAATGTAAAAATATCCACTGGCGTCACTCCTGGCATCACAGCGCGGGGAGCCATAGCCCTCATAACACAACACTCTGACACAGTTGTACAATGCCGCGTACGTCCACACACAACACACATGTTACTGACTGCCTATGTTTCCAGTTGCCAGTAAGGTTCTCCGGTCCCTCCTCAGTGGAACATGTGTGAGATCTGTTCGGACGTCAACTCCGACCCAGTGCCAATTTGAAGATCTCCATGGTCATTTGGAACAGCAATGGACCATTTTGATTCAAGAGAGGGTACAACGACTATGTGAGGAACCGACAACTTAATTATAACTCGAATCTAGCTGAGCATATCAGAACAGTACTCATTTCGCTTAGCAGGAGGCACTGAGCAAAACAGGGCAAAGTACCAAGAGTCTTCTTTCAAATCGGAAAGGGTCATTTTCGCGTATTTAATAACAATTAGAAGTTTTTCTTCTTCTTGGTACCATTTGTCTGCTCTCAAAATTCAACATCAAATTTATCATGAACCCTCGACATATGCTTGTTATCCTCTGACACAAAAAGTTAAAATTCCTTATCATGTAAAGTCTCTAAAGGTGCCCAAGTACAAAAACACAAATGTTCTACCTTTATCAAGAAATTCCCTGGTCGTAGATATTTTCTCTAATTTTAGACCACAAGGATCTGTGAAACCCAGAATATATTCCTCAGTGACTTGAGGTCTCCGATTACTTCTGCATGATCCATGTGGCTTTAACCCTGACTTAGATTTATAGCATGGAATGTCGGTGGAGCCAATTTAAAATATCAAATGTTCCTGGTTATTCACCATTAAAACCTCAGAGAAGAAGGATGACAATCAATCAATCAATCAATCAATCAATCAATCAATCAATCAATCAATCAATCAATCAATCAATCAATCAATCAATCAATCAATCAATCAATCAATCAATCAATCAATCAATCAATCAAATACATGGAATGTTTTAAATGTTTCCAAAGAACTTGAAAATGTATCGAACATTTCCCTTGAAAAATCATTCCAATCCCTTTCTCGTCGTCCTATAAATGAATATTTACCCCAATTTTTCCTCTTCAGTTCCATTTTCACTTTCATAATATCGTCGCTTCACCGGTAAAAGTTTGTAATCCACAAAGCTCTTCCTATCGATTATTCTCCTTAAGACTGGTCACGCCTCCCAGCCACATATGGTTATGCAGTCCATCAGAACAAATTTTGTTGTGTTCATTTTCCTATGCCCAGGTGTAAAGGAAAATTAACCTTACTGTACCGTACTATACGAATGTACGCTTGCATTACGTAAATGCGCACTCCTATTGTATAATGCATGTTAGGTTCATTTTCGGTTACTCGTCGGCATAGGAAAACGAACACAACGGACATTGTTCTGATGGGCTGCATAGCCATATGTGGTTGGGAGGCGTGACCAGTCTTACGGAGAATAAAAGACAGGAAGAGCTTTGTGGATTACAACCTTTTACCGGTGAAGCGACGATATAATCTCTCCTACCTATAAAGGATTCGCCCAAGCTTATTCGCCTACAAATATATTTCCACACCATTTTTCCAATGCCAGCTCGCAACATACTGCTTAGTCGAGTAGCGTGCGAGTTGGCCGTGCTGTCAGGGGCATGCGGCTGTGAGCTTGCATCCGGGAGAATGACACACGAGTCATTTTGCATGTTCAACTTATAGTTATAAGTGAACTTTATAGAAATAGTGAAACGGTTATTAATTAAATCACTCACTACACTCCGGTTTTAGGACTACATTGCATAATTACCATTCCACCACTCGATAAATTCCAAACTTCTATAGGTTAGCTTCCCGGTTAACTGAGAGTCTCATATTCAGATTGAGACAGCGTTTAAACCAGTGCAGTTGCTAAATTAGTGAACTGTATGACTGAAAATGATAGTGCAACATAAAATATTAATAATATACATTGTTCATATGTAGATGCGGTTAACATATGTGCGTAGTTTAGTTTAAATAAATAGTTAAAGTGACTCCTAAGTATACGCAACAGTATAGAAAAGAGCGAGAATCATTGGCGGGATTTAAAGCGTAGCTTCAACTTGTTTCTAAGTATCAAATAAAATCAAAGTTGTCTGATTTATGATCACATGCACAACGCGATAAACATAAAAGAGCGGCCGATCGCTTCACCTGTCAGCGCCAGAGAACAATAAACTTCCACACTGCAAGCTCATTAGACAGATGGTAACATAGCATCGATTGTGTCAGAACATTGTGCTCTACTCACTAGTGACCACTTGTAGGAGCCTGGCGAGTTTATCTAGCCTTTTTAAAGCTACTTTAGTCGGTAATTGTAGCCAATTATAGCTATACTTTTAATATTTTTTTTTGCTATGGGCTTTACGTCGCACCGACACAGATAGGTCTTATGGCGACGATGGGATAGGAAAGGCCTAGGAGTTGGAAGGAAGCGGCCGTGGCCTTAATTAAGGTACAGCCCCAGCATTTGCCTGGTGTGAAAATGGGAAACAACGGAAAACCATTTTCAGGGCTGCCGATAGTGGGATTCGAACCTACTATCTCCCGGATGCAAGCTTCACAGCCGCGCGCCTCTACGCGCACGGCCAACTCGCCCGGTATACTTTTAATAGAGTTTAGCTACTTTTGTGTTTATGAGTTGGCAACACTGCTCATGGAAATGTGCGCGTGAATCGACTTGTATATGAAGAATATAATATAATGGGAATGGATTGGAAATGAGACGAAGTGACTCGATCCTAGAATACAAGTCAGGCAGAGAGTAATCTTATCACGATTGTTAGATTTTGCAGTAACTGATTTTAAGATAATAATTGTTGAGGAGGAAGATTTATCAGCGACAGCTGTTAATGCAAGATCCCCGAGGCATTTGCTTTGAATTCAGATGGACTTTCGTTGGGAATGCTGAATATTTTTTTTTACAATTTGCTTTACGACGCACCGACGCGGTTAGGTCTTATGGTGACGATGGGAGAGGAAAGAGCTAGGAGCGGTGTGAAAATTTGAAACCACGGGAAAACATCTCAGAGCAACCGACAGTGGGGTCCGAACCCACTATCTACCGAATACAGGTTGACAGCTATGTGATGCATACCACGCAACCACTCTCTCAGTGAGACGCAAAAAGTCTTATAATAAAACGTACGGTGATTTTGAATTTAAAGTTTGTTTTAAGAGTGTGGGTAATGACAGTAAAATGTATATTCATAGAACAGCCACAATTATAATTTTTTTTTTGCTAGGGGCTTTACGTCGCACCGACAGCCACAATTATCTGAGCCCCAATAGGACAATTGGGTCATTTCTTATTTTCTACCGTTCATGACCCTGGAGGAGGAGGAATTATTAGGTGAGTGAAATTGCCAATGATTCACTCCACGGCAACAATAGCTCAAACCTCGTTCAGTTCACGGAAAAATTTTGGAATTAAATGTCACATCACAGGAGTTCGGATTCCGCGGAAAACTGGAGGACCGAAGCTATGGTAATTATTCGGTGTGAACAACCAAATAAAAACAATAAGCTTGCTCCTTCGTGTGCCGTCCTGATATTGCAGTTTAATTAACAACGCTGGGGGCTGTCGTGGTTAATGCACGAACCCTTAAATTTAGTATTTTTAGAGTTTTGGCTTTTTCTGAAGGAAACAGTGGATTTGGCCTACGAACTCGTCATGAAAAAGGCAATGCGTTTTTAATTACCCGAATACAAATTATATCTTTATGGTGACATTTTATCAAATCCCTCATTACATTATTACAGCATGTTCTGAACATTTCTAAGAGTGAAAACCTGGCAGGCTGAGGCACAATCAAAATAATGTTTTGTTCTAGTTTGACTTCTTGCCATTACATGAGGTTGGCTGGCAAACATTAGCGACTTCATTTCTCCGATAGTGAAAAAACCGAATACTCAATATTTACAGAGATTTAAAAATAAAGATAGGGCCTACTGTCTTATCCATGATTTATTGAGTAGCTCTACCGGAGCAATAAATGAACTCAATAGCAGGCATAATGACCCCTCTGCCACCATGAAACCTATCATTGTGAGTGTGAAGCCTGCTGTTTGATTCTCTGTCATCATCCATGTCCTGCTTGGATAAAAATAACATTTTGAAAAACGTATTACTGCGAAGGTGATAACACTTAGCTGCAGTTTTGTTTAGAAGCATCGAAATAAATTTTTGTAATTTATAATAACAATAATAATAATATCGTCGCTTCACCGGTAAAAGGTTTTAATCTACAAAGCTCTTCCTATCGATTATTCTCCTTAAGACTGGTCACGCCTCCCAGCCACATATGGTTATGCAGTCCATCAGAACAAATTTTGTTGTGTTCATTTTCCTATGCCCATGCGTAAAGGAAAATTAACCTTACTGTACCGTACTATACGAATGTATTCTTGCATTACGTATTTACGCACTCCTATTGTATAATACATGTTAGGTTCATTTTCGGTTACTCGTCGGCATAGGAAAACGAACACAACGGATACTGTTCTGATGGGCTGCGTGACCAGTCTTAAAGAGAATAATCGATAGGAAGAGCTTTGTGGATTACAACCTTTTACCGGTGAAGCGACGATATTATTGGCTTTACGCCCCTATAACTACGTTTTTGCAGACACTCAGATGCCGGAATTTTGTTCCGCAGGATTTCTTTCACGTGCAGTAAAACTACAGACATGGGTATGATGTATTTGAGCACTCTCAAATACCACCTGACTGAGCGAGGATCGAAACTACCCGAAAGCCAGCGCCTTAACCGTCTGAGCCACTCAGCGTGGGTTTTGTCCAACTTGTTGACTGAATGGTCAGCGTACTGGCCTTCGGTTCAGAGGGTCCAGGGTTCGATTCCCGGTCGGGTCGTGGATTTTAACTATCTTTGGTTAATTCCAATGGCTAGGGGCTGGGTGTTTTTGCTGTCTCCAACATCCCTGCAACTCACACACCACACATAACACTATCCTCCACCACAATAACGCGCAGTTACCTACACATGGTAGATGCCGCCCACCTTCATCGGAGGGTCTGCCGTACAAGGGCTGCACCCGGCTAGAAATAGCCACACGAAATTATTAGCGTGGCTATATACCGATTTAAATTTTTGACTAAATATTCGTGTTGTCGTTATGTGAATGGAATCCATCTCCGGTTCTACATAGTTATCCATTTCAATTACGAAATTAGTCTTTGTCATCTCCTGTGTATTTTCCTGTGTATGTGGAAATTATATGCATGCATACGTTGATATGGACTGTTATGCTTTTTAGCGTCCAGTCTGAAAACATATCGTCGCTTCACCGGTAAAAGGTTGTATTCCACAAAGCTCTTTCTATCCATTATTCTCCTTAAGACTGGTCACGCCTCCCAGCCACATATGGATATACACTCCATCAGAACAATGTCCGTTGTGCTCGTTTCCCTATGCCAACGAGTTAACCGAATATGAACCTAACATGCATTATAAAATAGGAGTTCGTAAATGCGTAATGCAAGCATACATTCGTATAGTACGGTACAGTAAGGTTAATTTTCCTTTACACATGGGCATAGAAAAATGAACACAACAAAATTTGTTCTGATGGACTGCATATCCATATGTGGCTGGGAGGCGTGACCAGTCTTAAGGAGAGTAATCGTTAGGAAGAGCTTTGTGGAATTCAACCTTTTACCGGTGAAGCGACAATATGTGAATTTACTAAATTCATCCATAATCCTGTATTTGTAACTAACTCCGTGGCCTCGTTTGGTTCCATTCCTCTCATCTTCAAATCATTAGAAACTGAGTCTAACCATCGTCACCTTGGTCTCCCTTTACATCCCTTATCCTCCATGACCGTGCCCATTACTCTCCTAGGTATCCCATCCTCCTCCATTCACCTCACATGAACCACCACTGAAGCCAGTTTGTGCGTATATCTTCATTAATCCTGTTCATCCCTAAATTAGCATTTATATCCTCATTCCGGGTACCCTTCTGCCGTTTCTCAAACATGTTTGTACTAGCGACCATTCTTGCTACTTTCATGTATAACTTATGAATAAAATACCCTGTTTCCTCCCAGCTTTCACACCCGTAAAGCAAAGTTGGTCTGGAAACAGACAGGCGATAAAATAGTTTCGTCCGGGAGCTGATTTCTTTCTTACAGAACGCTGTTGATTGCAACAGCAAGCTCACCGCATAAGCTTTTGTCTCCTTGATTCAATCTCACTTACTATACCACCATCACTGCATAATACACATACTAAGTGCTTGATGTGGTCTGCCTGTTCAAGCACCGTATTCCCCATCTGATGTTTATTTATTCAAGGTTTCTTACGTACTGGCATCACTTTAATCTTAGGAAGGCTAATATTCTTATCACACTGATAGCTCCTATTTTCAAGTACCTTCATACCTTTGAGTTGATGATCCATGTAAAGTATGAACACAAAGGTGAAAGGTTTCAGCCTCGTCTAACCACTGTAAGTACCTTGAACCAAGAACGCATTCTACCACCAAATTTCACTGCAACCCAATTTTCAACATTTAATAATCTACCATTAAACCCATAATCCCCCAGTACGGCTAACATCTTTTCCTTCGATACCCTGTCATATGCCTTATACGGATTTCCGAAACATAAACATAACTGTTCATTCCCCTACCAGCATTTTTAAATTACCTGGCGCATACTGAGGTTATCGCCGCTGTTCAGATATAAGGTCATATCTCACAATATTCTTCCTGTGCATTATTTTCCTTAAGAATGGTCACGCCTCCCAGTCACCTAGCCAATCAATGAAATACCTCGATAGTTGTTGCAATCATCCCCATTCCTTTGCATTTAATATGTGCAATTACTGCTTTTTTTCTAATTAGAAGGCACCTTACTAACGTTCCATGGTAATCTTACTACTCTATACAGTCGTTTTATCCCTTCCTTCCACTCTATTTCACAATTTTATTTGTGTTCATTTTCGTATGCGATCGTGTGAAGAAAAATGAACATTAAGTACATTATACTGTAGGATTGCGTATATAATGCATGCGAACATCCATTCCTAGAGTGCGATACGGTAAGGTACATTTTCCTTTACACGTAAGCAATGGAAAGTAGACAGGACGGATATTGTTCTGATAGACTGCAAATCCAGATGGGGTTGGAAGGCGTGACCAGACTTAAGGAAATTAATGGATAGGAAGAGCATTAGGACATACGAGCTTTTGCTCGAACAAGGATGTTATGATCTTGACAGCCCCTCTGTTGTCTGACACCACAGCGTATTTTATCCGAATTACTCCCAGCCACTGATCGCAGCAACCCTTCCAAAATTTTTAGTGAACACATTTTCTGGTATAATCAATGAAATACCTCGATAGTTGTTGCAATCCTTCCCGTTCCTTTGCGTTTAATACGTGCAATTAATGCTTTTTCTAATTAGAAGGCACCTTACTAACGTTCCATGGTAATCTTACTACTCTATGCAGTCGTTTTATCCCTGCCTTTCACTGTATTTCACCATTTCTGGTCTAATTTCATCTATTCCTACTGGATTATGACATTGGATTTTATCTACCATGCTTTCCACTTCCTCAAGCGTATTTACACTAACATGATTGTCTTCCTCCAAATGAGCTCGGTTATTCGCGACGCCATTAGAAATATTTCCTTTTACATTGAGAATATTTTCAAAATATTCATTCCACCTGTCCAGTGATTCCCTGGGATCTACTGCGATTTCACCTGATTTACCCAAAATACTATTCAGTATCTTTCTCCTTCCCTTTCTAATATCCTTTTTCACTGTCCTGAAAGGTCTCCCTGCCTCCTGACCTTGCCTTTTCAGGTTATTACCAAAGGTTTCCCACAACTTTTTCTGGGATTCAAAAAATATATTGCTTCGTTTCGTTTCATTCATCTACATACATTTCCTTATCTCCACCAGTACTTGTTTGGAGCCATTTCTAATACACCTTGCTTTTACGTTTATAATCTGTCCTCAACTTCATAAATCCAAAAAGATGTTCGCTTTTTCCCATCTTTAAACATAGTCTTTCCCAGGTATCCCCATCCTGTTTCTGCTACAGCATCCCTGTACGCAACCCATTCCCTTTCTATATCCTAAACCTGCTTACTATCTATTGTTTAGAAGTTTTCACTAATCATATCCATGTACTTCTGTCTTATTTCCATATCCTGGAGTATTTTTACTATTATCCTTCTGACGACAGATTTCACTTTCTCTATCCAAAGCCTGGGAATACGTAGCTCACTACAGATCCGATAGTGATCTGTATCATCAAAATTCCTCGAAATCACCGCGCATTCCTAACAGATTTCCTGAATTTAAAGTCGGTTATGATATTGCCTATTATGGATCTGGTACTCCTACCCTTCCATGTGTGGCAGTGGATGGCTTTATGCTTGAAGAATGTATTCGTAACTAATAATCCCATACTAGCACATAAGTCCAGTTAACGCTTCCCATTCCTATTAGCTCCATATATTCCCCATATTTACCAATCACCTTTTCGTATCCATCAGTTCTATTCCCAACTCTTGCATTGAAATCGTCCATTAGCACTATTCTTTTTGTTTGGACACTGACTACGATGTCATTCAGTGGTTCATTGAACTTGTCAGATTCATCCTCAAATAAACCCTCACATGGTGAATACACTGAGAAAATTCTCGTCCTAATTCCCCCAACAGCTAAATCTCCCCACATCATTTGCTCATTTACGTGCCTAACAGAAGCTATATTGAGTGCAGTAGTATTCCTGATGAACAGTCCTACCCCACACTCTGACCATCCTTTTTATACCTGCTAAGTTCATTTCTAATTCTCCTATCTCTTCCTCCCCCGGCCCGAATACCATCACGTCCTAACCCATCCAAATGCCAGAGGAACGGTTGTTTGTTACACGATATAATAAATTTTGTAAAGTTGACATTAAACTTGTTTCTCGAGTTCTTAATCTTTACATACGCACATCGTACAGCATGGAGTGCCGAATGGACTTAAAAAAATCCAAATTTCTCTACCGAGTTAGAACCCGCGATCTTGGGATCGGAAACCAACATTAATCTACAGAGGTAGGTGCCATTGTAATTAAAGGGATAAAAAAGAACCTCAACATATTTCTAGTTTATTATCGGAATCGTACTGCATTAACATAGTAAACCACTGTTAGTGCCAGGATTCAAATCTTGGATCTCCGAACCGTACTCTTTTACAGTTCTAATATTAAAGTATCCACTTGGCGTAACAGTTAGCACTATTAGATATCGTCCTCGTTAGTCCGGGTTCGTTTCCTGATACTACCATGAATTTATAATGACAGGAAAACTGGGATGTGATTAGGCGATTACATGTGTACTTGCAGCTCACCTGTTTTGGGGGTGTGCCCGAAAAGAGCTACACCACTTCGGGACAAGGACACGAATTTACATTTAGTCCGGCTCCATGGCAAAATTATTAGCTTGCTGGCCTTTGGTGCAAGGGGTCCCGTATTCGATTCTCGTCCGTGTTGAAGATTGAAACCGCCGGGCTGAGTGGCTCAGACGGTTGAGGCGCTGGCCTTCTGACCCCAACTTGGCAGGTTCGATCCTGGCTCAGTCCGGTGGTATTTGAATGTGCTCAGGTACGTTAGCCTCGTGTCGGTCGATTTACTGGCACGTAAAAGAACTCCTGCGGGACAAAATTCCGGCACCTCGGCGTCTCCGAAAACCGTAAAAAGTAGTTAGTGAGACGTAAAGCAAATAGCATTAATAATTAATTAATAGTTAAGTTTGAAAACCTTCATTTGTTAATTTTGAAGTTTCGCGGGCTGCTGTATGCGCCGTCTTCAGTATTAGAATTCACCATAGGTAGGACCCCATTCTCACAGATACGCACGTCGTCTATCAGGCGTCAACGCGAATGACCTGCACGAGGCCTCTCCGGAGGCTACACACTATTATACCGTCGCTCGACCGGTAAAACGTTGTATTCCACAAAGCTCTTCCTATCAATTATTCTCCTTAAGACTGGTCACGCCTCCCAGCCACGTATGGATATGCAGTCCATCAGAACAAATTTTGTTCTGTTCATTTTCCTATGCCCGTACGTAAAGAAATTGAACCTTACAGTAACGTGCTATAGGAATGTACGTTTGCATTACGTATTTACGCACTCCTAGTGTATTATTGCATGTAAGATTCATTATTGTTTAATCGTCGGCATAGGGAAACGAACACAACGGACATTGTTCTGATGGACTGCGTATCCATATGTGGCTAGGAGGCGTGACCAGTCTTAAGGAGAATAATGGATAGGAAGAGTATTGTGGGATACAACATTCTACCGGTGAAGCGACGATATTTTGGTGGAACTCAAAATGACCGCTGATTTCCTAAGATGAACGTGATGATAAAGTACCCGTATGTTAACATTATTCAACAGCGGGAGCTATATAATATAATATAATATAATATAATATAATATAATATAATATAATATAATATAATATAATATAATATAATATAATATAATATAATATAATATAATATAATATAATATAATATAATATAATATAATATAATATAATATAATATGTCACTGTATATCAGAAGAAGTATTTGTTCGACCGGTACAAACGTGTCGCTTCTCTTGTATTTTCCCGGAATTCAACTTACAGTATGACAAGATGAATTGGACTTGTGGGAGAGTGCTTCAGAAAGGTGACCTGTTGATAAGGAGTATCTGTCGAGAACAGAGAAGACTCAGAGTGCAGTTAGTGCCGGCAGAAAGGACCTGCTCTTGGCAGTTCCCTTTCTATGGTGATTCTTACACCTAATCTATATTCTCCAACCAGTTAACGTTCAAAACGTTCTCTAAACATGGTTTTCTCCATTTCTCCACATTGAAGAAGAAGGGGAAGTCATGTTCTCCTTCCGTTTTAATGTCGCACATAAAATGCAAATGTAATTGCAAGAATGGGTCTGTACGAAATTACATGCTACAAAACATTCATTTCATAACATAGAGTTGTTGCTTGCACAGAGCTATGTGCAACTCACTATTTTTGAATGACACATTAAGGACTACTTGTTCTTATCAGCGATTTCCACGGAGAAGTAGAGAAATCGTTAATATGGAGTTTGCATTGAGTAGATACTTTTATTCTTTTCGGATCACTGTCGATAAAGCGAAGTAAAATGCAGTTGTTGTAGTTACTCTCTACCAGGGGCCTTGTATAGGGGCCTGCAGGGCATGCAATGCAGGCAGGCCAAGGCCGTTAATTAAATACAGGTATAGGTATAGCTTAATGTCGCTCTGCACGGAAATGATCACGGTGAATTTTTACAATCAGTCGAAAGAGTTTCTTTCTTTTTTTCACAGTTTGTACGTAGAGGAATGACACTGGGTTGCATCTAGCATTTATTGTGTATAACGTAGCACTGCTGTAAATAATGCTTGTCCTTTCCGTCCTTGCAACATTGCGATATTCTTCTCTGAATGGACCTGCATCAGATTATTTAAAAATAATTACAGCGATGAAAATTGATAGCAAATGATAACATTTTGATTAGAAAATGATACTTTCTTGATGTGTAGTGTACCTGAGGTCGTATTATGCACAAATGTTGCCAAACATTCAACTTCTTTCACACATTTATTCTACAACAGTGTATAATGCCAGTGAAAAATGAAAGGAATTAACATCGAAGTGTTGCTTGGTCCGCCGTTCAGCAGCTTACCCTTGAAGCCACGGAGGCAGACAAAGACAACCTATTGAACATTATATTTTACCAATCTTACGACAATGGGTACTTCCTTTTGTTCATATAACTTGACAATATATTCCATTACTTCTACCTGCTGTAAATGAATTTATATTACCTTATTCACAGGTTTGACATTGTATTTGAGGGGGCCAGAAATTTTATTTTGCAGGAGAGCCCATATCATGTTCGTTGCGCTTCTGCTGTCTACGATAGTGTTCAATCTCTGAATAATTCAATAGCCCTGTCTTTGCATTGATTAACTTTGTAAGGGACATAGAAAATCCATAGATTACAATACAACACTTTATCGATGTATTCCATGTATAAGTAACGAAACCATATCGGTATGGAGCGTGACTACTGGGTATAGCCGACCTCAATAACCCAGTAATCTCTAAGGATGACACACCCTAACGCCGGGATGTTATTAACATTCGAATACTTGGATATGGAAACTAAGTAACTATTTCTCCACGAATATCAAATTTCGGGGGATATAGACATATTTAGTTATGACACCCCCCCACTGTTCTTAGGTGTATCATTTTATAACCTGTTCCAATGATGAAAAATGCATTTGAGTAATAGTTGAGTCCACACATAATTCTGTAACGATTATGAAAAAGCGGCTAACTGTCAATGTGCCTCCTAACCATTATTTCTCTTAAGACTGGGCACGCCTCTCATCCACGTACGGAAATGCAGTCCATCAGAACAATTGTCCTTGTGTTCATATTCCTATGCCTATGTGTACAGGAAAATGAAACTTACATGCATTATACTGTAGGAGGGTATCATGCTTACATTTCTGCAGCAGACCTATACTGCAAGGTATGTAAGGTTAATTTTCCTGTACACGCAAGCATATGAAAATGTACAGAACGACAATTGTTCTGATGGATTGCATATCCGTACGTGGCTGGGAGGCGTGACCAGTCTTAAGGAAAATAATGGTTCGGAAGTGCATTGTCACCTACCCGTTTTTCGCAATCGTTACATAATTATTCATGCAGAATGTTTAGGTATTTGACTACGAGACTCTTGACTCATTGTTTGCTGACGGAGTACAAAACCTGTCTTTTCAAAATTGAAAACGTGTGAATGTATGGTATACAAATTCTGTGTGTTGAAGAAGATAATAAACAAAGTGGTAGATCTGCAATTGTAGATTCATTTAATAATATTTTCTAATATTTATTCATTCCAAAAAGTGTTGCTATCAATGAATGCTATTTATGTACTTTGGCGTGAAATTATCAAAAATCCAAACAATTGAAAAATTGCCCGTCGTAGTTCCTAAGTAAATATATTTCTCAATAAAATCCTACCCAAATTCTTTTAAAAACACCATCCAGAATCTTCTTGTTCAGGCTCACAGTTATGATACCTGGTATTGATAGCTGCAGTCGCTTAAGTGCGGCCAGTATCCAGTATTCGGGAGATAGTAGGTTCGAACCCCACTGTCGGCAGCCCTGAAAATGGTTTTCCGTGGTTTCCCATTTTCACACGAGGCAAATGCTGTGGCTGTACCTTAATTAAGGCCACGGCTGCTTCTTTCCCACTCCTAGGCCTTTCCTGTCCCATCGTTGCAATAAGACCTACCTGTGTCGGTGCGAGGTAAAACAAGTAGCAAAAAAAAAATTTGATATCTGGTAACCTTTCAGAATTCTTGACAGCATATGTTGGAGATACATACTTCTATTGGGATGTTCCGGGTGAAAATAATTCGGATTGATCAAGTTTAAAGACATCAGAATCATTGTAGAAATATTTTGCAAGCAATTAGTTTATCAATGATTCGTGTCTTTATGATATAACAATTTATACGGCAAGGTATGTTAGTTAACATGCAAAGTTAAAAAGAGACCGTGGGCCGATCAATAAAACAGTGAATAATATTGTTATAACATCTGGTCCTATCGACCTAGGAATATCTTGACAGTGGTACAGACGAATCTTCGTCCATAAACGCATATCGCCAGGTCACGAAATTTAAATTCTTCAGTTCCACCTGACGTTTCTGTTTGGTATGTTTCTTCTCCTTGCTTGTTCTATGATTCTAAAACTTTCCATGCTTGCTATTGTTGCTTCATAGAAGGAACTTACATCAATTTTGGTCCAGAGTATCATATTTGTAGGGTAGAGCCTTGTGCAAATTAATTTGAGTGTGATAAGGGATTAGTTAGTTAAGGGAGTGTGTTCCTTCTATAGGTTTGACTTATTTATCAACACTTACAGGGGCTGCCTGGCCGAGGCGGTAAAGGTGTGCTCGGTTCGCCCGGAAGGACGTGGGTTCGAATCCCCGCCAGGAAGTCGTAAAATTTAAGAAACGAGATTTCCACTTCCGGAGGTGCGCATGGCCCTGAGGTTCACTCAGCCTGCACCAAAAATGAGTTCCAGGTTAATTCCTGGGGGCAAAGGCGGCCGGGCGTAGAGCTAACCACTCTACTCCATCATGTGCCACTCCTCCAAGGGCCTTCATGGCCTGTATGGAGGTGACTTTGTCTTTTGTTATCAACACTTACAGGCGCAGTTTTTGAGGTGATAATAATATTATTGATTTTGATCAATTATTGATCTCTCTATCTACCCGGAATTCTCTCTGTCTCATTCTTTTACGTGCCAGCAAATCTACCGATTTACTTGAGACCCTTCAAATACCACCAGACTGAGCCGGAATCTAAGCCTCGAAATTGGGCTCAGAAACCTAACTCACTACCACCTGAGACACTCATCCGGCTGGTTAGAAGGCTTGTATCCATTTTAGTTAATCTAATGGTATGAGACCGCATGGGTACCATATCACGTTCGATTTTCTGCCTCACGCCAAAATCCAATTACTGTGATCGCCTTTTTATTGACACACAAACATTCCCTGTTTGGTTAAGATAGGACGAATTTCAAAGCTATCCCAATTACCGAAACCCGTTTCTTAATTCGCTAAACAAGTAAGAAGGAGCAATTACTAACTCGATTCCCCTTTTACTCAGGGACAATATATTCTTCCTGAATTGGAATGTTCTTTTCCCTGTTCACAATTCCAGAAGTGGTAGCCAAATTGGTGGTCTATAAACCGTAAAAGAACCCCTAATATTGTTATGTCCAGAATAATTAGTATGAAAGTAAGGTTTAGTTCTGCCAAATAACCTGTGTTGCCTCAGGTACTCATTGTGTTTTTAATTTTACTTAACATGGGCATTATTATGGAAAATGTGGGCCTGTAACACTTTTCACACACCACATCACCAATTGTCTAGAAATGAGCCCCACTATCAGGCTGTTTTGCCTGACGAATGCGCCTCATTTTAGTCCGTCGAACAAGTCTTTAATTCATGAATCGAGAATCAAACCTGGTTCAGCAAGGTGGAAATTATGTATTCCAACCACTAGACCACAGCTGTGATTGGCACAAGAATGTTTGTGGTTCACTATTTACCTGCATAGCCTCACATGTTAGTACTTGTACATTGAGAGGTCTAGAGTGTCAAACAATAAGTGATTCCAATTTGCACCACCCGGAAAATTGATCATTCTGAGCGCATTTCTTCCTCATCCTTGACAAGCTGTACACCATTCTTAACTGAAGTATGTATGCAATACCTTACAGTTACTTATAGCAGTGCAGAATCACTACAAATCAGATTACCTGACAGGCTAAGTACATAATTTTCATAACAACGTTGCATATAAAAACATTTTGTGAATTCTGTTAAGCGTATCTTACATCTTGAGAGTGATAATGGATGTACTATGTTTAATAATACGTGGAAATACTGACGAAGAGCACACTATGCACATCTGAGTTAGTTAATTCATTTAAATACTATTTAGCTGTCAGCTACCTTTCCTTATTATAATAAACGAATAAGTGTTTGTATTACAAAGATGCTAATCTCTGTGAGAGTCAGTACAAACAGCAGTGCTGATGTGTGTGTACAGTTCATGTACCATCGCTATAGGAAGATGATGTTCTGGACATACATGAGGCTTCCTATATAAACTGTTGCTTGAAAGAAGACCCGAATGTATATGTAGATAAATTGGATTCTCCAGGAACTAAAGCACAGTGCATCATCACGGACAAGCTAGAGGAAGCTAACTGGACGTTGGTGGAATAGCAATACCGGACGAAGCAGGCCAGGCCAGGGAAGGGACAGGAGGGAGGCTATGTATCTACTACCCTGCTTTGCAACGGCCTTTGTTCACGTCATATATATGAGCTACGTAATTGGGCGGAGGTACTCCGGACTTCCTCGGACCTTTGTAAATTAATACCCAGTAATGCTGGGTCGTATCTTTGATTGCTCCTTCACAAGCGTAAGGATGGGAAGGAACTTAAACAAGACCCTCCCTTTGAATGAAGAGATCTACGTTTTGCTTTGCTCGCTTCAAGCAGAATACAACCATCATATATACCACCAGTAATGAGCTCCACTGGACGTGGAATAATTGCTGTGAATGAAGAACACGACAGGAATCAAAATTAGGTTAGCACAGACGAGGTATATTATATTATATTATATTATATTATATTATATCGCTTCCTCTGAACGTCAGTGTTAAAGAGTCGGCAAGTGGTTCCCGAAATTCTGAGTTCAAATCTAGCAGAGATAGTCCGTTTTTTAAGAAATCCATTTAACATTAGGATTTTTTAAAATTGGCTTTATGTCGCACCGACACAGGTAGGTCTTATGGAGACTATAGGATAGGAAGGAACTAGAAGTGAGAAGGAAGTGGACGTAGATTGAATTAAGTTACAGCACCAGCCTTTGCCTGGTGTGAAAATGGGAAACCACGGACATCCTTCTTCAGAGCTGCCGAAATTGGGGTTCTAACCCATTAACTCCCGAACAAAAGTTCACAGCTGGGCGCCCCTAACCGCAAGACCAACTCGCACGGTTAAAATATCTTTAGTAGCATATTCACCGAAAAAATAATAATTTACTCAACGACTGGTTGCCCAGAAGATTTCTCGTTTCTCTCCCGTCAGGTAGATTAAAAGAGAACATGAAAATTGATACAAAGGCAACCCTAATAACGTGACGTCAACATGACTCCACGTGGTACCCAGGAGGGTACATTAATAATAATAATAATAATAATAATAATAATAATAATAATAATAATAATAATAAAATAACTTTTTGTGCTTAACGTCCCTTCGCGTATTGGGCTTGAGAAACAGCATAGTGCCACAATTTTGTACTAAAGAGAAATTGTTTAGCGTGCCGGTAAATACAGTATACGGACATGGGGTCCTTCACATTTAAGCAACTAATAAATGCTAATCGATTGTCGCCGAACTTGATCCTGCAACAGTGCATTGTGTAGGCTCTGTGAGTGAGTCTTGTGAACCACTGTAGAGCACTTACTGACTAACGTCCTTGACAGATAACGTTATTATTTCGTCGGCTTACTTCCAAAACCTCGTATGTTACAATGTTCTTCCTACCCATTATATTCCCTAACACTGGTCACGCCTCCCAGCCACATATTTATATGCAATCCATCAGAACATTTTCGTAGTGTTCATTTTCCTGTGCAAACGTGTAAAGGAAAATGGACCTTATAATACACTATTGTAGGGATGTTGTGTTCATGGGGAATTTAAGCACTCCTATAGTTTAATGTATTTAAGGTTAATTTTACTTTACACATATCCATAGGAAAATGAACACAACGAAAACTGTTCTGATGGACTGTATATCCATATGTGGCTGGGCGTCGTGACCAGTCTTAAGAAAGAAAATTGATAGGAAGTGCATTGGAAGATACGAGGTTTTAGAAGTAATCCATCGATTAATAACATACATTATAACCTGGAACCCGTAGCCAGCAATAATTCCAGTTGTACCTGCACTGTCACAGACTTAAGAACAACATCCATTATTATGCAGTTCCTACACAGTTGTAAGTACAACATACCGACATTAGATGGTATCACGACTGATGTGCAATACCATAAACGGAAAATCCTTCTTTTACCACTGACCACAGACATACATCAGGACTTTTGAATCATAGGAATACGATGCTGAAGCTAGAGTGGAACTTCAGATGTTGCACATCATTACCGACACCCTGTACCTCTAGTTACTCTGAAAAGCTGTGTGGTTGTAGTGACTTTATTAGAAATTACTTGGTGCTAGGATTGGGAGGGAAGAGGTCCTTATTCATATCAAAGGAACCGTTCCACCATTCATGAAAATGAATTTTAAATGCATTATACTGTAGGAGTGTGTGAATTCACCATGCAAACAACATCCCTACAATACGGTATAGTAAGTTCCATTTTCCTTTAGGCCTACACATTAGCGTAGGAAAATGAACACGACGAAAATTAATCTGACGGGAAGCATATAAATGTATGGCTGGGAGGCGTGAACAGTCGTAAAATATATATAATGGGTAGGAAGTGTTGCGGGACATGCGAGGTTTTAAAAGAAAGCCATCGACATGTGACAATGATGCATCGATTTTAGAATTGCTCTGATATTTATTGCACTTAAAGTTTGTATTTATTTACCGCCTTTCTACATTAAGAAATGGTTTATGCTTCATTCTGGTATCTATAAGGATCTAACATAATGTGACAAACTTGGTAAGGAAAGTGAGCACAGCCTATATAAAGCAACAAATGTGATGTAATGGAAATCTGCTGCTCTCTCCACCTTTCTAGACTGTCGTGCTCACCACAATGGTCATTACCTAAAGGACTGTGCCATCATAGGTGGTAGAGTATTCAAGAGATGAGAGGAAGATATCAGTAATGCGAGAGAGGAAGAACGGTGACGAAAGAACGTTGTACCCACAAGGGCCTAGGGATCCTCTTTTAGAACGTTTATAAGACGTGCTGAGCTGCAAGAGCCAAGGCAGCGGCTTGACCACCAGATCGATATTCACTCGCAGGCTGCACATATCTAGAGTGTACCTCAGAAACTCTCTAACACAAATTATGTTCCTTTTAACACAATGATATAATCAGTCCCATGACCTTTCTTGGTGTTTAGGACTACCGGGTGGTACACCAGCCCCTATTTTTTCGAGCATATGCAACCAGCTAGGAATTAAATGTGTTTAATACCTATCTTACGCAACATCTTACAACAATTTTATGTGCAGTTAGCCCGATATAGACTAACCCACACAATGCTGAAACGGTACGGGAGGCAGTCAGTGAGGCCCATCTCGAAAACACTGTACCATTTTATGTAGACCGAAGTTCAATACTCTAGTCATTTTTAAGAAATGTTTTTTTTTGCTAGTTGCTTTACGTCGCACCGACACAGATAGGTCTTATGCCGACGATGGGACAGGGAAGGGCTAGGAGTGGGAAGGAAGCGGCCGTGGCCTTAATTAAGGTACAGTCCCAGCATTTGCCTGGTGTGAAAATGGGAAACCACGGAAAACCATCTTCAGGGCTGCCGACAGTGGGGTTCGAACCTACTATCTCCCGAATACTGGATACTGGCCGCACTTAAGCGACTGCAGCTATCGAGCTCGGTAAGAAGAAATGTTACGGTACTGTCCAAACCATACCCACACCTTTAAGTGTCGGTAGAGAATTGGGAACCTGATTGACCCAAGAAGCCATTTTCTTTTGATATAAACGAGTGGAATCATAGAAAACTTTAGGTTAGACCAACTATAGACGTGCCAATTCACCGCCATTTTGTAAGTCTCATCACATCGAAGAAACGTTTCTTACACAGTATTTTATAATCTATGGAATGCAAATGCTGTACAGTAGATGTGATAACTTACACCATGTAATTACTACCGTTAGAGAGTTCAATAAAAATCATTAAACCGGGCCACAAGGCTGTAATTCTTCAGAAAATTTTAGAAGCGAGGACTTTCGCTCTTCTCGTGAATACGCAGTAATAAGGGTTCAACTTTCACACTGAAATTAGCTAGAATTAGCTGGAATTTGTAAATGATCATGGATGTGCTACTTGGATCAATGAAGGTCCAAAAACCTTGTTGAGTCATGCCTTTTCTAATTCTCATTTCGTGCTCGCCTAGGAATCCTTTACGAAAAATGACTTTTCCGAATTCTCAGATATTCTTCTAGGGAAACTGTAATAAATAGACACAATAAGTACCGCCACGTAAGCACCGACTGCGGACAAAAGCATAATGAATACCACCTGAAGCATTATGCTGGACTCATTCAACCAAGTAATAGGTATATAACTTACGCGTAGGGACTGGTTTTAACTATCTGGGCTCAAGAGAGACATGATTCTCTAGCACACTGCGGTGTTTGTGGTAAGGTAAACCTGTTTTCAAATTCGAGTTCAGAACTTTTAAGATTCAAGATCAGTTTAGAAGCGATAGCGTAGATTGTTCCATTAGTACAGAGTTACGAGACCTAATCTTCCTCGTGTGGAGTGGGTACATGGTACTAATCGCATCCAATATTGATCCTTTCCAGGCACTCAAAGCTAGAATCTAGTTACGAGCCCTTCAAATTCATTTTTACATGATACTAGCACAGGCATTCGTAATTAAAGTTTAACATACTTAATTCTCAAAAATCATCTTTCTTTCTTTCTTTCTTTCTTTCTTTCTTCTCTCTCTCTCTTAATCCATTCGACCTCCAGGGTTGGTTTTTTCCTCGGACTTAGAGAGGGATCTTGCCTCTACCACCTCAAGGACAGTGTCCTGTAGCGTTAGACTTAGCATCGGGTATGATATAGCTGGGTAGGAGGACCAGTACCTCGCAAGGCGACCTCACCTGCTGTGCTGAATAATAATAATAATAATAATAATAATAATAATAATAATAATAATAATAATAATAATGTTATTTGCTTTATGTTCCACTAACTACATTTTCGGTCTTCGGAGACGCCGAGGTGCCGGAATTTAGTCCCGCGGGAGTTCTTTTAAGTGCCAATAAATCTACCGACACGAGGTTGACGTATTTGAGTACCTTCAAATACCACCGGACTGAGCCAGGATCGAACCTGCCACGTTGGGGTCAGAAAGCCAACGCCTCAACCGTCTGAGCCACTCAGCCCGGCTCTATGCTGAATAGGGGCCCTGTGAGGGGATGGGAATATCGGAGGGGATAGACCAGGAAGAAAAAAGGAAGCAGCCATGGCCTTAAGTTGGGTATCATCCCGGCATTTTCCTGGAAGAGAAGTGGGAATCAAGGAAAACCACTTCGAGCATGGCTGAGGTGGGAGCCGAATCCCCCTCAACTCAGCTGACCTTCGGAGGCTGAGTGGACCGCGTTCCAGCCCAAGTAACACTTCTCAAATTTCGTGGCAGAGCCGGGAATCGAACCCTGTCCTCACGGGTTAGCAGCTAATCACACTAACCACTACACCACAGGGGCGGACTAAAGGCATTTTTCATCTTTACAAAGAAAGCATACATCAGAAAGGAATAATAACATGCGACTTTCATATGGTAACCGGCTACAACGAATGATGTGCACCGCACTTATTGTCAACATCATTACACGCCCATTCAACCAAGCAAGTGTGCACGTTCGACTAGAAGAACGACGAACAGCAATCTGGACTTGATACGTAGGGCACATTAAACAGCACATCATAGACTCTGCAGCAAATTGCGAACACCTATTGTACAGTTAACGCAAACGCAAGCATTATATATTCACAGGATGATTATGTGAATATGGTCATACTTTAAGTGCAAGCAGGGCAGAATTCACGGGAAGTCAGACGCTTGTATCAAGAACATCTTCCTGGACAAAAACTGCCAATCCAGGCAAATGCTGGGGCTGTACCTTAATTAAGGCCACGGCCGCTTCCTTCCAACTCCTAGGCCTTTCCTATCCCATCGTCGCCATAAGACCTATCTGTGTCGGTGCGACGTAAAGCCCATAGCAAAAAAAAAAAAAACTGCCAACTGAAGATATATTTCGAAATGTTTAAAGACGGTTACGTGCAACGGGGTCATTTCATATTACATCCCGCACTCGGGATGCTCCAGTGACGCCTGGAAATAACGAAGAAGCTGTTCAAAATATAATTGCGTACAACCCGCATACAAGCTCACAGGCCATTAGAAATGAACGGAACAACAGTCATGTATATGTACAGCACCTATGTCACTGGTATAAATTCCACCCCTATCATCAACGACTACGCCAGGAACTTCACAGAGATGACTTTCAAATACGGATAGAATTTTCGCAATGGATACTGCAAAGAGCTGAAGCTGATGCGAATTTCATAACGGACATTCCCCTTAGTGACGAATCCATATATCATAACAAGGGAACTGTTAATCGTCACATTGTCCTTTACCAGATCCTTGAAAATTCTTACTGGATGAGGGGAGCTCAATTTCAGGTACAATGGGGCCGCGTGGTGGGGACAATAGGTGACAAGGTAACTGGACGATACTTCTTCGAAGGAAACATCACGAGACGAGGCTATCTACAGTTTCTTCGTGAATATATCCCACTCTTATTGGAGGATGCGTCCTGGTGACGCGGTTAAGAACGTGGTTCCAGCAGGATGGAGCTGCTCAACACTGGTCGTTGGCAGTACGGAACCACTTGCATAGGACATATCCTGGACGATGCATTGGACGAGGGGATCCTGTCACATGGCTGGCTAGATAACCTGACCTCACTCTACTAGATGTTTCCTCTGGGGTTATTTAAAGGAAAGAGTCTCTGAATATCAGGCAGAGAGCCCGAATCATTTACAGTGGCTCATCACTGAATCCTGCAGGCAGGTTCCATCATAATACGTTGCAACAAGCAAGAATGTCTCTCCCTCACCTTGTTCAGATTTGCGTTAACGGAGGAGGCGGTTATTTTGAACATCTGTTCATTTTTCGAATGGCCATACACATGCCCATTGTACCCCTGTCGGTAATAGCGTACTTTACTGCAAATAGCTCATTTAAGAGCTACTTAAAGCAAACATAGCAGAGTACCTGCATTGTGAGAACTGATCATGATTTAGATTTGTCTTCAACAATGTGACTCACAAGAACATTAACAACGAAGTACAAATATTCGCCTTACATCCCACTCGAATCTCCGACTAACGAGCACAGCTTTCGTCCTCTAAATTTTACCACGTTCGGTTATCACGAGTTGCCGTTTGCTGCTGTTTCGCCAATGCTACTTCTAGTCATTCGCCATTATATTATCTGTACATGACGTCTCTGCGATACAGAATTTTCAAGACTCTTAACTAGCATTTTGTATTTTATCATTAATTCTTATTTGGTTGACAATAATAAACGAATTATAGAAAGCGTAGTAAGACCAGACATTGCAGTGAGTGGCCACGGTCAATATTTTTAGGTTAGGCTATAATCTGCTGGTTGCATAAAATTGAATGAATAGGGGCAGGTGTATCACCTGGGTATAATATTCCATTTCGGTGTCTTTACAGCGTGGAAATTTTTCAATCGGGGTACTTTGCTCCTGGGCATGTAATAAGAATACACCTCGGCATTTTTTTTTAATAATAATAATAATGCTACTTGCTTTACGTCCCACTAACTACTTTTACGGTTTTCGGAGACGCCCAGGTGCCGGAATTTTGTCCCGCAGGAGTTCTTTTACGTGCCAGTAAATCTACCGACTCGAGGCTGCCATATTTGAGCATCTTCAAATATCACCGGACTGAGCCAGGATCGAACCTGCCAAGTTGGAGTCAGAAGGCCAGCGCGTCAACCGTCTGAACTACTCAGTCCGGCCATTTTTCCTCTAACAAAAGTGTAAAACGCAGGTGAAGGTTTACTGCCAGAATTTGCCGCTTTTCGAATAGAAATGCCTCCTTTGAAATCTCAGGCGTTTTAAGATAAATGTCAGATCACACACGTCCTTAGATGTCGGTATTAATGATTGAAATACGGAAGAACAATTAACTAGAAGGAATTTCTGGCAATAAACTTTCAACGTATTAGGTCGTGATCAGTGTAAGGAAATAATGGCCGACTGGATACCAGCAGTGCTAATACTGTAGCTCAGATACATTCCAATAGGATATACCAAATCTGGCCAAGGCCACCACAGGTCCGTTGGTAATAGCATTCGTTGCGAGGTCGGAAGTTTAAGGGGTCGTTTCCCACTGGTGTACGGTTGGCCATTTTTGTTGTATACCTATGGGTTGCAGATCGAAAATCAGTGAAGTGTAAAGAGGCGGAGGAAAGAGTAGTTAAAAGAAGTACTCCATCTCTACGTCCGCCTCTGTGGTGTAGTGGTTCGATTCCCGACTCAGCCACAAAATTTGAAAAGTGGCACGAGTGCTTGAACGGGGACATCTCAATCTCAGAAGGTCACCTGAGTGAAGGGACCTCGATTACTACCTCCGCCCTCCTCGAAGTGGTTTTCCGTTTTTTCCCCACTTCTCCTCCAGGCAAATGCCGGGATGGTTCCTAACTTAAGGCTACGACTACTACCTCCCCTCTCCCTCGTCAAACCTTTCCGTCCTCCCATCCCGCACATGGCCCCTGTACAGCATAGTAGGTGCGGCCACCTGGACAGGGCACTGATCCTCCTCCTCAGTTGTATCCCCCGACCTAAGATATCACGCTCCAGGACACTGCCCTTGAAGCGGTAGAAGTGGGATCTCCCACTGAGTGAGGGAAAAACCTACCCTGGAGTGTAAACGGAGTAAGAAAGAAAGATTTAATTCAGATTATATGTATTGTCTATATACCAAACCAAACCAAACCCCATGGCACTACAGCCCTTGAAGGGCCTTGGCCTACCAAGCGACTGCTGCTCAGCCCGAAGGCCTGCAGATTACGAGGTGTCGTCTGGTCAGCACGACGGATCCTCTCGGCCGTTATTCTTGGCTTTCTAGACCGGATTGTCTATATACCGTACATAAAATAAGAGTTTTGTCTGTACATTGCTCAAAATTCTAAAAGAATGGTATTTCTGTATCGGTCATATCCACAGTAACCAGGAAATGCACTTTTTACTTTTCCGTAATTTCTGTCTGTCTGTCTGTCTGTCTGTCTGTCTGTCTGTCTGTCTGTCTGTCTGTCTGTCTGTCTGTCTGTCTGTCTGTCTGTCTGTCTGTCTGTCTGTATGTATGTAAACGCATCACTAGAAAACGGCCAAAGAGAATTTAATGAAAATTGGTATGCGAAGTCGGGAAATAAGTCGCTACAATTTAGGCCGCAAACAATTTCAATAACGCTGATAGAAATGGTAGTTTAGGGGAAGGCCCAAAATTAATTTTCAAATATTTACTTTATTTGTAGTCCTATTTCATTAAAATTGGTATGCAAAGTCGGATAATGATCCACTATAATATAAGCTATAAGTAATTTTATTTAAGCTGAGTGAAATGGTAGTTTAGGGAAGGCCTAAATATCGTCCTAAAATATTTATATTATTAGTTGTCGTATCGATAAATACTGCATTACCAAAGTTATAGAGAATTAAATTTCCGACCATTTATGTCTTATACATTTTTACCGTACCAGCTAGGATAACACTGATATTCATGAATTTGTATTTTTGTAGCTAAATCCATATCAACGCCGAACCACGAGAAAATCTGTTAACGGAATTTAATGAAAATCGGTATATAGAGTCGGGGAATAAGAAACTACAGTCTAAGCTATAAATAAAGTTATTCATCCTGGATAAATTTGTAGTTTAGGGGAAGGTACCTAAAATGTCATTTTTGAATACCAAGATTATTGGTCCTATCGAAAGTACTATACTATATAAAAAGTTATAGGGAATACAATTTCCGATCATGTATCTTTTATTCAGTTTTACCGTACCGACTATGATAAGATTGGTATTTCAGAGTCGGAAGAAAAAGAAATGTGAAGGCCTATAATATCGAAAGTGCATAACATTGATAAACAATAACATTACATTGACTATTGTTTATTGTGATGTTCTTTGTCTCTTAAGCTGCCTCTCAACTCCGACAGATGTGAATACTGCTTCGTATCGAGTATAACAGCCTGACAGAATATTGGCGGGAAATAGCCGGGGAGTTAGAAAACTTTCTTCTTTAGCATGTCATTCCTATGGTTCATACATTTTTTTTATACAGCTGGTACGTAACACACTGGATCATCATGGTATTTCAGCTATTCGATCCTTACTCTGACGCGCTGTTTTGAATGAGCAGTGTGCATACTTCATTTTTCTTTTTTTTTTGCTATTTGCTTTACGTCGCACCGACATATGTCTTATAGCGACGATGGGATAGGAAAAGTCTAGGAATTGGAAAGAAGCGACCGTGGCCTTAAATAGTGTGCATATTTAAGGCAGAGCCTCAGTAGTAGTAGTATTATGGCCTGGTCTAGAATAACAATTTAGACCTTTTCCAAATTATAGCACCACAATATTCACTAAATAACTCAAATTTCAACTCTGAAAAGAGCCGTTTCTTAAGAAAAGCTTCTTTCTCTTCACTTTTATAAAATTCTACATTCAATTTATTCCAAACTAGCAGTGAAAAGGGGGTTTATTTTCTGGCTTGGAGGAAAAATTTGCCTTCAAGTCAGATAGATTTTTCCTTCGCCAGTGTAGTGAATTGATATTTTCCGACTCATCGGGTACTCCTAGGAAACTGAATAGTAATTGGGCATAGTTATTACCCAGGGAGTCTACAATATTCGACCCTCTCCCCGCCGAAGAAAGCCGAAGTGTGTTCACGGATCACGGCTGTCTGGGGTTTGGTCATTCCAGCTCTGGAACTTTGGACTGTTAGATCGGCAGCGTAGTCCTGTTCGTTAAAAGTGAGAAAATGTGTGTTGTTTCATTTGAACGAGTATTTCGTAATATGAAAGCATTGCCTTTAATCGCGTCATTCCTACTGACGTCATTGTATTTTCATTTCAGTTGGGAAAACCACAAAGACAGTCTTTCCGAGGATGTAGGAGGCATTGTAATGAAAACATCCCAACCTGATTGTGACTGATGGTATGAAATTGGGTCTACCATTACAGTGAAAAAGATGTTTGGTGACCTCCCGTCGCGTTTCTATGGTAACGTTAAGAGCTATGCAATTTAAGACAATCTTGCTCACAACTTGTACACTACTTAACCTAGAATTCTGTATTAAAAAGACAAAGTCACCTCCGTACAGGCCATGAAGACCCTTGGAGGAGTGGAAGGGAAAGGCTTCCACCATTGTTAACCTAGGCACGTGATGGGGTAGAGTGGTTAGCTCTACGCCCGGTCGCCTTTGCCCCCAGGAATTAACCTGGTACTCAATTTTGGTGTAGGCTGAGTGAACCTCAAGGCCATATGCACCTCCGGAAGTGGAAATCTCGTTTCTAAAATTGTATGACTTCCTGGCGGGGATTCGAACCCACGCCCTTCCGGGCGAACCAAGCACGCCTTTACCGCCTCGGCCAGGCAGCCCCTAGCATTCTGTACACAATGTAGAATTCCGTAACGAAGCACGGGTACATCAGCTAGTATGTGAATACGGAATCTTTAAAATAAGAATTAGTTTCTATTTTTACCCCATATGAAATCCAGCACAAGAAAGACACTATCATAGTACAAAATTCCGGAAAATAATCTTCAGAGAGAACTTAACACCGGCAACTAATACTTACGTTTTGAAACTCTGGTCAGTTTAGAGTTTATTTTTTACAGAATTTGTATTTTAGCTTAGAGCTGTCCAACAATTGCAAATCTCCAAAATACTGCACAACGTGTGGTCATTTACCACTAGCACTCACAAGTCGCGTGCCATTCTCGTCTGCTTTCCTACTGTAACAGAGCCCTACACCTCCATTTTTATCCTGTCCGCCTGTTTCCCATACCTTCGTATTTGAATGTAGACGTACCACATTTTACAATCGAGACTAGTTAGATATGTACGGTAGTAATGCCAGAAATAATAGCCTAAATGGTGATTTTGTGAACGTCATCACTCAGATTGAGTTCAATGTTCGTTTGAAACTCTGTCTAGTGATTTACCGTAATGTTTATTCAGACAGCATGAAGGCCAATCTCAGTCAAATCAACACTAAAAGTTTTCGAAATTAATATATCGTCGGCTTACTTCTAAAACCTCGTATGTTACAATGTTCTTCCTAACAATTATTTTCCTTAAGACTAGTCACGCCTCCCGGCCACATATTTATATGCAATCCATCCGAACATTTTTTGTAGTGTTCATTTTCCTGTGCTAACGTGTAAAGGAAAATGGACCTTACAACACCGTATTGTAGGGATGTTGTTTTCATGGCGAATTGATGCACTCCTACAGTTTAATGTATTCAAGGTTCATTTTCCTGTACACATTACCATAGGAAAATTGCTCTGATGGACTGTACATCGATGTGTGGTTGGGAGGCGTGACCAGTCTTAAGGAAGAAAATGGATAGGAAGTGCATTGGGAGATACGAGGTTTTAGAAGTAAGCTATCGATATGCTCGAAGCTCTGAAGCTGCGTGGTTTGGTAGATATTTTCCTTCTACGCGGTCTACGGATACGGTAGCAACCTGCACACACCCAACTTGCTTAGGGACGGAAAGGGATAAACGAAAGGAGTCCGACGGCTACTCAGGCAAGCAATTAAACTCGTTCTCCTGCACGTACCCAGCAGACTCTCCACCATTTCTTCTACCGCTTATTTCTGTTTTGATAAACGCATGACGTTGTTCAGTTTCTCACACTGTGCAGTATTTGGCCGATCCTGTTTCAGACGTACTAGTCATCATTGCTTTTGTTACCATAAGGATGTCCAGACATAGTACTCAGGAAAACTCATTTGAGAAGAGAATAAATACCATCGGTGGTACACACACGTCTGAGACTGGCATGTGGCACTAGTGTGGCATTAATACCCTGGCTTGTGGACTGGGTATTTATGACGTCTTCGCCATTCATTTTATCCTCATTAGGTTGCCACCAAGCTTATACAAATGCCTAAAATATGTTAATTTTACAGCGGTCGCACCCATCGTCCACTGGATTATTAGCTTCATCCAAGGATCAGTTGTGGTGTCCGACCCATGACCACGGGTTCAATTCCAACCAACATAAATGAACACTAAACCTCAAAGACTGCTTTTCATTTTAGCACATTTATCAATAAAATGAAATCTATATTACTCCTATAAGAGCAGCCCTGAAATGTCGTCCTACAAGGATGTATAAGTAAGCGGGATTCAAATGCCACCAATTTCTTATCTATATAATTAAGTCAGAAGTATGAGTTGAGGAAGTATAAGCGACGAGGAACGCATGGTTGTTAGTTACAAGTCGCGATCTGACGGAGCGAAACCTACCACACCTATCCCTCCGGTCCCCGCACCTATCGGACGTACTCGCAGCAAGCCGCGCATGGTGGGTCGAGGAGAGAGAGAGACGCAAAGCCTGGGCTGCAAGGTCAGTCTCCAATGCCTTGTTTTTTTTCCCATTGCTTTCAAGTTTTTAAATGTAATAATGTGTCAGATGCTTACATTATAATGTTCTTTAGATTTCCATCGTTCTCATTTAAGGTTTGAGCTTCAGCGATAGCCTTTGCAGACCTCAGTATTCGCGACTGTATAACACTTATAACAACGAGAAATAACTCCCGAAACCATAAATATTGGCGGGAAATCATAGTTAGTGTACAAATCTCTACAGTCACCAATACTGGACTAGCATTCGAGGTAGCCTTGACGTATAAAAAGGAGGCATACCGAGTGCGTTCCACCGGTTGTACACAAGAAATAGGTAGAAAAATACCGAAAACACTTTGTGAGCGTCGTTAAAATGACATGCATGTCTTATTCTATGTCTACCACAAAAACACGGACGACATACAATTCCGCTTAGCCTACGACAGGGAGGAAGAAGAGTACTACTGAACACGCCGCGAACATGTAAAGGAATTCACTTCCCTGGTGGCAACGGATATACAAAGCAATGTACAGAAAAGTGCGCGCATGTATTGACCTTGCAGTTTTTTAACATGTGTTGCAAATTCGTAGATAAATCATGTAAGGTAGGGCACATGAGTTAACATGAGTAATCTTCCTAGCGTTTTTACCTCACAGTTGTAGGGTCTGCTTAGTAAAGTTACTGACCATAAATGATTACACTGAATTAATCTCTTTCCGAGATAATGTTGAAAGGATACTCCATGATACGTCTTCTACATTTTTCGTATTCTCTTTTCTTGTAAACGCTAATGTATGCATATTTCGTTCGTACATTGTACTTTTTTAACCAACACTGTCTTCCTAAGAGTGCAGTCTGGCTCCTCTGTTAATTGGTAATATATTCGGTAATACTTCCACCGCAATCGCTAGAGGCTAGATTTTAGTTTAGCTGTCGTCTGGTCGCTATGGTACTCTGCCATACCCCTCTCAACCACCGTACTCGTTAAGTATGGAGAAAGACTTAGAGACAAGCAATAAAGGCCTTCACTATGATAAAATCTTTCTTCAAGCTTTCGACAACATCGGACATCAGCATCTTAATCTAGTAGCTGCTGAGCCACTTACCGGTCGAGTTGGCCGTGCGGTTAGGCGAGCCCGGCTGTGAGCTTGCATACTGGAGAGAGTGGGTTCACATCCCACTGTCGGCAGCACTGAAGATGGCTTTCCGTGGTTTCCCACTAGCTGAGCCTCTTACATCTAAACGGATAGAATGTGTAAACATTTGCGTTATTCGCTCTCAATACATCGAACTACCTTATAGAACACACTACAGTCAACACTTACCTCAATCAGTACCACCGAACGTGGTATTATCCCTAATGAGCATCGATATCCTGTTCAAGAATAGATTATTTTCTATAGAGAAATAAAGGAATGGAATAAAATTTTCACTCAGTTCTCCAGTGAAAATGATTCTAAGTTAGAAACACTCATGTGGGAGCTGTCGGAATTTCTGAGTAACTTTATCCATCCATCTCTTACCTGGTCGGAAATACTCTGCTATAAAATATTACGAAGCCAGGAGAAAACAGAGTCTTGGGCATCAAGGTAATACATCTAGCAAGTCCTCGAATCCCCAACGTGCAACCAAGAGAGAACGCCAGGAAAATGAATGAAAATATGGCTGTGAGCTCACTCAGTTTCAGTTCTACAATCAGAAAAGGAAAGCCGTGCTTAGGGTACTGAAACCAATATCTGCTAGTTTCTTTGTTCTTTTTCTTGCTAGTGGCCTTACGTCGCACCGACACAGATAGGTCTTATGGCGACGATGGTATAACAAATGCGTAGGAGTTGGTAGGAAGCGGCCGTGGCCTTAATTAAAGTAGAGCCCCAGCATTTGCCTGGTGTGAAAATGGGAAACCACGGAAAACCATCTTCAGGGCTGCCGACAGTGGGGTTCGAACCCAATATCTCTCGGATGCAAGCTCACAGCCGAGCGCCCTTAACCGCACGGCCAACTCACCGGTGAATCCAATATCTGAACCTTGCAAGATCGATATATTCAAAATAATTGCTACTTACTCCGAATTACTATCCATTGAAAATCCGGATATAAGACATGATTACTCCTCCAAAATCAGTGACGAAGACCATGTAGAGATAGATGAAACCTACAGCCCCACAATATTCAAACAAGAAATTTCAGTAGCAACACGTCAAATGGCAGTAGACCGTGCTCTAGTACGAGTCATAAGTGACGACACGGTATGCGAAATCATTGCGACTCAAATGTTTTCAACAGGCACAATACCCGAGTTTCTAAAACGAGCTAGAACTGTGTTGATACATAAGAAAGAGGATGTTGAATGTCTGTCAAACTGGAGAAGAGTAACAATCTCTTCGGTGTCTGTCTGTCTGTTAGGTCATCAGCCCAGAGGCTGGTTGGATCCTCAAATAGCACCACCAAAGGTTATGCGGCTATAACGAAACCCCAAAAACCAATGGCAGCACCAAAATGAGGCATACTAGGCAAGATGAGGAGTGAGGTAGTTTGTCATTGCTTTCCTTACTGGGTCAGAAAGTACTATTGCAGCACGACTGGCCCTATGAGCAGCACCTTTCATAACACTCAGATGCACTAGTCATGCTTTGAATGTCATTACTCAGCACTACCCATACCCCAGCAACTTCCATATTGTCACAGCCATGGATGTTGACTGGGACTTCGGTGGAAGCTACACTTTACTCTGTCCTGTGCCAAGAGATGGATGCAAGAGTACTGTATCCATCAAGAAATGACAGCAGGCAGATCTCTTCGGTAATTAGATATATTGAAGTGACATTATATCAGCATTTGCGTTCCTTTCTAACTTTCAGCAAACAACAAAGCGGCGTTAACAAACAGCTGAGGCCTTTTCAGTTCTCAGAGGACTCCTCAAGGCAGCAAAGACAGGTGAACTAGTTGTAAGCGCGATCATTCTGGACACATCAAAAGCCTTCGACAACATCGGACATCAGCATCTAAATCTAAGAGTTGCCAGCAGCCACTTCCATCTAAACTGATAGAACTTATCATAAATCTACAGACTGTCAATACATAAGAGATTGAAGCAACTAAGGGTAAAACATAGCCAATTACCTTGTTAAGAGTACTTACGCAAGCATCATCATTATCACCAGCATTGCATTATGTGATCACAGATCTGATTTTTGATGAGATAACATAAGAAAATCTGCATGTTTATGGCAAATTACCTTCTCCAGAATTGTCCCTTTTAATATTATGGGTTTCGCTGATGACACAGTTATTTTCGGTAAAAGTAAGGAAGCAGCTCTTGAGTTGACACGCATTGCTATCACGTTGTCCAGGAAATCGGTATAAATGCCAAATGTGTGAGCGTATGTATTGTGAAGGGGAAGCTCGTCGACAGAGGCTCGGTATTCATGAAAATGTTAAGATTAGTACTATTAAAGAAGGACAAGAAATGCGATACCTTGATGTCTCTTTTATTCACACACTAGCCTTTGACGTGACTTCTTTAAAATTCTTTCACAAGAAGATAGATGCGCTTATAGCCTCTCCTTTGGTAACGGCAGATCAAAAGTTCATTATTTTATAGAAAGCAGCCAGCCCTAACTATATACTTTTTTTCAGACTCATGAAATAAGACAAATATCGATTAACTTCATGAAATCCCCTGACAAAATGATGAAAAGCTCCCTGAAATAAATTTTGCAGTTAACTACGAATACATACGATAGAGCTCTGTATTCTGTTTTAAGATTCAAAGGCCTCGGACTTTTTAAAGCCACAAGTTGAGAAGTGCATCTGCAACAAAAAAGCGCCTGCAACGCACTTCACCGAACCATTAACAGCTACGTTTTAAACATGCGAGAATCTGTGATCCGAAACAACGCACTGTTTACAGACCCTCAATATCGCAGATATTAACAGATTCTCCAACAAATCCTCCAAGACTAAGAAGTCGTGAAATGACAAATTGGTGCTTCTTGCCTCATAAGGGGATCGATGTAGAACCCAATAAAGCACCAAAACGTTTTTTAGTGAATGGCAGGAGGCAATCAATATGACATCAAATGTTTCTACAGTACGAAATTCCCGGGAAGAACTCAAGACGGAAACCTCTGTCGCAGATGCACCAGAGAGAAAGAAACACTGGTTCACGTTTTGGGTTCTTGACCGTACGGCGAAGTACAGAGAAACTCACGTCATCGCTAGATAATATCATTGTTTGCAGAAGAACTCCTCATTAAAATCTTCCGTGTACATGAAAAAATCCACGGTTTGTCTATGACAGATAGTGCAGGACGAATTGACATCATTCCTTTAGAAGATAATGACAAAAAAGGCTTCGTTTTTGGTCCGACCATCCGCTTCGAACACGATGTCGGCCAGCCTACTAAAGTCCACCTTGAAAAATAGAATATTTACGCACCCACCATACCGTTCTACAAAAATAAGTAGCAGTTGAATATAATAGAGATTGTCAGCCTAATGGTTAGGGCTTGTGGCGCTGTACCTTCCTTGTTCATGGAATTCTGGGAAACCTTTCAGCTGCGTGAAAGCACTGTTACCACCAACTGAAAACATCCTAAAATCCCACATAACTGGATCTCCAAAACTTAAAAAATATACTACCCCTATCTTTGTGTGTCCTGATAACCCATATTTTTCAATTGTGGCAACCCGTAATTGCGGGAAGTGGTGGATTCGTTCAGAGAATATATAATCACATGTTTATAATCACATGTTACCGAGCGGGGATCTGAGAATAAAAATTCCTGGTTATAGAGGGAATCAATCGAAACATCAATGACACTTCAGATTGAAGTTCACAAGGCCGTTCAGAGTACTATGTTACCTCTACATTATAAAACTATAACATACTGTATATCCCCTCCATTGTTTCTTATATAAATATGTTTAACTTCACTGGAAGCTAAGTCTAAATCAAAATGCATGGAAAGCTGGTCCTCTATTACACTTCCTCGACGTAGTCACCAATCCCTTAACTCAGGTTTTCCAGAAGACTGAATTCCAGTCTAGAACATTTTGACAATTGCCTTGAATGTCGAGGACAAGTTATAAGAAGCTATGTGTGTCCAACCCGGGAGTAGTGAAGTTATTAATTTCTGTGCTCTCGCCTGTATTAACCGAGTTAATCCCCATTGTAAAGGCACCGGGTGGGAATGACAATATCTGGAGGGACACAGGTTGGCGTAATACGGTTATCTTCCCGTCATTTCAAGCGGCTCTGCTAAACGCCAGTCTGCCCCCTTTTAAGGTTATGAACAGCATACAAAGAGACAGTTTCTTATAATTGTCCTTGAAAATCTTTTAATTGAATTGTGAGGGAATAATTTACTACTGTATATAATAAGCTTAATACGTATCGACGGCTTTCTTTAAAAACCTCGTAAGTCCGAATACTCTTCCTATCCATTATATTCCTTAAGACTGGTCACGCCTCCCAGTCTCATATTTATATGCAGTCCAAAAGAATAATTTTCGTTATGGTCATTTTCCTCTGCCGCTTTGTAAAGGAAAATGAACCTTAAATACATTTTACTCTAGGAGTGTGTAAATTTGCCATGCAATCAACATCCCTACAATACGGTACGGTAAGGTCCATTTTCCTTTAGACATTAGAAAAGGAAAATAAACGCAGCGAAAATTATTCTGATGGACTGCATACAAATATATGACCGGGAGGCGTGACCAGTCTTAAGGAATATAATGGGTAGGAAGAACATTCGGACATACGAGGTTTTAAAAGAAAGCCATCGATATGTTTATTTCCGATAATTCTTTAAGTTCGATTGTACGTTGAAATTAACTCAGAAAATGAGCAATAAAATGACTGCTCCGAATCATAATTTTTACCTGTACCATATAACTAAGTTTATCCTATTGTGAGTGTTCAGTCGACTATAGATTATGGCCTTAACAATAAAATGATCTCAGCGAGAGTTTCGTGAAATTAGGCATGATATAAAAATACTGGCGCAACCACATTAAACGTTATTAGTAAGATGTCATTGCTAACATACCTCAGATGAGACTAATTCTTCAACCCATCAGTTCCTTAAAACTTTTAATGGACACAGAGTTTTATTTATAAAATCAGTCTGTTCAGTTTTATCGGAAACTGCTTGTCACAGGGGTTATCCATGTCCTTTAATGGGCACAGAGTTTTATTTATAAAATCAGTCTGTTCAGGTTTCTCGGAAACTGCTTGTCACAGGGGTTATCCATGTCCTTTAATGGGCACAGAGTTTTATTTATAAAATCAGTCTGTTCAATTTTCTCGGAAACTGCTTGTCACGGGGGTTATCCATGTCTTGTGATCTCTTATGTAGTCAGTTACCAGCGTATGTCATTATTTTACTTTGACTACTGTTGATAACGAATAATTGATTAGGTGAACCGAAGAAATAAAGGTATATACAGCGTAATATTATTGAACTAATTAACTAACTAACCCCATGACACTACAGCCATTGAAAGGCCTTGGTCTACCAAACGAACGCTGCTAAACCAGAAGTCCTGCAGATTGTAAGGAGTGTAAAGTCAGCACGCGAATCCTCTCGGCCGTTATTCTTGGTTTTCTATACCGGGCCGCTCTCTCACCGTCAGATAACTCCTTAATTCTAATGACGTAGACTGAGTGGACCTCGAATCAACCCTCAGATCCAGGTAAAAATCCTTCGCCTGGCCGGGAATCGAACCCGCGGACTCCAGGTAAGAGGCAGGCACGCCACCCCTACAACACGGAGCCGGTAATATTATTGAACTAGTTGATGTTTTATACTGGGTATTCTAGAAGTGTGTATAAATTGTTTAAATATTGCAAAAATAAATTTAAGGAATCCTCAAATTTGTCCTCTTAGAATTATACAGCTGCATATCCATTTCTCTATGTGTGCTTATAATTCAGTCCAGTTTCTTATGTATCAACTATGTATACATATATATATTTCCGATAAACATTTACGTTCGTTTAGTCGTATGGACAAACGCGATCGAATATGATAATCGACGTACGCTGGAATTAGTAGGCTATACCTGATTAATTGCCTCAGTAATCGTAAATTGTTTACGTGTAAGGGAGGAGGTGACAGAAAAAAGGGATCGTAAATTGATGTTCTCCAAAAAGATGGATTGTTGACCTGGTTTTGTATTCATTCGTATAAAACAATCCTCTCAGTTTGTGAACGTAACGGAAATTTACAATAACTAAACCCCGTAGCTTGTTGTGTCCCAGTATGACTAGGCCCACTTAAATTTGTCAAGATTAGCTTCACTAATGGCAAATAATTCAGAGTCCGTGTGTATAAACCATGCTGTGATAGCATAGAATGTTTACAAGTGTTTTATTGATGGTCATGATCAACTTCGAACTCTGTTGATTGTTTTAACGCTCTTGGCACTGAATGTGCTGGGAAACCCATAACAGAGGAGTAGAGACGGACGGGTGAACATACAGTATATAACAGAGAAAGAAGCAGATAATCAAGATATAGAAACCTTGTACAATGGGGCATAATGTTCTGAGTGGAATTTCTCCTTCCCATTGTCACATTTTGGAGCCAAACACGTATCTTTTTTTATATTTCGGCACTTTAGCATTACAACTAGGTGACCTAACAATAGCATTATCTTTGAAAACAGACTTGTAATTTTTTTCAAAACCAATGCTCTGTTGCAGAAGAATACCTGACAAAAATTCAGAAGACATGCAGTAAACTGGTATAAAATGTTAATTTTGTGGTATTATCAGAATGTTGCTCCAAACATTATTTGTAAAAATTAAAATTAAGTTATCTAATTGTTGCACTGGTCTGAAATTTGGGAGATGTAGGGTTACTCACATGTGATTTTTTAAATGCGACATACGCAGTATTTAACGTATATTTATGTTAGAAAAATTACAACCTGACTTAACTCTTGTAGAAAGATGCAAAGTATTTCATACCTGGTTTCTTTAAGTGCATTTCATAAAACTTTACAAAATTGTTATCATAAGAATTTAGCGGAAAAGGGTCCGGCTCCTTGACTGAATGGTCAGCGCAGTGCTCTTCGGTTCAGAGCTACCCGGTATCAATTCCCGGCCGAGTCGGAGATTTTAACCTTAAATGGTTTATTCACTTGACTCGGGGACTGGGTGCTTGTGCTATCCCCAACGTCCATCCAATTATGCACCACACATAACACTATCCTCCACAACAATAACACGGAATTACCTACACATGGCAGATGCCGCCCATCCTCGTCGGAGGGTCTGCCTTACAAGGACTGTACACGGCTAGAAATTGCCACGCGAAATTATTATTGGCAGAAAAGGATGATGCTTTGTCTCTATCACCTCGTCGCTTTGGCCATTCCTTAGACACCGAGGAAACGGAGCATCACACTTTCGTTTGATATCGGCTGGGTAGACGTGAACAAAGGTCTGATGTTACGCATTGAGGTCCTACTGATGTTTCTTGTTTTTTGTTGCAACTTTACAGTCAAGATTACGATAGTGAGTGGTGTGCAATGTAGAAGGTAAGATCCCCTCCCTTAGAACACATAAGAAATGTATGGAATCTGCACGAAATAAAAGTGCTTCTGCCTATAATTCAGAAAGCTGTTCATTATCTTTATTAAATGTATGAAATAGAAAAGCCATACGGTTTTTATAAACTGGTAACAGTACATGAAATAATTTGCCACACACTGCTTCAGAACACTTGCTAACGCCTGTGGGCAATTAATTTATTACTCACCAGTACCTGATGCTGAACTACGATTAGCAATCTCAACCAGCTTCATCCCTTTGGAATTTAAAAATAAATAAATTAACATTCAGGCTATTAATACTTCATTAAATAATGTACAACTAAACTAAACCGCGCGATTAAACACCTTAAAAAGTCTATCATCATCAAACTAATGGACTTCGACTGTTATTGTAATACACTGACTGACAGAGCAAATGCAACACCAAGAAGGAGTGGTCAGAACTTTATGCCAATTGCAGGGTAGACTGACGTCACTGAGGTATGCTCATGATGTGAAATGCGCCGCTGTGCTGCGCACGTAGCGAGCGATAAATGGGACACGGCGATGGCGAATGGCCCACTTCGTACCGTGATTTCTTAGCCGACAGTCATTGTAGAACGTGTTGTCGTGTGCCACAGGACACGTGTATAGCTAAGAATTCCAGGCCGCCGTCAACGGAGGCATTTCCAGCAGACAGACGACTTTACGAGGGGTATGGTGATCGGACTGAGAAGGGTAGGTTGGTCGCTTCGTCAAATCGCAGCCGATACCCATAGGGATGTGTCCACGGTGCAGCGCCTGTGGCGAAGGTGGTTGGCGCAGGGACATGTGGCACGTGCGAGGGGTCCAGGCGCAGCCCGAGTGACGTCAGCACGCGAGGATCGGCGCATCCGCCGCCAAGCGGTGGCAGCCCCGCACGCCACGTCAACCGCCATTCTTCAGCATGTGCAAGACACCCTGGCTGTTCCAATATCGACCAGAACAATTTCCCGACGATTGGTTGAAGGAGGCCTGCACTCCCGGCGTCCGCTCAGAAGACTACCATTGACTCCACAATATAGACGTGCACGCCTGGCATGGTGCCGGGCTAGAGCGACTTGGATGAGGGAATGGCGGAACGTCGTGTTCTCCGATGAGTCACGCTTCTGTTCTGTCAGTGATAGTCACCGCAGACGAGTGTGGCGTCGGCGTGGAGAAAGGTCAAATCCGGCAGTAACTGTGGAGCGCCCTACCGCTAGACAACGCGGCATCATGGTTTGGGGCGCTATTGCGTATGATTCCACGTCACCTCTAGTGCGTATTCAAGGCACGTTAAATGCCCACCGCTACGTGCAGCATGTGCTGCGGCCGGTGGCACTCCCGTACCTTCAGGGGCTGCCCAATGCTCTGTTTCAGCAGGATAATGCCCGCCCACACACTGCTCGCATCTCCCAACAGGCTCTACGAGGTGTACAGATGCTTCCGTGGCCAGCGTACTCTCCGGATCTCTCACCAATCGAACACGTGTGGGATCTCATTGGACGCCGTTTGCAAACTCTGCCCCAGCCTCGTACGGACGACCAACTGTGGCAAATGGTTGACAGAGAATGAAGAACCATCCCTCAGGACACCATCCGCACTCTTATTGACTCTGTACCTCGACGTGTTTCTGTGTGCATCGCCGCTCGCGGTGGTCCTACATCCTACTGAGTCGATGCCGTGCGCATTGTGTAACCTGCATATCGGTTTGAAATAAACATCAATTATTCATCCGTGCCGTCTCTGTTTTTTCCCCAACTTTCATCCCTTTCGAACCACTCCTTCTTGGTGTTGCATTTGCTCTGTCAGTCAGTGTATATTAAATAGCTATTCCTTCCTCCCCCTTTGAAACAAGTGATGAGTGTTATTATGCTAATGGGAAAAACACTTCTTTTATGTCATATTTGTTTGATTTTAGGACTACCGGGCAAGTTGGCCGTGCGCGTAGAGGCGCGCGGCTGTGAGCTTGCATCCGGGAGATAGTAGGTTCGAATCCCATTATCGGCAGCCCTGAAAATGGTTTTCCGTGGTTTCCCATTTTCACACCAGGCAAATGCTGGGGCTGTACCTTAATTAAGGCCACGGCGGCTTCCTTCCAACTCCTAAGCCTTTCCTATCCCATCGTCGCCATAAGACCTATCTGTGTCAGTGCGACGTAAAACCCCTAGCAAAAAAAATGATTTTAGGACTATTTAACGAATCTTATGGCACTGAAATCTCTGGCCACTTGGAAAAGCACCACCATCACGGAAACACATAGTGAATGCTTCTCTTCACATAGAGTTGATTTTATTTTTGAGCATAGCTTTGATTTCCCGGAGTGTTCGAGATTACGTTTGGCTGGCCCAATCAGTTGCTGCTATCCCATAGGGGTGGGCTACAATGTACAGCTGTGGGTTTCGGTGTAATTGTGCGGGATAAAATTGGAAAGAAAGCCGTCCTGGCATTGAGAAACGTACCATCCCGACATTTGCCTGGAGTAAAATGTAAAACTACGGAAAACCACTTTGAGGGTGGCCGACGAGTATTCGAACCCAGCTGTTCCCTGAGTACAGAGCTAACAGCCATAACTGGCAGCGCCACAACACACTGGGTTAATCTGTTCTGTACGCATGTTAGTGTCAGTGCTTTACATTATTTCTGGGAGTCTTACCGTAGATCAGTTATATCTTTCAATATTTCAAGGAGTTAGGAAATTAACCGAGTTAAAACCTTTTTTAATACATTTGGGCTAGTGTTTCTTCTTCTTATTCTTAATCTGCTTACCATCCAGGGTCGGGTTTTCCCTCGGAATAAGCGAGGGATCCCACCACTACCACCTCAAGTGCAGTGTCCTGGATCTTCAGACTCTGGGTCGGGGGATAAAACTGGGGAGGATGAGCAGTACCTCGCCCAGGCGGCCTCACCTGCTATGTTGGACAGCGGCCTTTGGGGGTGGATGGGAAGATTATAAGGAATAGACGAGGAGCCGGGCAGAGCCGGGAATCGAACCCGGGCCTCCGGGGGTGGCAGCTAATCACACTAACCACTAAACTACAGAGGCTGACGCAAGTGTTTCATTTGTTCTCATTTATCGTCATTGCGTGCTGTTTCTGATTTTTTCTGAAACTGGTCGATTTTAATCTCTAACTGTAAGTGCATACTCCAGTTCTTTGAATCTTCTTTCTAAAAAAAACAGTAAAGCCTGAAGGACTCGTACCATAATATTCCAATGTAAGTAAAATACAAGACCTTGCCTTGATCAAGGTGTCCTCTGGAAACAGTTCAATAAGCTTAATGGTTATGCCTCTTGCAGCACCGTTGAATATTTAACGAAGCACTGGAGACAGCTCGCCGCTGTAACCGGCAGGACAACTTGCAAATTTCGCCAACAGCAACTTCAATTAGTATGAGATCTCAAGTCTACTCAAAACTTCAGCTAGCTAGTTTTGCACTATTCCTTGTTCCCTGTCAAACCTTGAAGTAATGTTCATTATTTGTGAATATACATCTCCAATGACACAGCGAATATCATTAATAATGTATGCCTCGAACACTAACAAAATACAAATTTATTGATATGCTCGAACTCTCAATATATATTTAAGTTAACCAAAATATTTCTGAGGCTGGCCACTATGACCGAAATTCGGTACCAACATTAGCCTAAACTACCGTGTGATTCAGTCGCCCCTTCCAAAGCTGTTTTGTTTTGCAACCCGCAATATTCATTCCGTCCTGAAAGCATATGCCTTGCCGGTATGCTCAGCCAGTACAAACGAATATCTTAGTATTTACCTCCTCACCATATTATCTTCTTCTTCTTAATCTGTTTACCCTCCAGGGTTGGTTTTCCCTCGGACTCAGCGAGGGATCCAACCTCTACCGCCTCAAGGGCAGTGTCCTGGAGAGTGAGACTTTTGGGTCGGGGGACACAACTGCGGAGAATGACCAGTACCTCGCCCAGGCGGCCTCATCTGCTATGCTGGACAGGGTCCTTGTCAGGGATGGGAAAATTGGAAGGGATAGACAAGGAAGAGGGAAGGAAGCGGCCGTGGCCTTAAGTTAGGTACCATCCCGGTATTTTGCCTCGAGGAGAAGTGGGAAACCAGGGAAAACCACTTCCAGGATGGCTGAGGTGGGAATCGAACCAACCTCTACTCAATTGACCTCCCGAGCCTGAGTGGATCACATTCCAGCGCTCGTACCACTTTTAAATTTTGTGGCAGAGCCGGGAATCGAACCCGGGCCTGCGGGGGTGGCAGCTAATAACACTAACCACTACACCACAGAGGCGGACGCCGTAATATTATACTCGTATTAAACACTGGAGGAGATTCGTGTGCCTTCTATATCATATGAACCCGACACGCCGGTGAAACACTAAATTGATTTTGTGACCGTAGTAAACGTAATACATGCCATAAGCTGCACAGCGGGCTGTACAGAACCGTAGCGTAGTTGGTAAAGGATCGGTGCAGAAGGCTTATGTGTAAAGTCGAAAGTGCGAGTCAGGGGCAAGGATTGCATATTTTTGAAGTATTTTTTAATACGTACTGCACGTAATGTAAGGTTCAATACCCGCTTTCATGCAAATTGTGTGTGAATTAATGTGTTTTGGGCCCAGTTAGTTAGCAGGCCGGTCACATACGGACCGGAAATGATGGGAACACAACTGCACTGACAATGTTTCATCCCACCAAATGCTCGATGTGATGACTGTTTTGGTTTATGCACATTCGGACCCGGTGTCCAGTAGATCGTCTTGAACACTGAAGCACTCGAGGTGTAATTGCTCGACAGGCGTCCGTGATGAGTTGCCGGCGCTTGAGTTTAAACAAAATTAAGTCTGACCGCGTTAAACTCGGTGATCTGGCGGGCCATGGGACAGGGCCCCCCGTCCTATCCATTTCCCTGGCAGTTCCTCGTTCAGATGGTTACGAACGGGTAACGTCGAATATGGTGGAGATGCATCTTGTTGCAACCACTTTGTCAAACGACCGTGCAAGGGCACATCCTCCAGCAGCAGTGGGAGTTCCTGACACAGAAAGTGCAGGTAGCGTGGGCCAGTCCTATGGCCCTCAAAGTAATAAGGTCCAATCAGGCCATCCCCCAAAATTCCACACCACACATTCACTCCGCATCGTACTTGATGGGCTGCTTGTCACACCCAGTGAGGATTGTCCTGACTCCAATAATGCATGTTGTGGTGATTGACGTTCCCATTTTTGAGGAAGCGCGCTTCGTCCGAAAACAGGATGTGTTATATGAATGCTGCATCAGTGTACAGCCTGTCTAATAACCACCAACAGAACTCCATTCGAACTTCGAAATCCCGCCCATGGAGCTCTTGGTGTAGCTCAAGATGCTATGGGTGAAATTTATTTTCATGCAGTATTCGCAAGATGGACGGCTGGCTGGTGTTCACCTGTTGAGCAATAGCTCTTGTACTGATGTGTGAATTATTCTCTTTCACCGATTTAACGGGCCTATCGCGGACTGGTGGCTGGTTGGAAATCACGCCTGTTGTCCTCAGGCGTCTTTCAATACGGCGGAATGTCGTAGTAGCCGGGTGTGGCCTGTCGGGGTACCATTCCTGGTACAGATGTAGTGCTCGCACGCCTTTTGTCTTGCTTCCCCATAAATGAGGAGCATGTCAACGTATTCCTCTATTGGAAACATGCCGAATGGCAACAGAGGTTGCATTCAGGCCCTAACCAGTGGAATATGTGCAGGGCACAAGGTGAATAAGAGCGTCGTTCTACTGTTTAAATGTGTCAAACGTGGGCCTGTGTTTACGTATTCAAACATCGTACCGATGCAGATATATTTGAACGATTCACGATTCGAACCGCCGATGGTACATTACGTCAATTGAGGCTAACGCCTAACCACATCCGCTACGCTACAATGTTGGGAACTTGCTGGTAGTACGACGAGAATAGAGTACATACGCCATCCGGTTCGGTGTTTAAGACTTTAGTAAGTGTACTGTTACCTAGTTCTATGCATTGATTCCCCTCTTCTTTACACCCGGTCACGAGGCACGACACATTAGCATAGTTACATGGTCAGAGGACGTCACGACATGATTTGAAGACGTCATGTTTTATGAGCGGACGATATAACCTGTCGGTAAGTTTCAGAATCGTGTGCAAAATGTGCTCACTGGAGATCAGTACCATACAGTACGCGTGAATGGGTATAGCTACCTTATGACCATGTGGCACGTTAGTTGGGTTGCATAAAACTATATTGGAAGGGGCCGCTGAATCACACGGTGGATAGACTTACTGAGGACTGGCACCTAGGAAAATAATGATCAGAGAAGTGGGCCCCAGGTTCGATACCCGGACATGTCGGGGATTTTAGCAGTGCTTAGTTAATTTCTTTAGCTCGGAACTGGTGATTTGCGACCGTCTCAACACACAACTTTACTTATATACAACACATTACACTATCAACCACCGCAGATAAACACTATAGCGAATACAACCTCCCATATAGCTTTGGCGCTAGAAAGGTCATCCGACGGTAAAATTGAGCTTGCTCCACATTTCTCCGATCTCAGATGAGTGGGAAAAAGGCTAGAAATAATACGATGAATTGGCTAGATCTATTGAGATATACACAGCAATTATTCATTTAGCCCTCGGTTAACGACTGGCTGAAGTAAGATAACTGTCTTGACGATTGAGCTTCCTCTAGGACAGAAATGAGCTTACCCCTTTTTTCAGGTGTTTGACACCGGCAAGTACTCGAGAGGAGTGTCCAAAATGCAAAGTTATATTACGGTAATACATCTCTCAGAAATATTCAGATTTCGGTACTTGGTCGTTTGAATAATAATAATAATAATAATAATAATAATAATAATAATAATAATAATAATAATAATAATAATAATAATAATAATAATAATAATAATAATAGTTTGAAATTCCACGGAGGCGCCGAGGTCCCGTTGTTTGAGCCCTTGGGAGTTATTTTTGCGTGCCGGTAAATTAAGCGACGTGAGGTTAGCGTATTCAGTACCTTCAAATACCACCGGAATGAGCCAGGATTGAATCAGCCAATTTGGCCTTAAAACCAGGTCTTTATCGTCTGAACTACTCAGAGTGGTCAATTAGTTTGTCAATTGACTTCACCGATCAATGTAAAATATTTAAAAATCATTAATATCGTATGACAAATCCCAGTCTACCGTTTCACTAAATAAACATTTCAAACTCAATTATACGAGGGGATGTAAAGTTAACACTCTTCCTTCAGAATTTTGATATACAGACTTTTTCTCTTATATCAGAGTTCATAAAATCAATCCTCTTCATTTCATTGCTGTATCACATGGTCGGATTTGCAAGATATTCTGGAAGCTACTAAAGCACCATTGAACGTACGCCTTCTAACAGTGGTGTGAATCCGCCGCACAAGAGTGGCTATTTCGTTACAAACTGTAGTTTTCAAGGAATGAGCCGTACAACTACGCTGTACATCATAAAGAAATTTCGAAACAATGTTGCACGTATCGATAATACAGCCACAAAGCTTCTAGTTGGTATGCATAATATTAGCAGCTGACGGAAAACCTTATCCACAGGTTAACAAAGGGAAGTTTACCTTCGGGGAGTATGATGATTATCTTCCTCTCAATAATGAGTTGGTCTACGGAAAGTATTAGTTACACAAGAACCTCGTTTATCCGGATTAAATGGGACCGGAACTAATCCGGATTATGGAAAATCTGGATAATCCGGAAAACTAAAAAACAAATACAATACATATTACACAACATATTAACATAAGTTGTACAGTAATACCTTTCTTCAATTGCACAAAAACAATAAGAACACTTTTCTTACATTTTCGACTCTGTTTTATGCACTAAAATAATTTGAGCTTTTTCTGTTTTACATTTGTATAGCGTTTGTGCGCAGCATGATCACGAAGACATTTTACTAACATCAGTTCTGCCGTTTTGATTTCCGTCTGAGATTCTAAATACTTCATCAGTGTGTCCAGCTGCATTGTTGCATCATCATGAGTCATTTACTTCTGATGGACCGCCGGTTTCAGTTTGGAATTCACCATCACCCCCGTCATTACGTGCCGAGGAACAAGAGGCAATAATTTATTCATCTGACATTATGCGGTAGCGTGAAATACACTCATTTTTCAGCCAGTCGTTTACGTCGTTCACATCCACGTCCGAGCATCCGGGAATGCATGCAAATGTGGCAAGAAACTCAGAAGAGTCCAGAATTTCCCGTTCTCAATTCCAGGTGAATGCTAGGACGGTACCTTTGATAGACCGCGGCCAACTTACTCCCAATTCTTGTCCTTAACTATCCTTGGCGGAAAAGACATTCAAGAAGGATCGACCCCGTAAAAGAGATACTGTACCAGAAAAAATAAATGTTTATTATTTTCGATTCGGATAAACCACAGGTCCGGATTAATGAGGGCCGGATAAACGAGGATTATGTATACATCAAATATCCTTCGTCAGAATTCACAAACTAAACGGTGTAGACACCATGAGCAGTGATTGAAGAACGAGTCAATGAAATAATCACAAAAGTTCATCTTATCTAAATCAAACGCAGACGCGTGTTAAAGCAGTCAGAACTATCAGATGTGTAACCACTCTCGAAGAATGCGTAATTATTGAATCACTATACACATCTCGTGACCATGATCGTAACGGTGTCTGACACAGGGGTTATCCGCTAAGAATCCCGCTGGTCGCAAAAGAATTTCGCCATCAGAATGTTGGGCGGCAGGGTAGGAGAGGCGGTTGCATACAATTTCTAATCACTAGATTGCGTGTCAAAAGCATGGAATAAAATCAAAATCTCTCCGCGTTGTTCACATGGAGCTAAGCTTTGGGCACCGAGCTCGATAGCTGCAGTCGCTTAAGTGCGGCCAGTATCCAGTATTCGGGAGATAGTAGGTTCGAACCCCACTGTCGGCAGCCCTGAAAATGGTTTTCCGTGGTTTCCCATTTTCGCACCAGGCAAATGCTGGGGCTGTACCTTAATTAAGGCCACGGCAGCTTCCTTTCAACTCCTAGCCCTTCCCTGTCCCATCGTCGCCATAAGACCTATCTGTGTCGGTGCGACGTAAAGCAACTAGCAAAAAAGCTTTGGGCAGACCCCAGGGTGACCTTTGAAAGGAGTAGGCTATGTGTCGACACCGAGTTTCCTCCTCTCCCATTCTATTATCGTATATACCGTCATCCATTCCATCTCATTAACTCCAGTGACTAGGAAGCGCATCCCGTCGTAAAAACACACTACGTACATTCACCCCACATCATACTCGATCCCGTAAAGAGACGGGAGAAGGATTGGGTGCAGAAATAATTCGGAGGTAAATGCTTTCCACATCACTCAAACAAATATTCCCCATCGTTTTCGAGCGTAAACGATTTTCCATTAGCAGCTAATAGTGCGCATGTGGAATAGATGTCTCTAGGGCATCAATAACAACATGCTTTCCTGACCTGGAAGTAGGATAGATCTCTCGTTAATAAACTTGCTAGGATATAGACTGCTTTGTCGTACTAAAATGCTTTAAGTTCTTCATAGAAGTTACTCTCGAAGTTTATATCACTCTTCGCTGTTATATTATGCCTTATCAAGCAAACGTTGGACAGGATAAAATGTATTCAAAAATCTTCTTCAGGGATTACGTGCATGATTAGTATGGTAAACATTTCCTGCACGGGAATAAAGGGGAACTCAGTAACATACCATAAATTTGTCTTCAGTAAACATTTATGTACTGTTAGGCCAGACGCCCAGGTGACAGTTTCACTATCCATCGTTTATCTTGTAATTTCTTGAATGATTGAAGACTGGAAATTTATCGAACGTCTCCCTTGGTAAATTCTACCAGTTCTAATTCCCTATCCCTAAACAAATATACGCCGTAATTTGTCCCCTTGAATGCTAACATTATCTTCATATTATGATCTTTCCTACTTTTACAGATTCCAATCAAGCTTGTCTGCTAATTTCAGTCCACGCGTTCTCTCCACTGACACCTCGGAACATATAATTCATTCGATCCGTGCTTTTCCTCACTCCTAAGTATTCCCTACTCAACGTTCGTATCAGTTTTTAACACGATTGCTTTGTCGTAGATCACCCAGAACGAATCATACTGCTTTCCTTTAGATCATTTACTGTTCTCGATTCAAGTAAACCTGCTGAGATCCCTTACACTGGAACAATACTCTAATTAGGAACTCACCATTGACTTAGACACTCTTACTCGTACACAACCGCTAAAGTCCGACTCGTTTTCTGATAGGTCAGCGTACTGGCCTTCGGTTCAGAGGGCCCCGGGTTCGATTCCCGGCCGGGTCGGGGATTTTAACCTAAATTTGTTAATTCCAATGGCACGGGGCTGGGTGCATGGGTTGTCATCATCATTAATTCATCCTCATCACGACGCGCAGGTCGCCTACGGACGTCAAATAGAAAGACCTCCACCTGGCGAGCCGAACCCGTTCTGGGATATTCCGGCACTAAAAGACATACGACATTTCATTACATTTCATTTACCGCTAAATACCTAATAACCATATACGAAGAAACCCGTTACTTTTACTTACGACCTCGTTAATGTGAGTATCCTTTCATTAACACACAGGCGCCTACAGTGATCCGCATGAGGTACCTTCACCGCATCAACGCAGTAGTTAAAAGAGAGGCACCGAGCTCGATAGCTGCAGTCGCTTACGTGTGGCCAGTTTGCAGTAATCGGGAGATAGTGGGTTCGAGCCCCACTGTCGGCAGCCTTGAAGATGGTTTCCCGTAGTTTCCCATTTTCAATCCAGGCAAATGCTGGGGCTTTACCTTAATTAAGACCATGGCCGCTTCCTTCCCATTCCTAGGCCTTTCCTATCCCATCGTCACCATAAGACATATCTGTGACGGTGCGACGTAAAGCAAATAGCAAAAGAATACTGAGGTGCTTTTCCACGTTGGTAAAACTTACAACCTGAATTTTCAACCTGTTTATCATCATACAGCAAGTCGGTAATCCATCTTACACCTTCACCGAGGTCTTTCTTCAGTAGTTCACAATCCCCTTAATTATGCAATACGGCATATGCCTTATCGGTGATCCCAGTCCTTTGCTCGTACTATTATATACACATATAACGAAATATGAAGGTCCAATAATAATGCTTCACCTATTCTGATTCTCTGAGTTCCATTTTCTAGAATATTAACTGCTTTTTTTTCTTTTTTGCTTTACGTCGCACCGACACAGATAGGTCTTATGGCGACGATGGGACAGGGAAGGGCTAGGAGTGGGAGGGAAGCGGCCGTGGCCTTAATTAGGGTACAGCCTCAGCATTTGCCTGGTGTGAAAATGGGAGACCACGGAAAACCATTTTTAGGGCTGCCGACAGTGGGGTTCGAAACTACTATCTCCAGAATACTGGATACTGGCCGCACTTAAGCGACTGCAGCTATCAAGCTCGGTAACTGCCTATTTAACCACTCATTTGTCCACAACAACAGCCCACATTTTCTTCAGCGGATAATTACAGGCTAGGCAGCTTGTTATATGTGTTACGCAAAATCTGGGAAATAATTATTTCTGATTTATATTAAAGCCGTTTGCGGAATTTCTAAATGATTTCCGCTTCTTGGCCATTTCTGATCTCCCACGATCTAGCTTATCAAAATCTTTGGATAAGTCAATAGGGTTGCAGATTATTTTACCTTCACAAAATAAAATATCAAATAAGAAACTCAGATATGGTACTAAATCCCAACACATTGCCTTCAGTAGATCCCCAAATATATGCATAAATAGTTTTATGACCCGAAGTAAATATCAGTACTTCGTAAGTATTAGTCACCTCCTTCATCTGGTCTTCGCCTTTATGTTCCATTAACTTAACATACCGCTGACTATATATTTTTCCCTTCTGTAAATCCTCACATATACAATCCTCTTGGCCATTTCTGATCTCCAGCGATGTAGGTTATCAAAATCCTTGGATAAGTCAATAGGGTTGCAGATCATTTTATCTTCTGAAACTAAAATATCTGTCATACCTGGCTGGAATCTTGCAAGTTGACGGTGATTGGAATAACCATTTCTAAACCCGAACAGCTTTCTCTGAAGTCAATTAGAAATTCTGCAAATGTCTTTAATATAAATCAGAAATAATAATTTCCCAGAGCTTGCATGACACATATGACAAGCTGCCTAGCCTGTAATTATACGCTTTATGTCTACAAGCGCTTAATTTGTGCGCCGGGACAACTGTAGCAACTCTCCATTTATTTGGTGTAGCTCATTCATGCGAACAGTCATCAAATAAGAAACTCAGATATGGTACTACATCCCAACACACTGCCTTTAGTAGATCCCCAAAAATACGTCTAAATATTTTTATGACCCGAAATAAATATCAGTACTTCGAAAGTATTAGTCACCTCCTTCATCTGGTCTTCCCCTTTATGTTCCATTAACTTAACATACTGCTGACCTAAATAATTTTCCCTTCTGTAAATCCTCACATATACAATCCTCTAGGTCATTTCTGACTGTAGAAACCTGCTTCTGCCTTAATAATTATACACAAACCTCAATTTTTCACTACAATTTGTACAATTTATGTGACTGCCAAAAATTTGTCATATCATTTTATCCTAATAGATTTTTTTGCTGAATTCAATTTCCTGCTGACTTCCTACAAAATCTACTTATTTCCACAACCAGTTCTCTTTTTCTTTCTAAAATGCACCTATTTCTTAAACTATTTGGTTCCCAGTTATTAGAGAAGGGCTGCCTAGTTGTACTTCCTCTTAAAAGAATAATCACCACCACCACCACCACCACCACCACCACAAACTCAGTTATTACATTAAGGGTCTTCATCGTTCCTTACCACCGTTAAAGGTACATAACTGTTTTTACACTCCCCAACAACTGCTTTAAACCCATCTCATATTCAGTTCATATTCTTTTTTACCATTTTCCACCGATCAAAATCACTTGTTAAAACTCTCCATTGCCTCTCTTATCAACGATATGGTACACCTTTATAGTCCTACATTTACAACCTTCCGTCCTAGCATATTTATTTCTAACTATGACAAAAACAGACGTCACCTATTTATCTCTATACAGCTCATCTCTCTTTATCAGCAACTCGTCTAGAATATTCTTCCCTCTAGCTCGTACCATTACTTCATGATTCAGCTGCCTTTTTTCAGATTAAATTATTCATCATTCTATGGACATGGTTCCTGTCATTCATTTCAGTTGATAAACTGGGATCGCCAGCTACACCTTTCTGTGTCGTTCACCACCTAGCTGCATATCTTATCAAACAATTCAGCTTCTGTGTCACCCCTTTCAGGTACGTGCACCACAGAAACATCAAGTTTTCTATAACCTTACGAGACAAGGCTTACACCCAGGATTTCATGTTTCTCACCTTTATCTGTGTTCGTAACTTACAAATTATTATTTCACGATTATGAATACTCCTCCCCCTCCTTTCGATTGTATTATGTCTCTATGATTAAGAGTCCAATTCCGCTAGAAGATTTCCACATCCATAATATCACTTTTTAGCCATGATTCGACTCCTATTACTGAAAACTTTAAGGTCTATAAAGGATATCTACCTCCCTTACCTATTAGCAATCGGCATGAAATCTGTCTCTTGGGTCGTTAACGGGTTATTTTTTTTTTGCTAGTTGCTTTACGTCGCACCGACACAGATAGGTCTTATGGCCACGATGGGACAGGGAAGGGCTAGGAGTGGGAAGGAAGCGGCCGTGGCCTTAATTAAGGTACAGCCCCAGCATTTGCCTGGTGTGAAAATGGGAAACCACGGAAAACCATTTTCAGGGCTGCCGACAGTGGGGTTCGAACCTACTATCTCCCGAATACTGGATACTGGCCGCAATTAAGCGACTGCAGCTATCGAGCTCGGTAACGGGTTATTAGTCACTTGCTAATTTATTAGGCGGGTTTCAGTAAAATTTAATCTACCTAGGGAGTTAGAAATCGAATCTATAAAAAAATCGTGGTTAATTCAAGAAATAATTTGAATGTGAACTTTAAACAAGACATTATAACTCGAACTCTCACTTGTTCGATCAACACAATCAACGCTGATAATTACAATGCAGAGGAGAGATGTACTGGTTTTAGAAGTTTTAACTCAACTGCCTGATAGGCATCCTTGCTAGAAACCACTGTTATAAGTTTTTTTTTGTTTTTTTTTTTTTGCTAGGGGCTTAACGTCGCTGTTATAAGTTAAGAGTGAAGAAAAGAAAGTCTGGAAATCCTTAAATTCGGCTTCCATGCGAGACTACATGTACCATCATAATGATTCGTGATGATCCAGCCCTTGCAACATGAACTCTGGACTCTTGGTATAATTTAGGCAGTCCAATGGGTATGTGCCACATAGTGGTTGTACGGCATGGACCCTTAACTGAATCGATGTGACCTGCGACTATGTCATAGACCGACATCTGACTTTACAATTTACGTTAAAGTCATTGTGGATGATGACCGCAAGGAAACTGATGGTATAATGGCATATGGCCGTAATCTAAGTCACTGAGGTTCATGACCTCATGACCATCCAAGTCTCTAAGCTGGAGGCTAAAAACAATTAAGTTACAGTAGTTGATGGTGTGCCGTAAAACTACCTCTGTCTATAATATTTATCCATTTACACAGGTGAAAAGTTATTTGTTGCCTAATGCAACAGTATGCAGTAGAGGGTTAAGTTAATCACTTGGTATTAAGTTATTTCTCAAATACAGTTTCCATTGGGTTTACTCTAAAAAACTAGCTTATGTACCCGTGCTTCGCTACGGGATTTTCAGAAAGACTGTCTTTGTGGTTTTCCTACCTGAAGTAGTCAGAAGGAATGTAGTGATTAAAAGCAATGTTATATCAAATACTCGATCAAATTAATAAACCGCACAGTTTCTCACTTTTAACGAACAGTACTACGGTGCCGATCTAACAGTCCAAAGTTCCAGTGCTGCAATGACCAGACCGCAGACAGCCGTGAACACTTCTCTGCCATTATTCCGTTAAATATGCACACTGCTCATTCCAGTCAGTGCCTCAGAGTAAGAACCGAATAGCTCGAATGCTATGATGAACCAGTTTGTTACATATCAGTAGTATCAGACATTTATCTAACTCCCCAGCTATTTCTCGCCAATTTTCAGGCAGGCTGTTATACTCAGTACGACCGGGTGAGTTGGCTGTGCTGTTAGGGGCGCATAGCTGTGAGTTTGGAAACGGGAGGTAATGCGTTCGAACTCCACTGTCGACAGCCCTGAAGATGGTTTTCCGTGGTCTCAAATTTTCACACCAGGAAAATGCTGGGGCTGTAACGTAATTAACGTAGGGGCTGCTTCCTTCCCACTCCTAACCCTTTCGTATCCCATCGTCGCCATGAGTCCTATCTGTGTCGGCGCGACGTAGAGCGAATTTAGAAAAAACTCGGTATACAGCAGTAATCCCATCTATCGGAGATGAATGGCAACAGAGACACAAAGCAAATCACAACAAACAATGGTCAATGTAATGTTATTGTTGATCAATGTTATGAGCTTTCCGTATTGTAGGCCTTCACATTCAGTTTTCTTTCGACTCTGTAATATAAGGCCGCTTTATAAAATTAATTATAGCGTAGACTGTAGTTCCTTATTCCCCGATTTTACATACCGATTTTCATTAAATTCTGTTTACCCATTTTCTCGTGACGGCGCTGATATGATCTTAGCAACAAAAATTCATATTCATGAATATCTCCGTTATCATAGCCGGTACGGTCAAAATGTATAAGACATAAACGATCGGAAATTTCATACTGTGCAACTTTATTTATATAGTACTTATCAATAAGACCACTAATAACACAAATATTCGAGAATTAAATTCTTGACTTCCCCTAAACTACTATTTCTCTCAGCGTGAACAAAGTTATTTATGGCCTAAATTGTAGCGACTTATTCCCTGACTTTGCATACCGATTTTATTTACGACTAGCAAATGTACCCGTGCTTCGCTACGGTATTTTACATTGTATTCGAATATCGAAGTAAATACTGTACATGCAGTAAATAAGATTGTTTTAAAATTGCATATCTCTTAGCGTTATCCGAGAAACAGGATGGGGAGGTCCCAATACGCTGTTTCCAATGTAAAGTCTTTGTTACGGATTTGTGATATAACGGCAGGCTCACTTGCCTACTGCTATTCACAATCGAGTTGGAAAGTTTACATTATCATTGCAGGCCCTATTGCCTACTGCGCGGTCACAATCGATCTAGGAAGTTTTCGTTACAATGGCAGCCCCATTTCCTACTTCCCGACATATAGCAGTTAAGGAGTTTTTATTATAATGGCACGCAACTACCCTACTATCAGTCGAAATTGAGTTGTGCAGTTATCATTATAATATCAGGCCCCTTTTCCTACTCCCAGCCACCTTTCTGCCAGTAACACCAAGGTGGTGAGTTTCCATCAAAATAGCAGGCCACTATGCCTAATGCCAGTCACATTTTTGATGAGGACATTTGATACAATTGCGAGCACCATTGCCTACTGCCAAACACAATCGGGTAGGGAAGTTTTAAACAAATCTGCATGCTCCCTTGCCTTCTGCAAGTCAAATCGAGAAGTGAACTATTCATTACAATGGTAGGCCTTCCTTACTACTGCGCGTTACACAGGAGTTGGAGAAGGACCCCATTCCTACTGACAGTCAAAGTCGGTATGGGGAGTACTGATTACAATAGCAGACACATCCTTACTCGGTCGCTACAAATCGACATCAGTGAATATATATAGATCGACATAGGAAAGTATATGCATGTTTACAATACTGCAGACCTTCATTTACAGATAACTGCAGCTAAACGTACGTCATATCGACAAAGGATTGTACCATAAGACGCCGGATTTAGTGGCCTAAATGGCTAGTCCTATGATATCTCATCTATTCCTGGGACACATTGATTTGAAACGTTGAACAGGGTTAAGTTCTTGTAAGATTATCTCACATTGCATTACTTTTCGGATAATTATGTGACAGCTACATACATAGAATTTGGCTCACGTACGGCTACTGGGTGGGCCAATTTTCGTGAAGAGTTTGATGATTATACACTTCCTATAAGTGATTGAAAGTATGAATTATGCGTGTGAAAAGTCCAAATTTACTTAACATCGATTAACAGAGAAAAATGAAACGTAAAAAAGACACAGATACAACACAAATGTCATGAGACCAAGGTTGTAGATCCTTCCAAATTGAACGGAGACTGTGCAATCCGTTATGTGATAGGACTTCCCGAAGGTCTGCACCATCATTAAAATTGCCTCCATATTTCGATATTCTTCGGGGATAAAAAGTGAAAAATTTAAAGATCTTGGAAGTTTCCGTCCGTTATGGGCTAAATGTATAAGTTTGTCAAATTTCCACTTTCTTTTTCGTCTGGCAGATGATGCCGCAATCTGGATTTTGGGCGAGGAGGGTAAAAATTAGGACTTTCAGGAAACTAAACCAAAAAATTATTCAGTTGGCCATTATTACCCCTTAAACGGGTAGCTGTGCGAAAATTTCGCCAAAATAGTCAATGTACAGGCACACAGTGGTTACGATTTTATTTATATTGATAGATAAGGAATCTGCTCCACGTACAACACCTTTTGGGCTATGTCCGCTGGACTTAACCTGCAAGACTGACCATTCATGATATCTCCCTTATTAATCCTCCTGACGAAAAAATGCACATGAAAAAAAGTTTTAGAGGTAGAATTCCATCACGTTTGGTCGATTTCCAGTCAGGTTGGTTTTGTACTGTATATATTGTGGAAGAATCACCATTTCGGTTCCCTATAAACCACTAGTCCAATCCGGGAATATGAAATGTTATAGACCTCTAAAACCTACCTTTGGGCAGGTGGATGCTAAATATAAACTTTTGTTCGAATATCTTCAGTAGTTTTCAAGTTGTAAGAAATACGCTTTACACCCACCCGCTCTTGAGTTAATTCCGACGGTCCGTTAATGATATCTCCCTTATTAATTCTCGTATCGAAATGATGCGAAAATGATGAGAGAAAAGGTTTAGAAATTAATTTCCATTAAGGCAGGTAGATTTCCATTAAGTTTGGTTGTGTATATTTTGTGGGAGTGCAAAATCACGGTTTCGGTTTCGTATAAACCCCCAGTTATTTCAGGGATTTAGAAACAATATTTGCCCTAAGACCTACCCAAGGACAGGTGCATTCTAAATATGAAGTTTGGTGGAAATATTTCTAGTAGATTCTAGCACTCGCGTACATACGGAGTAATTAAGGAAAAAATAATACTGTTAAGAAAGTTGTAATTAATAGAAAATGGATTATAACTGAGGACAGCTGTATAACGACAAATATGTAAATGCCAAGTGAATGTATTAGAAAATCAAGTGCCCCTCAATAAATTATGCTGGTGTGAGTAAGCGGTAACAGAGGAGAAATTTAGACGCAGTGATTCTTAGGTAAACAGATAAGAAGATGAGTAATGGTGTTATTACTTAATATATTCTAGGGCGGTTATAACCTCCAACGATATTCGGCCAATATCCCGCAGATAGGCCGATTGACGCCTCTCTTGCTTTCTACCCAAGGAACAACCACGAACTTAAAAGCATGATGAGGAAAATGGCAATAGGTTACTTCCCTGCTGGCAAGCAGTCAGGGACGTTGCCATGGTAACCTGTAGATTCGTTGTCGGTCTGTCGGTCACTCAATGCAGAACATGATACCAGCATAAAAGTAAATTTCTCCGTCATGTGAAGAGTAAGGTAAATTATGAACATAACAAAAGTTGTTTATAATGAAGAGACGTTTCACGTACGGTCCTCAGAGTTTACAGAAAATCAATAGTATAAGATCAAATGGAGGAAATCCGTTTTGGTTTCCTATAAACCCCCGTCTATTCAAAGATTTTAAAATGATATGCATATCGAAACCTTCCCCGGGATGCGTATACTCTAAATATGAAGATTGGTTGAGATCTATCCAGCCGTTGAGTGAAAGGCCTAAAATTTAATTTTTAAATATTTACGTTATTAGTGGTCCCACTTCATTGAAAATTGGTATGAAAAGTCAGAAAACGAGCCACTACAATTCAAGCTATAAATAATTTTATTTACGCTCAGTGAAATGGTAGTTTAGGGGAACACCTAAAATTTAATGATCAAATATTTATATTATTAGTTGTCGTATCGATAAATACTACATAACCAAAGTTATATAGAATTAAATTTCCGACCATTTGTCTTATCCATTTTTATCGTACCGGCTATGATAACACAGATATTCATGAATTTGTATTTTTTGTTGCTAAGTCCATATCAACGCTGAGCCACGCGAAAATGGGTTAACAGAATTTAATGAAAATCGCTATATGGAGTCGGGGAATAAGAAACTACAGTCTAAGCTATAAACAATTTTATTCATCTTGGTTGAAATTGTAGTTTAGGGGAAGGCGCCTAAAATATTTTTTTTTTAAATACCAATGTTATTGGTCCTATCGAAAATTTACTATATAAATAAGTTATAGGGAATACAATTTCGGATCATTTATCTTTTATTCAGTTTTCCCGTACCGACTATGATAAGAGTGGTATTTCAGAGTCGGAATAAAATAAAATGTGACGGCCTACAATATCGAAAGCGCATAACAGTGATCAACAATAACATTACATTGAATATTGTTTGTTGTAATGTTCTTTGTCTCTTATGCAGCCTCTCAACTCCGATAGATGGTATTACTGCTGCGTACCGAGTATAACAGTCTGACTGAATACTGGCGGGAAATAGCCGGGGAGTTAGAAAACTATTTTCTTTAGCATGCCATTCTTCTGGTTCATTCATTTTCTGATACAGCTGGAAGATAACACACTGATTCATCATAGTATTTCAGCTATTCGATCCTACTCTTACGCGTTGTTTTGATTGAGTAGTGTACATACTTAAGGCAGGGCCTCACTTAGTGGTAGTATTTATAGTAGTAGTAGTAGTACCAGTAGTAGTACCAGTAGTAGTAGTATGGCCTGGTCTTGAATTACAATTTAGGCCTATTCCAAATTATAGCATCACAATATTCACTAAATAACTCAAAATTCAACCCTCAAGTGAGCCGTTTTTTAAGAAAAGCTTCTCTCGCTTCACTTTTATTAAATTCTACATTCAATTCCAAATTAGCGGTGAAGAGGGAGTTTCTCCTCTGGCTTGGAGGAAAAAAGTTGCCTTCTAGTCAGATAGGTTTTTCCGCCGCCAGTGTAGTGAATTGATATTTTCCGACTCATCCGGTACTCCTAGGAAACAGATTAATAATTGGGCATAGTTTTCTGCCCTGGGAGTCTCCACTATTCGAACCTCTCCGTGCCGAAGAATGCCGAAGAGTGTTCACGGATCACGGCTGTCTGCGGCTTTGTCATTCCAGCTCTGGAACTTTGGACTGTTAGATCGGCAGCGTAGTCTTGTTCGTTAAAAGTGAGAAAATGTGTGTTGTTTCATTTGAACGAGTATTTCATAATATGAAAGCATTGCTTTTAATCGCTCCATTTCTACTGACGTCATTGTAATGTACACTGAAGAAACTGGAAATTGCAACACTCAGAAGGAGGGGAGCTACTTTGCTGCAATTGAACATGCAGGACGAGTGTTCGGTTCTGATTCGATGATTACACTTTTAGGTCCCTCTGACCACAAGTTTGGACAACAATCAATACAGGATATGCCCACCACGAGCTGCAATACATTGATGAATTCGTCGAGGCATGACGTCAATAAGGCCCTGGATCGCTTCCTGAGGAATTGTGGCCCATGCTTGCTGCACTGCACGGGTCAGTTGTTCCAGAGTTGTGGGTGGCTGACGACCGTTGGCCAGTTGTCCACCCATCATGCCCCACACTCGCTCAATAGGACTGAGGTCCGCGGATCTGGCGGGCCATTCTAAGGTTGTGATGTCGTGGAGAGTTTCCCTGGAGATGCGTGCAGTGTGAACCCGGGCATTGTCCTGCTGAAACACCCCATTAGCAATGTTCGCCATCATAGGGATAACCACTGGATTGAGTACCCTATAAATGAACTGTCGAGCAATCATAGTGCCCTCAACAAGCACTAATTGTGTTTTCACATTAAACCTAATAGCTCCCCAGATCATAATGCTTGGTGTTGGCCCTGTCTGCCTCTCGACAATAAGATCTGGGCGCCCCCTCTCCCCGGTACGTCGGTGCACACGATTCCGGCGATCACTGCGGGCAAGACAGAAGCGCGATTCATCACTAAAGACGACCCTATGCCATTCGTCGACCCACGTCGATCTTTCTCGACACCAGGCCAGCCTTACACGTCGCTGTTGTGGGGACAATGGAACACCTTCTGCAGGGACACGGGATCGTAAACCAGCTGCACGCAGGCGATTACCAACTACTTGTTGTGTAATGTGGGGTGCCACAGCTGCTCGAATTTGCGCTGCTGTTGCATGGGGTTCCATTCGGGCCATCCGAATGATGCGGCGATCCTGTCTCACAGTTGTCTCTCGCGCTGGGCCTGTGCCAGGTCTACGAGTGTGGGTACCTTCATTTGACCACTGCTGCCATACACATTGTACCGTAGATGCCTGTCGGCCAACACGTGCAGCGACAGTCCTTAGCGATAATCCAGCCTCACACAGCCCAATTATCCGAGCCCTCTCAAACGGTGACAGTTGTTGATAGCGTGCTCTTCTCTGTCGTTGAGGTATGTTTGACGGGGAACACTTCACTGCACAGACTGCAAGTCAACTACGCTACACCAGAGTCCGTACACTGGAGTTAATTCCTCCGTGACCAATCATGTGTGGAGACCTGTAGCAACAATCCAATGGGTCTGAAACTTTGATCGTTTACATACCTGCATGGCATCGGTCCATATCTTGAAAGTCAACACAAACGACCATTGCCTATATGGTGTTGCAATTTCCATTTTCTTAAGTGTATGTTCATTTCAGTTGGGAAAACCACTAAGACAGCCTTTCTGAGGATGTAAAAAAGCATTATAATGAAAATATCCCAACCTGATTGTGACTGATGGTATGCAATTGGGTCTACCATTACAGTGAAAATTCCGTAACTCAGTCTTCATATGAAAAAAAATGTTTAGTGACTTTCCGTCGCGTTTCTAGGGTAACGTTAAGAGCTATACAATTTAATATAATCTTGCTCACAGTGTGTACACTACCTAACCTAGAATTCTGTATACAATGTAGAATTCCGTAGCGAAGCACGGGTACATCAGCTAGTAATTTAATAAATTGAAATGATTTTTATAAATCCTAATTAACTCAAAGTCTATCTCCGCGGACGAATGGTTTCTTTAACAAGTCCATACTTTTTAAAGTAATTTTATATAAATGTTTATCGTCATATGTTTCGTGGAGGCTGGAAAAAGTACATTTATTTTCCAGCGTTATTTATTTCATGACGTCACACCATAAGTTTAATTTAACACTAACAATTATCAACCCTCGCTGGGATGACCCTAATTTTTAAGTACACAAATTTGCACAAGTAAACTCAACAAAAAATAAGCCAACACTTTGTCACATCCCAACCTGATATTTAAAATAAGGCTTTGTGCATCCCCCAAAAATAAAATCAATAACTACCACCAATACTCTAATTTGTATATCCCTGGAAATGGTTAAATCCGCTCATTAATGTCTCATCTCCATCGCTTCAAATATACGTCCAAATCTCGGTTAAACAAATTATTAATATTAAAGAATGCGATCTAATGACATACACAATACTCCGTGATAAGAATGTCAATGTTTCTTTCAAAATTACGAGCTTCATTCTAAAGAATACAATCTGATTTTCAACACGTTGACTATAAAAAACTGTAAATTACTGGTATCTTCCAAGCAGCAGTCTACCTGATCAGCTGTCCAGCGGAGCGTGCCACCCCTCCTGTCTTCGCCTGGCAAGAACCATATGTTCTATTCACCTTTTAACTAGTCTTATAGGAATGATATATACGATCTCGCTGATAAAATTACAAATACGACATTCCTGGCCCAAACAGATTATACGCAGAGATTTACTTTAAGATGTCACTCAATATTCATACATATCACGAACCTACACTTTTACCTGGAATCCATCACAATTGCCATCTCAAAATATTAGACAAATAAATCCCTCGGGTTCACACAGAATCTTCCGGCATCATTTACAGGCTACCAACCGTCTGATTCACAAAATCCTACCTCAACTCACATTTAGCAAGACTCGACCACTTGCTTACACACGACAAAAATCTCGACGACATTAAAATGGAATATACTGTATCCACAACGTTGCACACACACAAATACTCTGATGATGAAATATCTCCGCATAACGTGACGTCGTATTTCGGAACTGGATTTCACAAAATGACTGACAAAATTTATTGTTATTTTCATCGTCAGTTATACACAGTTTAAAACAGACCTAGAAATAGCAATCCCTTCGTAACAGATATTTATTTATCTCGCCTCGTAACCTTCCTTAATAACAAATTTACATTGCTCCACACGACACCGTGCTTTCGTTTGACCGAAAATGAGTAACCACGGATTTCTTATACAAATTTCGTCATATTTTCAAAACAAAATTCACATCAGATTAAAGATATTAACTTGACACCAAAAATACAGAAAAATAAACGCACGGAAATGACAATCTACTTCAGATATTATATCATTTCATAACCATCGACTGACTATTTTACAACACTTCACACGGTACTTCGCAAAAATTCCTAATTTTATCCAAGCATTAAAAAACAAATGACCTTTCGTCATATTTATGAGATTTCACGAAAATAAATGGGTGACCAAGCTGCGTCACAAAACACACACACAAAATAAACGGTGACATCATGAAACAAATAAACAGGTGGTCACGGTGATCATTACCTTACCTTGGACGTACGCCAACTTCCATCACGTGAGTTCACCAGCAACTATCTGGTATTTATTTAGCCATTTTAACACGTTTGGCTTCACAGGTAATTTCATTCATCTCGATTCACCAGAAATAAAGGCACATAAAATACCCTTCACTCGATATTTTCGCGGGCCGAACACGACTGTTGTAATATCGATCGCACGCGCAATGCTTTCAACACGATATTATTAAAATTTCACTTATAAGACTGCGGCCTATGATGACCGTCCTTATACATGTTTATTAAATACACGTTACAACAAAAAATTATCTCCACTTGGAGATAATACTCCAGCCTCATCGGCCAAAAGCTAAGTTCTCCGTTGGACTTAGTCTAATAATCGCCGATAAATTGTACAACAATACGAGGACCCTCCTCTAGCTCAAATGACAGAATGCGGGAGCTTTCATGATGGCACTCCTACTTTTATATTCTTTACCCCCTCTCTTAGGCATTTTTCCTTTGCCCCCGAGAATATTACAAATATTTTCCGACCTTGTGGAAATGTATTTGAAGTCAGGTTTTACAGTAACCCAGTACTTCCTAATTTAATAGTGACATTGTTTATGAACATTTACGATTATCTCGTTAACAAATTGACTGGTTAAATGACCTCGTTTGATAGGCACTATATTTTATGACGTGACGTAGGTTGAACAGACACGCGCGTCTTTTGCCAATTGTCCCTTGGAAACAGCTTAGCAATCTAAAGTCTGCATTACTAAAGACCAATTTTTCCACGTGTAATTACAGGACATTTACCTGTTATTTTCGCTGCTAATTCTTTTTAAACAGTATATTTATCAGGCCAAACTTTTGTTGTATCGATGATCCATTTACACGTGCGAGTGACGTCATTTTTCTTAGCGTGATAAAGAGAGCCGTTCTCCCCCAGGCCACGTGTCGTTCCGGTGAGAAAACAAAATGTATGAAAGCTCCTCATTTCGATTAAGATGGGGCCTCATGTCGTAACTTTAGGACTCTGATTTCTTATGACACAATGATCATGGGTTCATACAAAATCTGATATATATTAAGTGACTCAGTTCTTACTTCAAATATGTATATAGTTGAAGAGTAATGGCTTATGTCACCTTTACTTAAATTCCAGCTGCCTGTGTTCTCATCACCGATCTCCACTCGCCCCGTACCCCTGACTGGACCTCACAATTATCCTTCTAAAACAACCGTTACTTACACGTTCGCATGCGTTTCAAGTGAACGTCATCTTAGCTCAGATCCATATTCCCAACTCACACACTTCACATGTTAGGAACTATAAAACCGAGCGAGTTGTCCACCCAGTTAGGGTCGCGTAGCTGTGAGCCTGAATTCGGGAAATAGCGGGTTCGAAACACACCGTCGGCAGTCTTGAAGATGTATTTCCGTGATTTCCCAATTTCTAGCCTTAACTAAGGCCATAGCCGCTTCCTTCCCAATCCTAGGCCGTACCTATCCCATCTTAGCCGTAAGACATAACTGTGTCGGTGCGAGGTGAAACAAATAGCAAATATAGTATATTCATTGGAATTAGGTTAAAATGCCACAGTTATTATTGCCATCAATGGCTCATATTCAGGGTAAATGCATTTTTAATCACCAAACTTGTGATGAAAGCTATTTTTCGATTACGTTTTCAGACTCATCAATATACTGCCCTCCTCAAAAGTACTGATTTTTCCTATTGGATCATTCCATGATTCCATTATTTATTTACGTATTTACTTTGATTTATTTATTTACTAATTTATATATTCAATTTGTTTATTTCGTAAATTACTTTGTTATTTAGCTACTTAAGCAGATAAGTGAATTGGTAGGTAAGTTAAAGTACGCAACGGCGCTTGAATACTACTTTTCGTTGCTGAAGAAGTGTTCATTTATGTTCAGTACCAGGTACATCTCTGCCTTACCGCTCCGAATACATAAACGAGTGATAACTACACATAAACTGGCCAGCAGCCAGCGACTGGGCAAGGCGATGTGTAATGTTATTTAAAAATGAAGTACATATGTGTGATAATGATCCTCCTTTACACTACTACCGAATTAATGACTACTCTATGGATGGAATTTCAAAATTAGTACAGAAGAGCGCCAGAATCTACATAGTATTTTGAAATACATCAGGATAACACAGAATGACTGACGAATATTGGCTGCATTACGAGTTAGTAACAATATCCTTTCTTTTCCAATTTTAAACATTGAATTGAGCTTCTGTCTGTCTGTTAGGTCATCAGCCCAGAGGCTGGTTGGATCCTCAAATAACACTACCGAAGGTTATGCGGTTATAAGGAAACCGCAAAAACCAATGGCAGCACCAAAATGAGGCGTACTAGGCAAGATGATGAGTGAGGTAGTTTTCCTCACTGGGTCAGAAAGTACTACAGCAGCACGACTGACCCTATGAGCAACACCTTTCATAACACTCAGATACTAGTTGTGCTCTGAATGTCATTACTCAGTACTACCCATACCCCAGCAACTTCCATATTGTCACAGCCATGGGCGTTGACTGGGACTTCGGTGGAAGCTACACTTTACTCTGGCCTGTGCCAAGAGATAGATGCAAAAGTACTGTATCCATCAAGAAATGACAGCAGGCAGGAATGATTCCATTATTTATTTACGTATTTACTTTGATTTGTTTATTTATTTACTAATTTATGTATTTAATTTGTTCATTTCGTAAATTACTTTGTTATTTAGCTACTTAAGCAAATAAGTGAATTGAGCTTATGATGGACTATTTACCTCTGATCTGGAACATTGATCGCTGCTTGGAAATTGCACTGATGCTACATAAATCAGTCAATAATTTATTACATTGACAATGAAGTTATATCAGATAAATGATTTTAAGTTATGACACACTGTGAACTCTCCTTGCAACCTCACGTACAAGTTTCAATAGCGGACAGCGTGAATTGGACACTCATGCAAGGAACATGTTTCGTGAGCGTTAAACACCTTTAATAATGGTGAACAAGTCCATTGCCTGGGATGTGCTCAGTTATTTACTGATGGCAGTTTTGGGCTCCGTAAGTGGATTAAGCTAAGTGCACTTGTTCATTAGGCTGGGAGGCTCTGTAACTCTTTCCGATAATAATAAAATACTCCCAAAATCGGTAGCATCGAAAATGGAGCCTAGGTGTCAACTTGTTCACTTGCAAACGAGTAGATGAGAAGGCCATTGTGTGGAGATCTGTTTGGAAATATATAACCCTAGCAAGTATTTTGCTCTCCGGACAATATTTAAGACAAATATACTGTAGAGATCAGCGAAAACATTTTGGGACATGTATAACAACAACAAAAACCGAGGTCCGTCTTTTCTGACAAAAATCGCACTATTCATTACTACACCACAACAAACCAAACCCCTTGGCGGAACAGCCCTGAAGAGTCATGGCCTGTCGAGAGGCAGCTGCTCAACCCGAAGGCCTGCAGATTACGATGGATCATGTGATTGGCACGACGAATCCTCTTGGCCGTTATTCTTGGCTTGCTGTCCGGATCCATGGCTAAACGGTTACCGTGCTGGCCTTTGGTCACAGGGGTCCCACGATCGATTCCCGGCAGGGTTGGAAATTTTAACCATAATCGATTAATTTCGCTGGCACGGGGCTGGGTGTGTGTGTTGTCTCCATCATTTCATCCTCATCAAGACGCGCAGGTCACCTATAGACGTTAAATAAAAAATCTGCGTCTGACGAGCCGAAACCACGGAAAACCACTTCGAGGATGGCTGAGGTGGGAATCGAACCCTCTCTACTGAGTTAACCTCCCGAGGCTGAGTGGACCACGTTCCAGCCCTCATATCACTTTTCAAATTACGTGGCAGAGCCGCGAATTAAACCCGGGCCTCCGGGGGTGGCATTGACCCTAATATACGAAATAAAAATCCACAGCCTATTTCCAGTCATTTGACCGGGTAAGGAATTGAATGAAGCCCCCTTCTAGCGGCGAGGATGGTATCTATGCCGGCTGCCGAGGCCTCTCGCACTCCTCTGGGGCAATGATTAATGAATCATTAATGAAATTAAATTATATTGAAGACTGTTGCTGGAATGAATGATGGCGAAAACCGGATAACCCGGAGAGAAACCTGTCCCGCCTCACTTTGCCCAGCACAAATCTCACATGGAGTGACCGGGATTTGAACCACGGAACCCTGCGGTGAGAGGCCGGCGTGCTGCCGCCAGAGCCACGGAGGCTCCATCCTAATTCAAAATATAATTAATTTACTTTCCGCCTTTAGAATTGATGGTTACTTCTTCCAATAGATCTCTACTTCCGTGATTTGATTTGAATCCTGGAGCCCCAGACCTGTCCTCGGTTCGACCTTCTCTTGACGATATGTCTCCAAACTCGTGCCGTATTACGTTAGTGCACATATCTTCAACCTCCCTCGTGCGAGACACGCAAAAAAAATGTCACCGCTGACATAAAGTGTCATCCAACCTGATGCACTTGATAATATGTATCGAGCTATTTCCCATAGCCCATTAGACTTACTTCGTTCGTGTGCGAAGTCAACAGTCTCTCCTTTACATACAACACAGGCACAATAAATATACTCGCTCAAACTTCACTAATATACAGTGACTCGCATAATTATTCGGACAGACATGATTTATTTCATTTTCCTTTGTGTTAGTGATTTCAGTAATAATAAATCACTGATATAAATTAAATACAAGTTTCTGTAAGGAATATAAAAACTAAACGTCCATCATTCTTCTAATGAACACTGTCAATGAAAATATAATAATTAAAAACAAAATAAAACCAAAACCAATATTGCACAAAATTATTCGGACACTTTCTTTTTTACTTATGATCCTAAAGGTTCAGCGTCTGGTTGTCTTTCCTTTCATTTTAATTACTTCCCTGAGTCGACTTGGCATGCTCTCCACTAATTTCCTGATGTAATCGGGAGATATCTTCTGCCACTCTTCTTGAAGTGGGTTTTTCAGCTGCTCTCTAGATGTGATTGTTGTTTTTTCTTATTTCTTTATCAAGCTTGTTCCAAAGGTTCACAGTCACATTCAAGTCTGGTGATTAACGGGGAGGATGGAGCACCATTGGGCAATTAAACAATAACCACATCCTTACATTCCAGGCCATATGCTTTGGGTAGTTATCTTGATAAAACTTAAAATGTTCACCAATCCACATATTTTCGTTACTCTTTTCATATTGTACCTCAGTATTCTAAGGTATTGAAAGTGGTCAATTTTACCCTCAGTAAAAACCAATTCACCAACTCCGTTCGTCGACATGCACCCCCACACTATTACATGCCCACCGCCATCCTTCACAGTTGCTTTCAGATTTTTCTCTTGAAGCTCAGTATTAGGACGCCGCCAAACTGTTATCCCCTCATCAGACTGAAATATGTTAAATTTACTCTCGTCAGCAAATATAACGTCATTGCACCACTCATTGTCCTCTCTAGCATGCTCTTTGGCAAACAACATTTTCTTTCTTCGATTTATTTGATTTATGAAGGGCTTCCTTCTTGCAATACGGCCATGCAAGTTACCTCTTCTGAGCACTCTCCGTATCGTTTTGGGATGCACTTTCTTTCCGGTGTCTGCGGCAGTCGCCATAATGAGTTTGGAGCACTTAAGTTGGTTTCTTTTTTTGTCTTTCTTGTGATATAACTCTCTTCTCTCACAGAATAAGTTCTTGGGCTTCTCGTATTGCCGTAGATGTTCAATTCTATCTTCCTCCCGGAATCTTGTGATAATATCAGAGACTGTATTTTCTTTATTTGTAATATTTCAGCAATTTGACGACAACTTTTACGTTTGGCATGGTGGAAAAATTACTAGCTGCCGCTGTTCGATTGTACTCTCTCTTCCTCTGCGGGCGATTTTCTCTTAAGTTGTGCACAGTACTCTAACTCACTGAATGTTTTCGTTTATACTATCCGTGGCTCTTCTATACACGACCTCTGCATGGCAACTGACTTGTGTCCGAATAATTTCGTTGAAGCACGTTAACAGAGTTCTGAGGTTCCAGGGACACTGGTTCTCTCCTGTTAACTAAAAGTACACATTTCAACGCCGTGTTGAAACTGTCAAATTGGGTTCTGTCAGAAACTAGTTTGCGTGTATAACATTTTATCTGAACCATAGGGACATAGTGTGTAGCAAAGGCTACAATTAAGGTGTCCGAATAATTATGTGAGTCACTGTGAGACTTGAAGCACGATACACTGACATCAGTCATAGCCCGCAATCAATGCGTAGTCTACAGAATGAGTCAAAATCAGGATAAGTATTGTCAGAACAAAATGAGTAATGTCAAGAGTACTCAGAATCAGAATAAACAGTCCGCTCCAGACTAACACTTCCTACGTATATCCTCGTTATTCACCTTCTCTACTTCTCTCAAATCTAAATTATGTTCCGTTCCATCGCCCCACATTTTCGTAATCAAATGCTTGGAATATCTCAGGCTGACAAATTTTATGTTCTCTATTATTCATGTAAAGCTTCCGTGGCTCAGATGGTAGCGCGTCGGCCCCTCACCGCTGGATACCGTGGTTCAAATCCCGGTCACTCCATGTGAGATTTGTGCTGGACAAAGCGGAGGCGGGACAGGTTTTTCTCCGGGTACTCCGGTTTTCCCTGTCATCTTCCATTCCAGCAACACTCTCCATTCTAATTTCATAGCATCTATCAGTCATTAATAAATCACTTTGGGAGTGGCGACCCCATCGTACTAATAGCCTATATATGCTTCATTCATACATTCCTGACCCGGTCAATGACTGGAAAATAGGTTGTAGGTTTTCATTATCCACGTACGCTTGATTGGTTTTACCTGTATATTCATGGGCATCGTTTTACTCAAGATTAAATCCCCGTTTTGAACACAAGTAGGCTGAGTTGAATTGTCGCTGAGTGCTCCATTTTGTTACCACTACTATACATAATTTTAACAAGTAAATATCAGAAATGCCTAAGTTAATTAATATAACAGAGATATGCACATATTAGAAATTAATTATGACAATCTAATAGCATGATTGCCGCAATATTTTTTTTACATAATATACTGTTTCATATCGTCGCTCCACCGGTAAAAAGTAGTATTCCACAAAGGTCTTCCTATTTATTATTCTCCTTAAGACTGGTCACGCCTCCCAGCCACGTATAATATGCAGTCCATCAGAACAAATTTTGCTATGTTCATTTTCCTACGCCCATGTGTAAAGGAAAATTAACCTTACTGTACCGTACTGTAGGAATGTATGTTTGCATCACGTATATACGCACTCCTAGTGAATAATGCACGTAAGGTTCATTTTCGTTTACTCATCGGCATAGGAAAGCGAACACAACGGACATTGTTCTGATAGACTGCGTATCCATACGTGGCTGGGAGGCGTGACCAGTCTTAAGGAGAATAATGGCTAGGAAGAGCTTTGTGGAATACAACGTTTTACCGGCGGAGCGACGATATTAATAATATAAAACAGCCTACACTGGCGTACGTGTAACATAGTACTTATTACACCACACGATGGACGTTAGGTATCATGACATTCGAAGAGTAGAACTCCATGAAAATATCGGCTCTAGCATATGATAATAATCATCAGACGTTGAAGCAGTTTACGACTTTTCTTGTCAATGCTCAAACGAAAATAAGTGAAATGTAGAAATTTTGCATGGCTTTTCTATTGTTCACCACTAAACTTCCTAGTAACAGCCAGCCACATGCATTCTTGAATTACTTTATTTTCCGACATTTAGTTTATCATCTGGAAAATATTTCGTACTTTTCCTGTTACTATCATTTAATAGTTTGTATTACAGTGATAGTTGTTGGGATATTTAGTGTTCCCTTGGTTATAAGTAGATTCAGTTACTGCATTCATCCAACCGGAAGGCACGTTATTCGCATTTCATCTTATCCTATTAATCCGCGTAGCCATTTCTTCCCTTTCTTCTCAATATATTTCACCAATTTCAGGTCTAATTTCAACTATCCCTTCTGTTTTACGAAAATATATTTCATTTACCATCCTTTCCACATTCCCGAGCATAATTTCATTGAATAGTTATTTTCACTCCAATCAACTTCATTGTCCAAGGCTTCCACACAAAAAGGATCCTTTTACAATGAGGAGATTTTTCAAAATATTTCCACCGTCTGTCCAGTGATACCTTGGAATTTACATATATATTTAAATGCATTAATTTACTTAACTTGTTCAGTAATAATGTTAGGGCTCTAGGGTCCATCTTGCAATTAACCATATTATGTTCACGATCTGAAATAAAACAATAAAATTATTAAAATAACTTCCCATTAAGATAATCAGCATACATACATGATCATTATAGACCGTTATGCTTTTCAGCGTTCCCTCTGATAGCCTTTATGAATTTACTAAACGTCGCCACAATACTCTATTTACAAAAAGTGCTGTGGCCTCATTTTGTTCCATACCTCTTATCTTTAAATCGTTAGAAACTGAGTCTAACCATCGTCGTCTTGGTCTCCTTCTACTCATCATACACGCTATAACAGAGTCCATTATTCTCCTAGGTAACCTACCCTACTGCCATTGTTCCCACCTGTTTGTACCAGCAGTCATTCTCGCTACTTTCATGTCCGTTACTTTTAACTTATGAATATGATCCTGAGTCCAACCAGCTTTCGCTCCCGTAAAGCAAAGATGGTCTGAAAACAGACAGATGTAAAGATACGTAGTTTCGTCCGGGAGCTGACTTCCTTCTTACAAAAACAGTGTTGATCGAAACTCCGATCTCACTGCATCGGCTTTACTACACCTTGATTCAATCTCACTATATTACCATCCTGGGAGAACACACAACCTAAATACTTAAAAATATCTACATGTTCCAACTTTGTATCATCAATCTGACTTTAAGTTATGTTGGATTCTTACCTACTGCATCAATTTAGTCTTCGAAAGGCTAATTCTCATACCATACTCATTGCACCCATTTTCAAGTTCCAAGAAATTAGACAGCAGGCTTTCGGCACAATCTGCCGTCAAGACCAAGTCGTCAGCATAGGCCAGACTGCTTATTACATTTCCACCTAATTGAATCCCCCCCGAAACTTTATTCATTTCAGCAGATAATCCATGTAAACTACGTACAACAAAGGTGAAATTACATAACCCCTGTAAGTACTGTACTCTGAGCCAAGAACTATTTATACCATCAATTGCCACTGCAGCCCAATTGTCAACATAAATGCCTTTGATTGATTTTAATTATCTACCTTTAACTCAACACTCCCCCAGTATGGCGAACATCTCTCCCCTCGGTACCCTGTCATATGCTAAATCTACGAAATATAAAGACAACTGTCTATTCATCTCGTAACATTTTTTCAATTACCTGGCGCATACTGAAAGTCTGATCCGAACAGCCCCTGTGTGGTCTGAAACCACACTGGCTCTCATCCAACTTCCTCTCAACTACTGATCGCACCCTCCCTTCCAAGATGCTAGTGAATACTTTGCCTGGTATACTGATCAATGAGATACCTCGATAGTTGTTGCAATCCTTCCTGTTTCCCTGCTTATAGATAGGTGCAATTATTGGTTTTTTCCAATATAAAGGTACCTTACCAACATTCCATGCTAATCTTACTACTCCGTTAAGCCATTTCATCCCTGCCTTCCCACTATACTTCACCATTTCAGGTCTAATTTCATCTATTCCTACTGCTTTATGACAATGGAGTTAATTTACCATTCCTTCAAATTCCTCAAGCGTAATTTCACCAACATCATTTTCGTCTTCCCCATGAACTTGGTTGTTCGCGACACCACCAGGTTTCCTTTTACGTTGAGAAGATTTAAAAAAAATATTCCTTCCACCTGTCCAGTGATTCCCTGGGATTTATTATGAGTTCACCTGAATTACCCAAAACACATTTCATTTACTTTATCCCTCCTTTCCTAAGATTATTTTCTACTGTCCAGAAAGGTTTCCCTGCTGTTTGACCTAGCCTTTCCAGGTTATTACCAAAATCTTCCTACGACTCCTGTTTGGATTCAACAACTATTTGTTTCGCTCTGTTTCTTTCATCCATGTACAATTTCTTGTCTGAATCGGCCCTCGTTTGGGGCCATTTCTGATAAGCCTTCTTTTTACGTTTACAAGCTGCTCTCACTTCATCATTCCACCAAGATATTAGCTTTTCCCATCTTTACACACAGTCGTTCCTAGGCAATCCCTTGCTGTTTCTACTACAGTATCCCTGTATGCCACCCATTCTCTTTCTATACCCTGAACCTGCTTACTGTCCATGGTTCGAAACTTCTCACTAATTATGTCTGTGTATTTCTGTCTAATTTCCTCGTCCTGGAGATTTTCTACCCTTATTCATTTGCAGACAGATTTCACTTTCTCTACCCTAGGCCTGGAGATACTTAGTTCGCTACAGACCAGATAGTGGTCTGTATCATCGAAAAATTCCCGAAAAAACCGTACATTCCTAACAGTTATCCTGAATTCGAAGTCGGTTAAGATACAATCATTATGGATCTTTTACCCCTACCCTCCCATGTGTAGTGGTGAATAGCCTTATGCTTGAAGAATGCATTCGTAACTGTTAAACCCATACTAGCACAGAAGTCCAGCAAACGCTTCCCACATTCCCAT